>NC_136486.1:102778292-102855792 GCF_053919585.1 Euprymna scolopes | reverse complement strand
ACACACACACACACACAGAGCATTCTGGAACGCTATTCGTTTAAAAAAATTGTTTATACCGGTTAAAATTTAAAAAGTATATGGTAAAGTCTTACTTGGTTTCAACCTTAACATTTTCCTTTAAAATAACAGCTTTTATTAGTTTTCGGATATGCTGAAAACGAATATCGAATTTAAAGTTAGTAGTTTTCCGGATATCCAGCAATATAATTTCCTATATGTAAAGTGTTGGACATAGTTGTACAGTAAGCGCGCATATTTTTGGTGTACAACTATGGCCGCCGCTTTAAACATAAATTATATTGCTTAATATCCGATAAACTACTTATTTGCAGAAACTTTAATTGCAATATTTGTTTTCAGCATACTAAAAACCTTTGAAGTCATCATTTTAAAGGAACATGGTCAGATGGAAATCAAATAACGGTTTTCCGTATAAGATTAAAAAGAAATATTGTTATATTATTTAAAATTAAAGATAATAAAGGGTTATACAGTTAAATATTATAAAAAGTTTTATTTATATTGTTTAAAATTATAAAAAGTCCTGTATATATTGTTTAAAATGAATAAAAAGTGTTTATTCTTTAAAAAAAAACAGCTTAAAGTTCTGCCTATCATCCAAACACTACCGTGTTTGAATGAATATATGGTAAAGTATTTTTTAGTCATTTAGAACTGTTTTAAAGCTTCACCGCTCACTCATTTTTAACCAAATTTCAAACAATTATAACAATTTATAGATCACCTTCTCAGCTATATTGTGAAAACAAATTATTAATTTTCGTTCGGCCAAACAAAAGTTATGATGAATTTACTGGTGTTTAAAATCATAAAAAAATGTAAGAATGTGAGCGATGCTTTTTATGACTAGTTTCCTTAGAAACCACATCGCTTCAGCGAGTTCTATTGCTACCAATTCACCGCTCTCGTGACAAGAGAATTAACAAGTGAAACAAAGAGAATGAAAGCATGAAACGGAGATAATTGGGGGGATTTTACTGAAAGCAGACGAGTGCCGTACATTATTAAAACATATGTGTATGTTATGTTTATGTGCGCAGAATAATAAGATTGAAATTAAACAAAGAACAAGTGAATTTACTGGAAGTCTGGAAAAATCATGGATTACAAAAAAAAAAAAAAAACGAGCATGAAAAGTAATATGGCTAAGCTTACACATGGAAAAGTAAAGGACAAGATATTCTAGAAAAAAATATAATAAATTTATAACTTGAAATATTGCAGCGTTAAGAAGTTTAAAAAAAATCAGTTTAACATTATATAATCAATTCTTATTGCTGCTATATTTTAAGTTATGAATTTATTATATTTTTTACTAGACTATCTTGTCCTTTTCATTTCCATTTTTAACAACTAGTCCTTTATTTCATCATGTTTAAGCTTAACCATATTACTTTTCATGCTCGCATTTTTCTATTATATATATATATATATATATATATATATATAATATATATATATATATATATATATATATATATATATTTCTAATATTAATAATTATTTTTATACTTACAAACACTAATGTTTCATGATTCCACAATCATCAGGGCAATAAGTGATAATTACTGCCGGTTGAAGGATCCGAACCAAGCTAAAATTACCTTGAACTCGATTTGCTAGGACGCTATCTCGGAGCCAGCAATCATTAACACATTATTTAGGGATATTTAACAATAATAAATGCAACACGCGGCACAACAGTAAAGCAACCATAGAGTGTTCTAACGACCAGAAGTTGTCAACGATGCACAACGCTTGTTGATTGTCTTTTTATTTTTATTTGTCAAATAGAGCTTTAATAATCTTGAAGGGCCTTCTAATTATTTCACGCTTTCGCAATATATATGAGTCACAGTTAATCAAGGCCCAGAGGCCACTCGAGGATAAGGGTTAAAGAGTGTACAGTAGTCAACGGGACAATATCATAGTAATCGTTAGTAGTGTAAATTTGGTAAATTGAATTACGTAAGAGGAACGGCTTATCAAGAACTTGTTTACATTGGACTTGAAGACGGCCATATTTTAATCAGATTGAAAGCAGGCAAACAGAAGACAATTCCACAGGCGTGCAATTCTAGGAAAGAAGCTTTGTTTATGGAATCTAAGTTTAGGTTTAGACACGGATAAAGAGTGTGGGAAATTATTGATAGTGTTTTCAGCTAGACGAGTGTTTCTTGGGAAAGTTTGGCGAAGGGGACATAGATTGGAGCCTAGGCGAGTACTTGTCATGAAAATTACGATACAGCAGACAGGTTCGCAACGTCTCTTCTGTGAGAAAAAGGTTGCAGGGAAGAGTAAAAGGCAGCTCATACTAGGCTACGAAATCTATTTTGAACACTATCAAGGTAAGATAAGGTCTTTCTAGTAGCTCCTGCCCAGATGTGGCAGTAATACTATATCCTTGAACGTAGCTGGCTCTTATATTAGTAAAGAATTGCATCAGCAGTGAAATATAAACTGAATCAATAGAAGGATTGCACCATTTGTCCAGCGACCTTAGCAACGGATTTGATTTATGTATCATTTCGGATCAGGAGTAAAGGTAAAGCCCAGATGTTTGTCAAAACATGGACCCTCTCCAAGATGAGAGCCATACATTTCAATTGATGCCAGATGGGGATATGATCAGAGCGTAATTTTTAATAGACGATATTTTCTTTTCGTCAAGAGTGCGTACATCATTAATAGCTTTCGTTATTATTATTTTTTAATACAAAGGGGATTATGGACAAGCGCTATATTTTATAGTTATGATAAGTCTTAACTGTAATAGAAAGTTCGGTTAGAATGTGATAAAGCTTGCAGCGGGTGAATTTTATTTCATTTGATATGTTTGTGGCACTATGGCCGTAGGCGGAGGAATACACAAAAATGCATCCCATAATACTCTTCCTTTTCTCTCTCTCTCTCTCTCTCTCTCTCTTTCTGTCCGGGCCGCCATGAGGTGAGCACACATATTTCTGTCTCTCCGTAAATGAGGGAGGGCATCCCTTCTCCCTCAACACTAGTTAAGGTAGGTTAGTTAGTTTTAATGAAGCAATGGTGAAAATCAATTGTAGGGTATGCAAATTGTATGTTAATATTGCAATATATATATATATATTGGATACATTTTATAAAATAAATAGTTAATTATATTTCATATATATTACGTTTGTGTCGTGTTGTGTGTGTGTGTGTGTGCCATAAATGAAGCGACCCTCAGGAAAAGGAAGATTCCAACCCGAATGCCACCAAACGTCAAGACGTTGTCCTGGGAGAAGAAGGAGCCACACACCCACATCCAACATCTCAGGTATGTTTTTCCTCTTGATTAATTGGCCCATCTTCACATTATCATGGGATCGTTTCTAAGATATTTACTGTAACATGTGGGTCGGTCACACACCAGTGACCGGCTGACCGTGTTATATATTGATGGGCATATCGAGAGATTAATTCATTCATTGCAAACTATTATCCTCATCTTTCTTGGATGTTGTTTCACGAAGTTTTGTGACCTCGACAGGATAGGAACTCCGAATCTCCTAACTGCATTCTCAGCAATTACTGCCATCCATAGTTGTTGTTGTCGTATCACATTTTAGCTAAGTAAGCCTCTGGCTGGCTTTGGGTACGATTGAAACCGCTATCTTCAGACAATTTTCACCTGGAACCGTAGAGATTCAACGTCTTTATCCACTGCGCCACGGGCCCCGAAGGCGATCAATGTTGGATTTTTTTTTGATCTTATAACTCCAGTTTTATTTATTATCTGATCTTCCATCGTCGGGTCCGTACCGAATTATATATACATATATATTATTTAATTGGAATTCATTATTGAGATGAGTATTATTTATGGACTATTAGAAAGATGGGGATAATATTTCGCAATAAATAAATTAATAAATAACTAGCGGGACCTGTGGAAATTCCACAGCGGGAATTTTCATATGTAATATATGTTGCTAATAAGTCTCTGGACGTTCTGTTCAGCATGAATGAAAGCACAATCATATTATTCTAGCCCTTTTATTAAAACTGTATCGCCCCCAATTACTAAAATAATAACTTTGATATATTTCCTCGGCTGATTATTTCATTACAAACACACCGGTCAATTGACTCACATTTCATCATTTTTTATAATTATTGAATATGTTACTATGTTCGGCAATAATTTTTCATAATTTTAACCCACATTATCTTTCTACTCTTTACTAAAATAATACATTTAATATAGTGTATGGGCTGATTATTTCATAAAAAAAACACACAACTATCAATTAACTCACGTTTTACCATTGTTCATAATTCTTGGATATGGTACTAATTACGTCAATAATTTTTCATAATTTGTAACTCACCATTTCGCACACCTTTCTAAAATAATAACTTTGATATATTGTATAGGCTGATTATTTCATTACAAACACATCAATTAACTCACATTTCATCATTTTTCATTATTCTTGGATACGTTTCTAATTTCGACAATATTTTAAAAATATTTTTAAGCAACATTATCGCCCAACATTACTAAAATAACAATAATGTACTTTTGCAAAAAGAAAAAGGTGCGTCGCGATTTAGAAAGGTAAATTTTTATACTTTTGGAAAAAGAATTCGTCACTTGTGGTTTTCGCTGCTAAAATCGGGCGTTATTTTTATTTTTCTCTGGAGAAAAATACACACTTGATTTTTTTTTCTTTAGACAATGAACTTTTTATATATTTATGTTTTTCTTTCTGTTAGTTTCATTGTCTGGAGGAAAAAATAAGAAATAATAAAACGATTTTGTAACATTCAGCGAACGTTTTGAAATTACTAATGCTGACAAAGCAAAATAGACGAATTGAAAGTAGCGTTGGAACATTTGACCAAGTTGCATATCGATGCCGCAAAGCGTCAGTCACAATCCGAAAAAAACTAGACCGAACGTCAAATACGATTCGAGGAACAGCAAAAGGAATTGCGATGTTAAATTTGTTTACAGAACTTTTCTCGCCGGAAACGTCTCTCTTCCATAAAAGTTGGAGATGTTTGAATGTGGTAAAAGACGATAATGACGATTTTGCCACCTACACGGCTGCAGTGAACAAACACTGTGATAACTTTAAGTCTGAACTTACAGTAGATAATTTTAAATGTCTTGTGTTTGCGCAAGAGTAAACCTCGGGAAAAGATGCAGAAATCAGGCGCAGAGTCCTTACAAAATTAGAAAATGAACCGAACTTAACACTTCAAAAAAGTCAAAAAGTAGAAATTATAAAAAAAAGATGCAAGAAATATAGAAGCAGGAATCGCGAATATAAAAAAAGTAACTAAGAAAAAACCGTCGAAATAGCACACAGACACTAACCACCGAAACTCAGAAAAATTAAAAGCACCGAGCGCTTATTTCAGATGTGGTGGAATACATTGGGTAAGGGATTGTCCATTTTTAACAAAAAGATGCCATTTATGCAATAAGATCGGCCATAAAAGTTCGCCCTGCAGGGACACTCAAAATAGAAGCCGTGTACGTGAAATCAGAACTAAGGACGTCGTAGATGAAAATCTACGCAAATATGTAACGGTTAACATTTTCGGCAAGGCTATTAAATTCCAATTAGATAGTGGATCGGATCTGTCAATAATAAATCTCAAAACGTGGAAAATATTACGAAAGCCGACTATGTTAAAAACTAACAGTACGGTGAGGGCCGTTAATGGTACAAAAATTCATTTTGAAGGTGAATTAATTACAAACGTCACTTTACGGGGTGAACAACAACAAAAAAAGATTGTATGTGTTAAAAGATAGTGAGAATCTGTTCGGTTCTGACAGGATGGAGGAGTTTTGTCTCTGGGATCTTTCTATATCCACATTCTGCAAGAAAATAGATACCCGCCCAGCAGAAACGGAGAAACTTATAACTTGTTTTAAAAAAGAATTCATAAACCTATTTACTCCTAGCCTGGAGAGATGTACAAAAATGGCCGCAGATTTTAAGTTGAAACCTAGCACACAACCGGTGTTTAAAAAGAAACGTAATGTCTCGCTCGCTTCACTAAACAAAATAAATCAGGAACTAGACTCATTAGAAAGCTATACTGACTAAAATTGAATATAGTGAGTGGGCTGCTCCGGCAGTTTACGTAAAGAAAAGACCCGGGGAAATTCGCGTTTGCACCGATTTAACGGGTCCTTAGAAGATTTTCACTATCCATTACCTAGTCCAGAAGAAGTGTTCACGAAATTAAATGGCGGCAATTTTTTTTCTAAGATCGACCTAAGCGACGCTTACCTACAGATTCCGGTAAACAACAAAAGCGCTGACCTCCTCTGCATTAACACTCATCGGGGTTTGTACAGACACGAAAGACTCGCGCTTGGTATCAAGGTGGCATCCGCAATATTCCAGCAAGTAATGGATACTATGCTGTACGGCTTGAACACCGCAATCGCATATCTTGATGACATTATCATAGCAAGCAAAAGCAGGGAGGAACATGAAAAACATATCAGACAAGTATTCAATCGAATACAAGATTATGGATTTAAGATCAAAGCAGATAAATGCGAGTTCTTTTTACAAACAATTAAATACCTGGGTCAAATAATCGATAAAGATGGCAGACGCCCAGACCCAGATAGGGCGAGCGCTATTAAAGAAATGCCGGCACCAGTAAACATAACTCAATTGCAGAGTTTTTTTAGGTTTGGCAAATTATTACCAGGGGTTCATCCTAAATATGCACAAATTGCGCGCACCACTTAATGAATTGGTGAAAAAAGATAAAGCTTGGGAGTGGACAGAAGATTGTCAGACATCATTCCAAGAAATAAAAAGAATCCTGACTTCAAAACTATTCCTAGTGTATTTCAACCCGCAGTTGGACATAATAGTAGCTAGCGACGCTAGTCAATATGGCGTCGGGGCATGCATGCTACATCGAATGCCGGATGGCTCGAAACAGCTTATTGCTGTCGCATCACGGACTCTCTTGCCAGCGGAAAAGAATTATTCTCAAATCGAGAAAGAGGCCCTAGGAATTATATTTGCAGTTTCAAAATTCCACCGGTTCTTGTACGGAAGATATTTTTTCTACAAACCGGCCATAAGATGTTAATATCCATTTTTGGATAAAAAAAGGACTTCCAACATTCATTGCGAACCGACTATTAAGAAGGGGAACTATTCTGCTGAACTATAATTTTACAGTTCATTTTCTCCCCTCCAAACAACTAGCTCATGTAGACGGTCTATCGAGACTGATTCCTACCAAAATGGAACCTCTTGAAGATTCGGTAATCGCGGCACTACTTATTAATAGTGGTGTAAAAACCATGATAAACAATATTTTCCGCGAACTGCCGGTCACACTTCAAGAAATTAAGTCAGAATCCCTAAATGACAATTTCATTCAAACCACGAAGCAGAAATTAGCACTGGGTGACTCCAGTTCAGACATTTTTTGGTTGCGACGAGATACTGTTATACGGTGAAAGTGTTGCCATCCCCCAAACATTTCAAAAAAAGAATTTTCAGGGATTTTCACATGGGGCATCCAGGAATAAACAGAATGAAACGCCTAATGAGAAGTTTTGTTTCTTGGCCAGCTATGGACCAAGATATTACCGACATGGCAAACAGATTCAAAGACTGTGCTTTCGCTGCAAAAGCACCACCGATAACATATAAACCTTGGCATAAGGCTGAACAACCATCGTTGAGAATCCACATCGATTATGCGGGACCTGTGGAGGATTTTTACTACCTGATAGTAGTTGACTCTTACTCTAAATGGCTAGAGGTACTAAGATGCAAACAACCGACCACGGCAACAACGACAAATTTTTTATTGGAATTGTTTGCTCGGTTTGGAGTTGTAGACTGTCTGGTTAGCGACAACGCTACACATTTCACCTCGACAGAGTTCAAAGAATTTTGCGAGACGTATCAAGTCAAGCATATTATGACACCCCTGTACCACGCCAGAAGCAACGGCTGGGCCGAACGCTTCGTCGATACGTTTAAAAGGGGCATTAAAAAAGCGTCCGGTACACCGACAGAAAAGGCCCTTCAGCAATTTCTGCAGATTTATAGAATCACGAGAAATCCGAACAAACCAGATTCGGGATCCCTAGCAGAAATCATATTTGGACGGAAAATAATATCCGTATTTGATAAACTGTTACCCAAACGCATAGTACAAGACAGAACTTCTACAATGCCAATGAAACGGGTTAAAAGCGGAGATAACGTGTATTTTAGACATTTTAGAAATAACGCTTCTTTTGGGGAATAGGGCACGATCTTACGAAGAATCGGCCATGTTACATACATCATTCAGGGCCCAAAGTTCCAACATAAGAGGCACCTGAACCAAATCAGGAAACGCTTTTACGAGGATAAAGAAGAACCACCGCAGGACGGTACTGAGGCGATTGAAACTGTGTATGACTTTTGACATAGACCCTCCCAAAGGGATGTCAGAACCGAGACGCTCCGGCATAAAGAGGACGCGCACAGACCCATTGGTGGTCTGCCCCAAAAGGAAGAAATACTGATTTTCACAACCGCGGAAATCAGCTTGGGAGGAGGTGTTGTGGGGGAATCACCCTCCAAATGGACTGTTCTATCCATTATATAAACCATAGACCTTTTGATCCAGGCGTGGATTAAACACCAAAGCAACCCTCGCCTGCTCGATGACGTTTACTACGCTTTTCAGTTGTAACCTTTTTACGTTGTTGTTCCAGTAATACATTGTTTAAACTGTATTCCGTTGTTCTGTTTACTTTGTGGCTTATTGCAAGCCATAACAGTTACTAATTTCGACAATCAGTTTCCATAATTAAAACCATCTTTATCGTCCTCTCTTACTAACATAATATATTTTATATATTGTCTGGACTGATTATTTTATTATAAATTAAAATCGCTTTTCATCATTTTTCGTAATTCTTGGATATGTTACTAATTTTGACCATAAATTTTTGTAATTACAACTATCACTATCGCTCTCTCTTACTAAAATAATAACTTTGATACATTGTCTGGGCTGATTATTTCATTACAACCACACCAATCAATTAACTAACATTCCATCATTTTTCGTAATTCTTGTATAGCTTCCTGATGTCGACAATAATTTTTCATAATTTTAGCCGTCCTTATTCCCCCCCCTTTACTTAAATAATCACATTGATGTATTGTCTGGGCTATTTCATTATAAATAGATCAATTAGTTAACTCACATTTTATCATTTTCGTTATTTTTGGATATCTTAATAATTTCGACCATATTTTTTATAAGTTAAACCATCCTCATCGCCCTCTCTTACAAAAAAAAAACTTTGATATATTGTCTGGGCTGATTATTTCATAAAATGCACAATTATCAATTAATTTACATTTCATCATTTTCATAATTCTCGGATATGTTACAAATTTCGACAATCACTTTTTATATTTTTAACTCACATTAATAACCCCGCACTACTAAAATAATAACTTTGATATATTTTCTGGACTGATTATTTTATTTCAAACACACCAATCAATTAACTCACATTTCGTAATTTTTTATAATTCTTGGATATGTTACAATCATTTTTCATAATTTAAACTCACATCATCGTCCCCTTACTAAAATAATAACTTTGATATATTGTTTGGTCTGATTATTTCATTGCAAACACACTAATTCATTAAATCAAATATTATCATTTTTCATAATTCTTGGATATGTTACAAATTTCGACATTAATTTTTCATAAGTTAAACATACCTTATACCCCCCCTTACTAAACAAAAAACCTTTGATATATTTGCTTGGCTGCATATTCCATTACAAACACATCAATCAATTAACTCACATTTCATCATTTTTCATAATTCTTGGATATGTTACTAATTTCTACCATATTTTTATAATTAAAAAAACCCACATTATGCCCCTCTGCTACTAATATAAGCACTTTAATATATTGTCTGGGCTTATTATTTCATAACAAACACACCAATCAAGTAACTCACATTTTATCATTTTTCATAATTTTTGGATGTTACTAATTTCGACAATAATTTTCATAACTTTAACCCACTATGTCGTTCCCCCTTACTTAAATAATAACTTTGATATATTGCCTGGGTTGATTATTTCATTACAAACACATCACCCAATTCTGCATATTCTCATAGTATATGCGTTCTACCTATCTTATCCAATTCCGGATGACGCTGCATATTCGGCTATTATATTTCTTTCACCTATCTCATTCGATCCCGAGCGATGCTGGGTATTCTACGTCTATATATTTTCAACCTCTCTCATTCAATACTGGGCGACGCTTTCTGCTAATATATATTTGCGTTTATCTCATTCGATCCCGGCAATGACTTCAAGTCTGCCACCCCACTGATATAAATATACATGAAATAAATTAATGTATAAACTGTAAACTGTTTCAGCCATTTATATCCCCAAACCACTGCTAAAATATACGTGAAATAATATACTGTCTAAATAGTAAACTGTTTTAGCCCTTTCTGGGACTGACTTTATGTCTCCCACCCACTGTTAACAATATACATTAAATAAAGTAATGTCTAAAACTTAAATGGCTTCAGCCATTTCCAGGACTGACTTGTTTCTCCCATTCTACTATTAAAAATATA
This sequence comes from Euprymna scolopes, assembly GCF_053919585.1. Classification (NCBI taxonomy): domain Eukaryota; kingdom Metazoa; phylum Mollusca; class Cephalopoda; order Sepiida; family Sepiolidae; genus Euprymna; species Euprymna scolopes. Next base: position 102,845,113 of record NC_136486.1, on the reverse strand, counting down.
CATTAAGCAAAGTAATGTCTAAAACGTAAATGGTTGCAGTCATTTCCGGGAATGACTTCATATCCCCCACCCCATTGTTAAAAATATACATTAGATAAAGTAATGTTTAATGTGTAAAAGGTTTCAGTCATTTCCGGAACTGATTTTATATCCCCCACCCCACTGTTAAAAATATACATAAAATAAAGTACTGTTTAAATCGTAAGCGGTTTATGTCATTTCCGGGACTAACTTAATATCCCCAACCCCACTGTTTAAAATATAATTGAAATAAAATAATGTTTAAATCATAAACTGTTTCAGCAGTTTTTCGAAATTAATACATAAAAACATTAACATGGTTAGAATTAGGCAACCATTGCTTCAACATGAATTTCTGAGTGTAGTATCATTCTCAGCATTCCAGTGACTTAAATCCCTCCCCTTTTTTGGTCTTGGTTAATGGAGGAGAAATCCTTCATTACTGATACATTTCTTATTTTTTTGATGACTAGATTGCCCCTTTTGGGGAGCTGGTCCCCCCCCCAATTTTTAACCGACTTCATGTCCAACTCTGCCCTTGTGGGGAGGCAAGTAAACAAAACAAAAAAATAATCAGAAGGGACATTTTCCAGGGCATTTTATAATTAATCAGAAGAGACATTTCCAGTGCATTTTGTAATTTAATCAGAAATTACTTTTCCCAGTTACTTTTGTAATATTAAGACTGTGTTACATTAAATATAGTACCTATTTACAATGTCTCCCTACGGGACAGATTTAGATATTAGGGTCGTTTTTTAACGTGGGGAAAGGAACAACAATTGTCTTAGGATAGTTTCTCCCCCACTGAGAGAGAAGAACTTGAAGTGTAGCATCTGAAGAACAGATACTACATTTTGATCTTGGCTAAAAGGCCAAGAAGAACAAATCTTTATTAGATTTGCCTCAACAGCGAGACCATTTTTATTGTTTTATTAGGAATTGGAGTATTCCACTTTCCTTTTAAGGGCTGACAAGGTTTATTTATTTATTTATTTATTTTACACAGTGGTCACCACTTATCAAGGCGCGGAAACCACTTAGGGATAAGGGTTACTGCAAGTACATTACGTTAGTATGGAGATTTGATGAAGTGTTTACTTAAGGGGGCAGTTCATTAGGAATTTGTTAACGTTGGGCTTGAAGACATCCAAGTTGTAGTCAGGTGGGAAGCAGGCAGACGGATCAGAGTTCCACAGGCGTGCAGTTCTAAGAAAAAAGCTTTGTTCATGGAATCCACGTTTTGATTAAGGTACAGATCGAAGTTCTCAGAAATCAGGGGGCCCAGATAAAGAGTGGGGGAAATTTTTCACAGTGGATTCGGCTAGACGGGTGTTTTTCGTGAAAGATTGGCAAGGGGGGCCAGAGATTGACGTTCAGACGAGCAGCTGCCATGGAAATAAAGATAAAATAAGGATAGGCTCGCAACGTCTCTTCTGTGGGAGAGAGGTTGCAGGGTAGAGAAAAGGGCATCCCCCACTAAGCCACGAAGTCTATTTCGTACTCTGTCAAGGCAGGATAGGCTGTTTTTAGCAGCTCCTGCCCAGATATGGCAGCAGTATTCCATCCTTGGACGTACTTGGCTTTTATATAGATAGAGAATTGCATCAGTAGTGAGATATCTTCTGGGGCGGTAGAAGGATCCCACCATGTTTCCAGCGACCTTGGCAACAGACTTGATGTACGTGTTCCATTTAAGATCAGGAGTAAAGGTCAAACCCAGAAGCTTGTCAAAACACGGGGCCTCTCCCAGACAAGAGCCATCCATCCCAATTGGTGCCAGATGGGGATCAGAGCGTTGATGATGTAAGGGATGCACATCATGATAACGGGTGCACATCATGATAACGGGCGCAGCGAATTACGATATTAATATAAAGATAAGAAATGGGATTTAATAACAATTAAACGACCCGGATGTAAGTGTGACACACAAAGGATCACGCACGCTATCCTATTAATATATAGATACTCATTTCAATAATGAATTCCAATTAAATAATATATATATATATATATATATATATATATATATATATATATATATATAATCGAGAGATGTTTCGATCTTTTGTTTTATTTTATTTCAGTCGAAGTTTTCAGAAATCATGGGGCCCACTACCTTGGGCTAAGACTTGAACTCTATATGCGATACACAGATATTCGAATGTTCTATTTACGTTCTTTATCTGTCACTGAGTTAGTAAAGAAATTGAGATCATTATTTTCCTCTTCTCAATAAACCATTTTCATATGTTGCAGAATATATTTCGTTTCGGTCTCTTTATCTTACTGGATTCTAGAACAAGAATTTATCTTGTCTGGTGGAGTATCCCGCTTCGTGCTATTACTTGAGGTAATATCCCTTGGAGAAGGTGCGCCATTTCTTTTAAAAGTTAATGTAAGTTAGCCATAGTGAGGAGATCTTATTTGCGTAGTGAATACTGTTATTTTGAATATTTGGTCAGGGTTTACTTCTAGGGAAAAGTATCCTTATGTCTAGTTTTACTGGCAAACCCCTGTACAGAGAGACCTTAGATATTCGAGGATAGTGTCTAGTAGGCATTCAAGTTCTCTCCGTTCGATGTATGTGCATTATAATGTGATATTAAAATGTTATTACGTAATTACGTGTTGACATTAGTAAAAATTCCAAGAATTATGTAAAACAATGAGTAAGAAGATTTGCTAGAACAACGTTTCTTAAAAAAAAAAAATCGTTATTATTATTTATTGTCGATCCGCCATTTTTCTCATTTGAAATAGCAAAAGGTAATTGGAAACAAGAGAGATAAGTCATTTTGTCATACTGGAAATTTGCGCAAAAGAAGAATCCGATAAAACTGCATTATTCAATAATTTTTATATTTCTTTATTATTTTTCTTTAATTTTTGGAGTTTTTACTAATTTCGACATGAGACATTAGTATTTTTTACTTCAAATGCATTTTTGTTAATATCCAATTATAATAGACAAGTGCCGATTTTTCAACCACATAAATTCGTTATTCTGAGGTGATAACATTGGATATTTTGAAGATATTTTTGTTCTCGTTGCTCTTTTAAGGCCCTAGAATTCTTCAATGTACGCTGACGTCATGTTCTTCGGTAAATAAATACTCTTTTCAATTATGACAGGAGTTTGCAAACAAAAAACAAAAAACAAAAAAAAAACATTTTTCATTGAGAAAGACGGGCGAAAGAAAGAAGAAATATTGTACGTCATAAGGTTAACAGCCGTAATAACAGGGGCCTTAAGTGGATACGAGTCTCAATGATAGTAGCGGGGTCGGGGGGACACAATAGCGTTTTAATTGTAGGGCAATCGACGGTAAACTAGGCTTTATAACGCGGGGCAAAATAAAGCGTCGGGGCGTTTAAATACACAACAATACCGACGATAACTACAATAAAATATTAAAAAAAAAAAAAACACCCACTCTCTTCTTTCACCCCTTTCTTAAAAGCAGCACCAGTAACAACAACAACAACAATAACAACGACAGCAACAACAACAACAATAATAATAATAATAATATTCTAATATATAAAAGGCTATATATCTGCCTGTCTCCATATTTTCAAACTCTATCTCCCCGAAACTAAAAGTCGGACAGCGGTGCTAGGTGCCTTAAATTATTGGATTTTTTTATGGATCGTTCTTTTATGGGTCTTTACGCGATTAAGGTAGTCGTTAAGGGGTCAAAGATAGGTCAAATTAAAAAAAAATCGTTAAACATTTTGTACATTCAACTTAGTTTAGTTTTAATTTTTAGTCAGTTCATATGCGTGTCATGTTGGTACAGTGGTAACGTCACCAGCTTTGAACGCTTCGATTTCGATTCTAGCTGATGGCTATTAAATATTTTTTTTTTTAATTTTACTTTGGAAATCACGACTCTATAATAATATGTATGAAATCTGGACAAATTAGAATATCATATTTAAGCGTATTTTACGACCGGGTAAAGCCGAGCGCCTCCCACTTAAACTACTGGTCCCGTAACACTGAAATTAACAGGAAATAGTAACCATACACCAAGGATGGTTTATAACGAGTAAAATCTTTGTTTAGATGAATGAATAACGCGCACATATGTGGACAAGTTTAAATATAAAATGTTTATTTGAAGTTCGCGACATTTTTGTATTACTTTTGCGCATGCGAAAATTCATTCATAGCTTAAACGGTTTAATTTGACCTCTTTCTTGTCCATCTGTCGAAACTGCCAAATTGTAGATACTACCTTCCCAGCGGATCGGAGTGAAGATCAAAGAGAAAAACAAATACGTGGGACTCAAAGGCATATGGGACAAGATGAAAATCAATATAATACTAATAATTGTAGGAGTACTAGGAACAGTCCCGAAGAATTTAGGGGAGAAAAAAAGAAAAAAGGAAAACTGAAAGAATCAAGGGGGAGACAGAGAATATGCAACGGGTGGTAATGCGGAAAACAGCTGAAATCTTAAGGAAAACCCTCGAGTGCAGAAACTAGTCTACATGAGCGACAAACGTTAACCGGACGTCTAGAAACTTCAACAGAAGTAAAACAAAAAGATACAACTAAGAAAACAGGAACCAAAAATTTTAACTTGACTCAGTCCATCCCCTAAAAAAAAAAAACTGTGAATCAGTATCGGCTGGCATCACATCAAGTAGTCGAAGGGTCAAGGAAGATGAAAAGGGTAAGTAGAGGAAACACCAGGTAGACCTCGACTTAATGAGGGTGAAGTGCTAACTAAATTTTAGTGATGATCAATGGTCGTTGCCACCGAGAAGTCAGTAACAAGCAACTGTTGTGATAACTGAGGTAGAGAGTACTGGAACTCTGCGGAGACTTGTTGCCACTCAGGGAATGTCATTGGTTGTTGTTAGAGAGCAATCTTTGATAATGATCTATGTGAGTACTCCTAATAAGTACAGATAATCTATTACTAATATAAAAGGCAAAATGTGTGTGGGTGTGTGTTTGTATGTCTCGCAAAACCTTCAGACAGATGCCTCGGAACCTGACAACATCAGCACTGATTTAAAGCTCAATCTTCAGGACGACAAATATTGAAAATTGGCCAAAACATTAATTCTTTAACCCTCAACCGGGCAATTTTCTACAAGGAGAGGACTTTTATTTTTGGTCGGCATTTTCGCAAGTTATCATCTCCGTTGGATTGACTACCCTTAATCCGAACGCTCGCGACTTCCGGTTTCGCGATGGACGCATCAGCTAAGACATTAGTCTTTGTTTGTTTTCACCTTTTCCTCCTTCAAGTTATGGGTTCGAGCCTGCCTGCCTTCTACCATTTTTTATAACACCTCTCTCCACCCAGGCTGTTTACTGTTGTTTTGATTCGCCACCCTTCCACACCACCGCTACTACCACGTTTTTGACACTTCTCTCTACCCTGGGGGTTTCTTACTACACCACCTCTCCGCACCTGGGCAACACTGGGTACCCCAGCTAGGCTATTACTAAAAATAATTCAGTAACTCACTGTCAGAAACCGAAACTATGCTATTGCTTTTACTGGACTGTATTTGTACTGTACTGTATTTGTACTGTATTTGTACTGTACTGTATGTGAACTGTATTGCATTTGTACTGTATTTGTACTGTACTGTACTGTATTTGTAATGCACTGTATTTTTATTGTATTTGTATTGTATAGTACTGTATTTGTACTGTACTGTATTTGTACTGCACTGTACTGTATTTTTACTGTACTGTATTTGTACTGTATTTGTACTGTACTGTATTTGTACTGTACTGTATTTGTAATGTATTTGTACTGTACTGTATTTGTACTGTACTGTGTTTGTGCTGTATTTGTACTGTACTGTCCTGTATTTGTACTGTACTGTATTTTTACTATATTTGTACTGTACTGTATTTGTACTGTACTGTATTTGTACTGCATTTGTACTGCACTGCACTGTACTGTATTTGTACTGTATTGCACTGTATTTGTACTGTACTATACTGTATTTGTACTGTGTTTGTACTGTACTATATTTCATTGATTTCAGTTTAATATGCCGTCTCACATTGTATGATACAATCGCTTTGACACACTGGTTCCCTGCAGATCACCGAAGTTAAGCAGCGTTGAGTCTGGCCAGTACCAGATGAGTGACTATAATAGGGAAATATAGGATCTGTGTGTACCGCGCCGAGTCGTAGAAATTTCCAGGTTGGTATTTAGGGCATATTTAACTGACGGAGGGAAAAACTTACCGTTCTCGCTATTGAAGAAAGATTTAAGACGGAAAGCAATACCATCCTCCCAGGCATTACCTTATCTAGTTTTTAATGTGGGGGAGGAAGGATAATGCGTTATTTGTTCTGTTACCGAGAAACAGTCCTCCTAGGGATTACCTTGTCCTTTAGGGCGGGTAGCGTACACCAACTTGTCGAATCAGCTATTCATGAAAAAAAATCAACACTGATGATGTAGTGCCGACATCAGTTAGCATCACGCCAAATAGTCGTGAAGAGCCAAGGAGGATTAAAAAAACGAGGACAGAAAGCACTTACTAAGAGTTTTCATACATGTCATCATCAGAGATTACTTACTGAAGCAAGCGGTGATGTTCCCTGGTGTCGGGGTGACAGTAAGCCTCCTCAGATTTCCAGTACTCACCACTTCTTTCAATAACCTTCGCAAAATAATTTTGTTATCACAACAGTCACTAGGCCTTGACTTTTCAGAGGTAACGATTATTTATTATTATTATTATTATTATTATTATTATTATTATTATTATTATTATTATTTGCACTCACTAGGAGTTTTCAGACAAGCCATCAGCAAAGATTTCCTTCTGTCTACAATCTGTGGTGTTCCCTAGAGTGTGGGTGACAATAAGCAGTCCCAAATTTACAGTAGTCTTCACCTCTTTCGATAACATTGCAAATGGATTTGTTATCGCAACGGCCGTTTGCCATTGATTTCTTGTTTGCAGTGATTATTTGCCTTCATTGAATTTGGGTTTCGTTAAGCATTTCGTAGGTCCCCGTACGGTGGAGGTCTGGTTAGTGCTTTCTCTCCTCGTTTTTCTTTTCATGCTCCTTGGCTCTTCACGACTATTTTGCGTGGTGCCAGCTGATGTCGGCACTACACTGTTTTCAGGGGGATTTTTTCATTATTATCTATATATAATTACGCCACTTCGCATCGACCGTTATCATTCTGAACATACCTTAAAGGAAAAGTGGAATATTTTTTAAACAAACAAACAAAAACAAATGGTGTCGCAGTAAGAATAAAACCTTACCATATTCCGATTGGATGATGCAAACTCTAGCTACATCCTGATTGAATAAAAGTAATCTTGCATACCAATAAAAAAACACATGACGGCTGGCTAAAATACGTAAATAATGTACGTATTAATGTTTATTCATAAAAAAACTAATAGAGAGAAATATAGAAATAAAACAATATATACTTATATATACTTATAGAGAGAAATGAATATATAAATATATACTTAAAGAGAGAAATATAGAAATAAAACTTAAATTATTTAGATGAGGATTATATTGTGTAAATTTTAAATGAATGTAATTGATTCTTTTTAAAATTTTAAATTATTATTTGTTTGTAAATAAACTTAAATTAGAAGAAACGTATGCTACTGCGCTTTTTAATAATATTCAGAAGTTATGTTTTCCTTTTTAAATAGATTTATATATTATAAGATTTTATGCATATTTTTTATTATTTATCTATTTTTGGATAATATTTTTGACAAGATAGTTTTCTTATTTAGAGAAATAACCGTGCAAGTTTTTTTTATTATTATTAAATAAACGGTATCTTTTGTTCAATCAATTGCTAGGTGAAACTACAGATTAGTATCCCCCCCCTATGTTAAAAATGGATTTTGAGATAACCTTATAATTTCAGCACGGTCTTTTCTCTGCAAGAGTACTATTTTTTTTATTTAAATAAACATCACAATTTCCCTCATTCGTTTTGTGTTTGTTTGAATAATTCTGATTAATTTCCTCTTTTCTTGATATAATAGTAACGAGGTTAAAGATTCCGTTTTTCGCATGCCTAGATAGACCAGTGAACCAGAAACTTGACTTTAAATATAACCAGAAATTGAGTTTAAATACTTCAAAATCTTCTACGAATAACAAAGTAAACATTTTTTCTCCATTATTATTATAGACAAAAGAAAAAATAAAAATAAAAAAGAAAAGAAATAGTTCAAAATCTCTTAAATTAAATTGTTAGGTGAAAGTGCAACATAGTTACAAAATTCCCTCCGCTCCCATGTTAATAATGGCTCTCTAAATAACGATTTCAGTGCGGTAACGTATCATCTTTTTTATTTCGAATTATTTACTCAAGAACCAAATTTGATGGAATATTTTTTTATTCGTAGTGATGGAGTGTGTGTGTGTGTGTTTGTTATATAACTGTTTCATTAAAAGAGTCTTATTATACTTATGCTGATGAATGTTCTTTTGTTTACATGTTAAGAAGTGTAAGAGTCTTAGAAGGGATTAAGAGACAGTCTTATTATAGTGATGCTGTTGAGAGAGGGATGTTGTGAGAGAGATTGTTCGTTCCGTGTTCGTGTTATGACGATTCATATATATTAAAAATGTTCTTTACTTAGAAGTGTTGAAGAAGAAACTCTTAGGTTAATAGATGTGTTGCTATGTGAAGCTCTTAGAGTGAGGAGATATGTTCAGAAAGTCTTAGTATAGATATGATGTAGATTCACGTTGTGGATATGAGATGTCGAGACGTGTATGTAATGACATTTTATAACACAGACATATAGACATATAATACAATTTTCACTTCACAAAAATTGTAAGAATCACAAACACAAGACGACGTTTTATCAAAACACATAATGGGTTTATTTCTTCACGACCGGCCGGGGTTTTCTCATCAAGAATTCAAAGCGCAACATTTTAGTTCCAAAGTGATCGTCTCGCTTCCTAGACGTTCGAATTCCCAGATCCTCTCTGAGTTTCTCACTGACTGTCCCACCGACTGTCTCCCTAACTAACTAACTCTCACTTCCTATATTGAGACATCCATGCATGTCTGGCCACGTTAGCAAAATTCACGTGTTTCAATATGCGCGACTTTGCACGTTTCCGACATATGATTTCCCAATAACCTATTTTTTCTTTGATGTTTTTACAAAGGAATTCAACCTACATATCTACTTTATTTAACCCATATTTTATTATCCACATTCTTTCTAACCATTGAATAGTTTATTTATTATTTATTTCATCAGAATTAACAATTTACTGGACATTCCATTTAAACCTATTGTTCTTTAAAACTTGTATCCAAGGTTCGATTTCTGCTTTCTCTCATTTTATTTTCATTTTAACTAATCTCTCTATTTTTATACTTACATGAAAAGGGGACAGCCCTTATCATGTAACATTTTAATTTTTATCTATTTCGTAGTGATATGAATTAAAAATAGTTAAATTTAACCAAAAATCTTTTACCAATTTCGAATTATTTAACCAGGTAAAAAGTCCATACTTTACTTGGTAATCTCCAAAAAATACCCTTAGGGCTTACAACATGGCCGCCAGAAGAGTCACGTGATCCGGTTGATCCAAAACATGAATCGCCGTATTACGAAACCGGAAAACGCAAATTTAAAGCAAACTTTGACAAACAAGCATAATAATTAAGTACAAAAACAGTTTTTCAATATCATAATAATAAATAATTTATTTAGAACGGTCATTTAATTTTTTGTTGAGAAACAATCACAGTTTGTTTGTTTTTTAAATGTTTACAAAATGTCTACGAACGTGCGTAGACATTTTGTAAACATTGTTTTTAAAAAATAAAAAATAATACTTCTATTATGTTTTAAACGACTGTAATAGTTTATTTTGAAAGTATATTTCATAAAGAAAATTGACAACCCACTTTAAAAACAGAAATTACGAGTTTTATATATTTTATTCGCAGTTTTTTGTTGGGGGTGTCAAAAATTCCGCCTAAAATTCTGATACACCTAGTCGACCACTTGTTTGTTCTGAATAAAATACTTTTTATAAACACTGTTTTAACTAAAAACAACCTAAGATTGTTTCTCAAAGTTTGCCTTTTTTTATAGCAACATTATATCAACAAAAAATTAAATACAAACAAATTGTGATTGTTTGTCAAAGTTTGCCTTCAAGGCTGCGTTTTCCATTTGCACGATTCATGTTTTGGATCAACCGGATCACGTGACTCTTCTGGCGGCCATGTTGTAAGCCCTAAGGGTATTTTTGGAGATTACCCTTTACTTGATTACTAAAAAAAAAAATTAAAAAATACAAAAACGTTGATTTCAAAAATAACTTTTTGAGGGGGGGGGGAAGATCAATCCCTATATCACATAAAAGGAACTAAATTTCCTAATCACCGTAATGTTATAATGTACCTCCCTGCTCAAGAGGGCAGAGTTGTACACAAGGTTGGTTTTAAATGTGCGGGAAATCCAGCTCCACAAAAAGGGGAATTCTGGATGGGAATAAAAATAAAATTTGCCTCTGTTTAGAAGGATTTCTCCTCTACTGATTGAGGCCAGAAAAGGCGAAGTGTAGTAACAGATACTACACTGTGATCTTGCTTAATGCAAACAATATATAAACAATGATATCGGTCAAAAGTGTTTTTCAAACATAAACAATATAAACAGAACTTTAACAAAAAACAAACACTTTATTCTAATCAATATATACAGAACTTTTTTTTTATTTTAAACAATATAAATAGAACATTTTTATTATTTTAAATAAACAATATAACCGTTTTTTAATTTTAATCTTAAACAATATAAATAGAACTATTTTCCTATTGGCCAATTAGTAATCTCGTTTTTATTGAAAATTGAATCACGTGTTTTTTACAAACGACTAGCATTTCAGTCCGGCGCTGCCCGGGTGTTTGGAGGTGTATGTTGAGCAAAAAAAAAAAAAAAAAAAAAGCGGTAAATTTTTTAAAAACTTTGACCCCTATTATGACCCCTTAACATTTCTTTTGGGCTCAAACTAAGTTATTAAGTTAGATCCATGTCCAACGAACCTGTATCTAAAATTTCAAGTGTTTGGACCAAAAATTGATTTCTCAAATGTCAAATCGTTGAACTTTGACCCCTTAACAGCCAAGTTTCTGTCCGAGAACGGATTACAAAGATTTTCCCAAATCTTAGTACCCTGTATATCAAATTTCGAGTCTGTAGACTAAAAATTGACAGAGTTATTGTGTAGGAAATTGTATACAGACACACACAGACACGTTCACATTTAATTATACACGTGTATTCTTCTTTTTAGTTTGTATTTTGTTCGAGACTCAAGTTATTTTTTAAGCGAAAGTATAACAGAAGCCGAGACAAGAATGGAGTCTAGGTTTTCGGAGCCGTGAAAAGTGGCTCGACCCATGTAATATTACTAGAGTTGACAGTACGAATCGGGAAACATTTTCCCGATAATTAATTCAGAGCTCCTACCAGGGACGCTAATTATATCGGATGGATGGGCAGTCTATAAACGTATGGACCACTTCGATTATGGAAAATATTAACATGACGAAATTATTGACCGCTCGCAAACCATAGAAGGTTTTTGGTCCCATTGTAAAAAAAAAAAAAAAAAAAAAAAAAAAAGGACAGAAAAAACAAAAACAAATGAGAAAAGTTGGAAAGAGAAAGTTTTGAAATGCATATGCTGGAATACATACGGCGAAGAAAAGAGGGGGGAGTATTCCTCATATAATGAAAAGCATTCGTGAGCGATAGTTGTTCAAAAGATCTGTTTGTACCGTTACAATTTAAAAAGTTTATGGCAAAGATTTACTTGGTTTCAACCATAACATTTTCCTTTAAAATAACGTACTTTATTGATTTTCGGATATGCTGAAAACGAATATCGCATTTAAATTTAGTAGTTTTCCGGATATCCAGCAATATAAGTTCTTATATGTAGTGCTGGTCATAGTTGTACGCATAAGCGCAAGTATTTTTTGGTGTACAACTATGGCCTCCACTTTAAACAGAAATTATATTGCTTAATATCCGGTAAGCTACTTATTTGCAGAAACTTTAAATGCGATATTCGCTTTTAGCATACCCGATAACCTTTGAAGGAAAACGTTAAGGTGGAAACCAAGTAAGAAGAAAATATAAAAAGTTATTTTTATATTGTTTAAAATTAAAAATAAAAATATAAAAAAATATAAAATGTTCTGTTTATATTATTCAAAATTAAAAACAATGAAGGTTTATATTGTTAAATATTATAGAAAGTTATATTTATATTGTTTAAATTTTTTTAAATGTTCTGTATATATTGTTTAAAATAAATAAAAAGTGTTTATTCTGAAAAAAGCTGTAAATTCTGCATATTTAAAACTGTTAACTTCTGAAACACATTACCATTGTTTATATACTGTCGGCATAGTAACATAACGGTGATTATGAAATTATCTTCCTTTTATGGGATAGTGGAATCGAAAGTATTTTGCCACCTAATCTCCAGTCTGATAAATCTATATAATTATAAAACTCAAATGACTTTGTAACGAGTGATGTAACCCACTTTCCGGTTTACTACATCCGGCTGCACATGCGCGCATAAACATTAACCCATAACAATGTAAACAAATAAACACAAATCGCTTCTTTTGCAGATTTTGACCTGCGCACTGAAATATTAACGTTATTATTTCAAAATTATTATTTAACATGGGAAGAGTGGGGTGTCTGCAACTATTCTTTATTACAACTATACTGTCGCTATTTTCTTATAAGTAAACAACTTTTACCCGTTGACAAACATAAGAACAATTGTAGTAAAGCCAAGACTACTACTACTACTACCACTACTACTAATAGTTGTGTAGTTTTATTTTATTTTATTTATTTAGGTTTTATTTTTTTTGCTTCAGGTTTTTATTAATTTTTTATAGATTTTAAATTTCTATAACTTAGTTGAAGGATTCCAATATGGGGTTTTCATTCTTATATTTCTCATCGATAGGTTCATGCGCGTTTTTGCTGCTAAATGGATTTCATCGGCGTTCGATTCGTAGGAAAATCATGTTTAATTTTCGACTTTTGAGCAATTATTCGGAAAATAGGTAACTTCACACGAATAGGGAGGATTATTTTTGTAATGTTTGAGTGATCCGTCCGTGATTTTTCATTTTAATATACTTTCATAGAAATGTTTCTGTTATGTCAAAAAGACAACAACTTTTCTTTACGTCACATGAATTCCATAACTAATGTAACATAATGACCCAACGGGTCACGGGTAGTCTAGTAAAAATTAAAAATTAAAATTATTATTTATTTATTGGGCTGACGTTTAGGAAATTAACCCCCACCTCTAAAGTACATATTTTTTTTTTCTCGTTAATTACAAACTTAACTTGCAGATTAAAAAAACATTTTGAAAAATTTCTTTTTTATGAATTTTATCCTCAGGAATCAGTTTTCAATTATAACGTACTACTAAACTGAACACGGGTTTTGTGATTATCTCCGAGAACAATAGTAACGTGAAAAAAAAAAAAGGGAAAAAAAAAAGAAAAAAAAAGTGTAAATTGTGGAATTTAGAGGTGGGGGTCAGTTTCCTAAGCGCCCGCCGTTCATTGTGTGACCTTAATAACAGAGTCGTAATAAATATATACTTCCAATTTTTTAATTTTTAAGTTTAACTTATATAAACTGATATAAATTATTACGTTATGTTGAAATTAGTACACATTCCAACGCATTTCAGGTGAAAACATTATTACCGACTAAAGTGTCACGTCAAAATATTTACCATTATAGGGTGCTTTTGTTGATTAAAATCTTTTAAACCTACGCATTTCAGGTGAAAACATAACCTACTTAAGTGTCATGTCGAAATAAGTAAAATCACATAGTGTTTTTGTTGATTATTGATCTTTTAAATCTACGCACTTCAGGTGAAAACATTATTACCTACTTACAGGTCATGTTGAAATTAGTAAAAATTTCAACGCATTTCGGGTGAAAACATCATTACCTACTAAAGAGTTATGTCAAAGTAAGTAAAATCATGTTGTTATTTGTTTGAATATGGATCTTTAAAACCTAAGCATCACAAGTGAAAACATTACCTGCTTACATGTCATGTTGAAATTATTACAAGGCAAGTAGTACAAAGCTGTTTTCTGTAGATATGGAAAACCAGACCTATATTATCAAAGATGTGCTTATGTAATAAATGACTTGGGGGTCATCAGAACTTACATAAAATCGACCTGATTAATTAATATCACGTGCGTATCATGCACATCTAGCTGGTCTTTTGAAACACTTTAAAGGCAATCGTGTACTGGGATTTCTATTTGCAAATGTTAATGTCCTTGAATTTAAAAAAAAAAAAAAGCGGGCTACCACGCTGCCTCATGCTCATAATGTTGCGAGATTAGGATAAGATAAGAACAGTTCATCAAATAATGCAGTTGTCAGCTTCGTGATTTAGTTAAGTCTTTAATGGTACATGGTCGAGCCTCAATATTATTGTTTAATTATGTGATAAGAAATTTCTTACTGATGTGTGTTTTTTTTATTTAATTTTCAAGTAGCGTGGAATTTCCACGGATTCTGCTCGTAATTATTATTATTATTATTATTATTATTATTATTATTATTGTCTATATATTAATACGATAGCGTGTGTGTTATTTTGTGTGTCACGCCTACGTCGTTTTTTCTTCTGAATGACTTATGACCTTCATTTTTTTTGTAATAAATAATTCTTCCAAGAATTCTTCATAAGTTTTGGTTTCGATTATAGCTGATGGCACTTAAGTCATTTATTTTTTTATAAATAATTTTACTAAGAATTCTTCAAAAGTTTTGATTTCGGTTTCGATTATAACTGAAGGAACTCAAGTTATGTATGCATATATATTATTTATATATATTATATTATATATATATATATATATATATATATATATATATATATATATATACTAATTTTTTCTTCATAAGCTTTGGTATCGGTTCGATTCAAGTCATATGGATATATATTTTTTTTATTTTTGAAATCACAACTTTATAACATATAGGAATCAATAGAATATTAACTCTATACAAATATATACGGAATCTGCGTAAATTAAAATATCATATTTAAGCGTATTTTATGACCGGGTTACACTAGGCGTCCCTGATAACTTACATAAATACTTTTGTGGTTTTAACAAAAGAGCTACAATAATATCAGGGCGTCTCCATTTACGCTGAACATCCAGAGAATGCCAACAGGTTCGCTATTATTATTATTATTATTATTATTATTATTGTTGGTGATGTTGTTGTTGTTATTATTATTATTGTCATCGTTGTTGTCGTTATTATTATTATTGTCCTTATTATTATTATCATTATTATTATTATTATTATTATTATTATTGGTGGTGGTGGTGGTGATGTTGTTGCTATTAATATTATTGTCATTGTGTTTTTATTATTATTGTTGTTGTTGTTGTTGTTATTATTATTATTATTGTTGTTATTATTATTATTATTGTTGTTATTATTATTATTGTTCTTTTTATTATTTTGTTATTATTATTTTTGTTATTGTTATAATCTATATATTACTACGATAGCGTGTGTGTTCTTTTCATGTATCACGCTTACATCCGGGTCGTTTAAATGTTATGTACTTTCATTTCTTGTCATAAATAATTTTACCAAGAATTCTTCATAAGTTTACGTTTCGGTTTCAATTATACCTGATGTCGCTTAAGTCATCTATTTTTTTATACATAAAAAAAAAATTATCAAGTATTCTATATAAGTTTTGGTTTCTGTTTCGATTATTGCTGAAGGAACTCAATTTTATATGTATATATATTTTTTTTTCATAAGTTTTTATTTCGGTTTCGATTCAAGCTAATACGCCCACGTCATATGGATATATATATATATATATATATATGTACATATATATGTATATATATATATATATATATATATATATATACATATTGAAATCGCAACATTATAATATATGAAAATCGATAAAACATTAACTCTATAATAATATATATGAAATCTGCAAGAATTAAAATATCATATTTAAGCGTACTTTACGACTGGGCTTTGTCGTGCGCTCGAGCTAACTTAGATGAATACTTTTGCAGTTTTACCAAAAGAGCTACAATAATATCAGAGCGTCTCTATTTACGCTGCACATCTACAAAATGCCAACATCAATATATTACATATGAATGAGTCCCCTGTGGAATTTCCACAGGCCCCGCTAGTTATTATTGTTGCTGTTGCTATTATTATTATTATTATTATTATTATTGCTGTTGTTATTGTTATTATTTTTGTCATCGTAGTTATTATTGTTGTTGTTGTTCTACTTTTTACTTATCTCCTATCTGCTTATGAATGATCGTTGGCGATATTTCACCGGTCACATAACCCCAGGTTGGTCACTCAGATTTGGAAGCCGATGATAGAACAGGTGATATTTGAAGACGTCTTCAATCGGAACCAATTATAAAACACAAAAAATAAAACAATTAAAAACAAAAGAAAGCAACTAAGATAAACAAACAAACAACGACAGCAGCAACAACAACAACTAAAAACAAAACCAACAAAAACAAAACCAACAAAAACAACGGCCGAACGGATAAAGGTGGGAGTGAGGTTCTTTCATCCAGCATTGCATCTACACAGTTTTTCCCCACCCCCTGGTCGGTAGGGTTAACGGTGATGACAAAGAAGTAAAAATCATATGGACTTAATAATAATAAAATAAAAATTACAACCATAAATAAAAAAAATAGGATGGAACAAACTAGGGTGAGATGCGGGTAGTGTAAAAAAAAATGGGTGGGACGAGCTCTCAGCAAGCCAGTGGTGCAAGTAAAAAAAAAGAAAAAAAAAAAGAAAAAAAAAGAGTTCTCGCGATATCGGGTTGGGGTGGTTGTGAGAGTAGAGGTCGTACAAAAAAGAAAACATACTCCTCTCTCTTTCGTAGCTGAGGTTGGTTGGGGTGGGGTGAGGATGAGTGTTTTTTTCTTTTTCTTTTTTTTTTTTTTTTGATAGGGTAGGGTCGGGCGGTCCCTTGACGAACGTAAGGGAGACGCGAAAATCGTGTTGAATAAAAGAGAGAAACAATGGCAACTGAAGTTTTAATAAGAAAGGAAATTTGTTTACAAGCGGTTTGTAAAAGAAATGGACATAAAAGGATACGCTTATAAAACATGCATAAATAAACACACTCGTGTACGCACACCTCCTTAAACACAAACACACACACACATACACACACACATACAGATACACCCATGTATCTCACATTAAAATATGTATATTCGCTCAATGGTACAGATTCAAAGATCTGTGGTCCTAGTTTGGAATACGTTGATTAACGATGAAACACGTGTGCATGGATAATTATACATATATATATATATATATATATATATATATATATATATATATATATATATATATATATATATATATATAAACTGGCAGACAAATTGAACATTGAAATGCTCATAGGTTTTGTTGTATTGGGCAAAACTGAATGGGACTTTGCAGGCCTTTGAAAATTATAATACTATTCTATTGTTAAAATTTTATGACAATTGGTAAAAAGAACCTATATTTTGTAAACCAATAAAATATAGCCAAATTTATCTGCAATTGTATACATAGTGTCCTGGCAGGGCAGCTTCAGTTTTGTTGCTTAAGGATGAATTTTGCTTAGGGTTTTTTTTAATGTTGTTGTTGGTTGTCTTTTCTTGTCTTACCAGGCCACTAATATATATATATATATATATATATATATATATATATATATATATATATATATATATATATATATATATATATATATATATATATATATATACCACGTTTTTGACAATTTTATAAGTTTGCTAAGTCTCAATTATATAAATTTTGACGTCTTAGCAGTTATTATTACCGGTTAACAACCAAAATCGAATTTCTTCCACAAGTCCGAATACCCACTATATCAAGTTTCAAGTCTGTAGACAAAAGAAAATTGATAGGATATTTTGGTAGAGATCGCTCTTCAGACAGGCAGACAAATACGTTCATTATTAGGTACTTTCAGCTTAATGACGGAAACTGGCAGGGAGACCTGGTTTTGAAAGCTGGCTTATACTTTTTGTAGGTTTCCGATTACTTTTTGATTGTTTTCAAAAGATTAAAACCTAAGTTTGGTCTCTGAAACGTTATAATGAAAAATGTTTTCACAGTTGCGTTGGAAACTGAAAAGTGAAGCAAAATGTGGAAGTTAAAAAATATTGTAAAAATCCTTTGAAAGATAAATAGTTTTTCTGGGACTATTTTTAAGATAATTAGCAAAGTCTTAAGATATTTAATTAAAAAAAAAAACGAAACACCTTGTTTGTACCAAAATACAGTTTAATTATTCCTCAAAAGCGAGAGTTTAATAACAGATCCAGTTTTCCACAATCAAGACAACAGATAAAGCATAACGCATAAGTTCTAGGGAAGCCCAAAATATCAGAAGCTGAGTTTGTTATAAAATTTATAGAGAAATTGAAATATTATTATAACTCAATTTCTGCAGTTTTGAAGATTATAAAAAATATTCAATAATTTAGGTAATCCTATTTTTTTGTAATAAAAAGGAAGTGCTTATTAACTTAGAGTATGGAAATACTTTTTTACTTGATAATTCGATTCATTATCAAACTTGTTTTAATGATAAATAAAATTAACCTTTTTAAAAAAAAGAGCATTAAAAATTTGAAAAATGTCAACGAAAATCATTCATTACATTGAAAAAAATAATAAGCAAAACAATTATTTAATAATTAAAGAGAATACGGCAGGTAGGATGCAAATCCCTCTATTTCCCTTCTTTTTTAATTTTTTTACAATTTTGCCCATCATTATGTGTCTAAATTAATTTTTATTAAAAATAATACTATTTAAATTATTTTGTCTTCGTGATCCTGAATTTCAATTTATTTTTAATTTTCAGGATTATAAAAAAATATTTTTTTACGCTAATATTTACACCATTATGCGTACAAGAAAAATATAATATTACATTTGAGATTTTTGTGAGGAATTAAATATATTTTCAATTATATTCTTTTTTGGTGAATATATCAATATATTCACCAAAAAATAATATAATCGAAAATTGAAAAACAATGCTTAGTTCAATGATAATACCGATAGTTCGAGAAATTGATTTTCTTCGAATTATATTGATTTCATTAATACGGACTTCAGAGGGTTTTATTCGTAATTTTCCTGAAATATTAATTTTTTTAATAGTTAACATCTACAATGCTTTATTTTTATCTATAATATAAATCCCACCTGCCAGTTTAAATGTATGTATGCATGCATGTTTGTATGTCTGGCTAAAACTTTCGACAGATGCGACAGATTTTCACGGGGTCAATATCGTTTTGAAGCTCGACCCTTCGGACGACAAATATCGAAGAATTGGCCCAAAACATTAATTCCTTCACACGCACATGGGCAATATTCTACAGAGAGGTGTCGCTTTTTTCGCCGATATTTTCGAAAGTCCTCCCCTCGCTTCGATTGACTAGCCTTAATTTAAACATTCGTCAATTCCGATTTGGTGATGGGCGCAACAGCAAAGACGTCATTTTTTTTTTCTTCACGTTATTTTCCTCCTTCGCGGTACGGATTCGAGCCTACTACAACTTTTTTATTTATCTTTTTTTTTTTTTGCTCAACACACACCGCCAAACACCCAGAAAACGTCTGGCACCCAGGCTGGTATCTATTAAAAGCAAACAGTATTTTTTTTTTTTTTTGCTAGTGCATTTATTGATCCACGGTATTCTTTAAATAGTTCAAGTTTAATTAAGGTTTTATGACATCTGTTTTTTTTAATTGTAAGGTTAAAGTACAAAACACTCTCCCCTCCTCATGTCAACAACGGCTTTCTAAATAATAACGTTATTATTTCAGCACGAACCAATAATGCACTAGTACCGTTTTATTCTAATACTTAAAATTGTAACTTTACATATCGATTTTCGATACTTATCGAAGGAAAACCCCATCTAAGGATACTTTTAGACATATATGAAGCACATTTGCGGAACGAACGTACACTCACAGACACACACATAGATACAAAGTGTCTTTTATGTATAAGTGTTTTTTGTTTACAAAAACTAATATATTTTCACTAAATTTTAAAATAATAATGATGGGTGCATTATACTCTGTGATTAAAAGTAGTTTATTTCCGGAATTTTAGTGAATTTTTAAATTAAGTGAGGAATCAAAATGTCCATACATTTTAGAAACCATTTTGCACGTAGCTACTAAATATATGGTTAATCAACAAACTTATACGGCATAATCGCGTTGACACACCGGTTCTCGCTGGATCACCGAAGTTAAGCAACGTTGAACCTGGTCAGTACTAAATGGGTGACCATTTGAGACTTTCAGGTGTTGTACGTGCTCTCCGCTTATCTCGGCATTGTTTCCAGTCGTCCTTGTCTTCTCCTTGCCACTGGACTTAAACAGTGCTGCTTCAGGAGAGGTGTGGTTGAGGATTGCGCAACCCTTGCCTCACAATTACACGCGCTACTGCCCCTAAGGGGTACCCTTTGTCTTTCAAGACTGAACGGAGGTATGGGGAATCAACAAATAATTCAATAAGATATATACAAGTACACGTGATCTTATCTGATAGCTGTATTAATACACAAATTATCTTTAGTGGCCGTTAACCGTTCTTGTCTGATTTGATTTCGATTCGATTGCAATATAGAAACTACTGCATACATTATGTACCCGTTAGTCTCAATTGGATCGACGTGTATACTTTAACGGCCCGGCCTGTGTGCAACGAGGAGAAAAATGTGTAAATAATTCCGACTCGCTGATCCGTTTGTCGAACGGCTACCACGGGCGTCGCGCTCGCAATCTGTTGTGTGTCAAGGACTCCTCGGCCGGTGCCCGTGTTGACGACCGCCGCGCCCGGTCAATAGCCAGCTGAAGTAACAAACATCAAAGAACTAGGAAGGACCCCGCACACTCGGTTTCACTTCATAACTGATAAAAAAGAAAGAAAGAAGGAAAAATAAAAAAATAAATCCAAACAATAAGGAAAGAAACTATAAGAGAATAATAAAAACCTTACAAGTCACCCCGCCTACCTCTTTTACTAAAAGACAATATGGTTTTATTTTGTTCACAGGGAAAGAAAGAAAGAATTGAAATGTTACGTACAGGAGAATCAAACAACCGAGAAAAAAAAAATCTTCAAGAATTGAAAAAAAAAAAAAAATAAATAAAAAATAATAATAATAAAAAACAACAACAACAAAATACGAGAACGGGTTTTCTGTAGTTGCGTCCATTGAATCTGCGCGGTTAGCGTAAAAAAATTCTGTTTCGAAACGACACGGACTATTTTGGCTAGAAGCAAAGAGAAGTATCTGTTCTGCTGATACTAAACTTTATTTGGTACTGGGGTATTTGAGCTGTCCCAAATTGCTGTCGTCGAAAAATTTAAGTTACATGATATCTTTTTTTTACGGTGTGGAAATTAACGGGCGCCATTTTATCAACAGATTTTTTTTAAAACTCTATAACTTAACATTTTGGTAAGTCTTACAAAGAGCAAGACTTTGTTATTCCATCGAGTGAATCAAATAAATTTTCTCGTTCGTATGATATTTGAATTAAAGATATGTTTTAATTTCTTTCGTTGTTCGTTGAAAAATGATTTTAATATATACAAAAATATGGTTGGTTTTACTATACGCATATATTCGAAAAACTGTCAAACAAATATAGAACAAATAAATATTATCAAAGGCAAGATAAGTTACTTTTCTATCTAACTGGATAATTTTTAATGTTTTTATTTAATTAAAAATGTTTATTCGGTTCGAAAAACGAGTAATGTTGAAGGCTGCCGGCGAACAAGAAAAGATGGGCGCGATGTCTTTGAAGGCTCAATATTCACCTTAAAATAAAAAATAAAACAAAATGGTGTTAAAAACCCACCCAATAAATGTTACTGTAACATTTACTGGGTGGGTTTCTGCTATCATTTTGTTTTATTTCTTATTTTGAAGTGATTATAAAGTCTTCAAAGACATCGCGACCATCTATTCTTGTTCACCGACAACCTTCAACAATACTCGTTTTTAGAACGGTGGAAGAAACTCACCGAATAAATGTCACTGTAAAATTTACTGGGTGGATTTCTACTATCATTTTGTTTGATTTCTTATTTTGAAGTGATTATAAAATCTTCAAAAACATCTTTTCTTGTTCGTCGACAACATTACTCGTTTTTCGAACCGAATAAACATTTTACATTAAATAAAAGCACTAAAAAATTATCCAGTAAGGTAGAAAAGTAATTTACTTTGCCTTTGATAACATTTAATTGTTATATATTTGTTTTTTGACAACTTTTTCGAATCTGTGTGGATAGTAACCCCCCACCCATTTTCGAATATATGTGTGTAGTAAAAAACCCGAAATATTTCTTTTAAATAAATATATGTTTTAAAATTTTAAAGTTTTCAAACGGTGGGGGCCATATTACTGACTTCTTGTTACGTCAGACAAAAAAACAAACAAACAAAAAACCCTAGACGTGTTTTATATTCTTTTGCTCATTAACGTTTAGTGAAACGTGCATGCAGCGACCCTGCTATTATAACTCTCCCGATTGCGGAGCCATGGTTATCTCGGGAAGAAGTTTCCCATTTCCTTCCATATTTAGTGAAACTGGTTATCCAAAATCCCATTCTTTTAATCGTTTTCTGAACAAAAAGAAAAACCGCGACACTATTTTCATGCATTAGCATAAAAAAAAATAAAAATAAAATAAAAACAATTCTGGGATATTTTTTACGTTTTCCATAAGAGTTCCGCGGACCAGATTAAACAGTGTGACGGGCTGGATCTGGCCTGCGGGCCGTAGTTTGGAGACTCCTCTTCTAAATGTTTCACTGTAAAAAAAAGTTTTTTTTTTCTTTTTGTAATAAATTTATTTAGCTCTGAAAAATTTAATTTTATTATTTTCTGTTCATTTTCTTTTAAATGTGGCCTTTTTTTTGTAACCTTCATTTAAATATTTTCAATTCATTTACAAATTATTTTATTTAGCTTCGTTTGTCCTATATAATTTGCAATCATTTTCTGTGTCTTTTTAAGCCTATCGGTGAAATATCGCTTTGTTATTTTAGACAAGGTAACAATTTTTGAGATTACTTCACTTGACTTAAATTTTTCCGACACCAAAATTTGAGACTGCTAAAATACATCAGTGCACTTCATCTCTTCTGTTATCGGTCGGTGAACAAAGAACTCATTCTAGACTGAGGTAATTTAAATTTTTGTCTCAATCCTCAGTACCCGTTTCGAGAGAGCTGGATTTTTTTCCACGTTAAAAAGAAATCTTTTGCTTCATTCTAACCGCGTGCTATCCAAAACTTAAGCGTTTGCAGAGAAATGCAAATACTACTTCATATCTGAGCATTTATCTTAACCCTTTGAGCTACGATAGTATTTTTACACACGTTGCCTACGATGGGTGTGAAATTTTCACATCACATAAAATCAAGTCAAGAGTTTTTGAAAAATATATATTTTTTTTAATGAAAAAACAATACAAAAATTAAAACATGGGTTTCATTCATTGGTTGATGCAGTTAGGTCAAAGAAGAATCCCATAGTCCTTGAAAACACCATTGTTTTAGTTGTTTGCAACAGAAAACTAGGTGTTAAAAAATTAACAGTTAGCGTAGTCTAATCTGTGACAGACCACCTGAAATGCTTTTCGAAAATTAAGCGTGCCAGATTTCCGAAAATATTATTTCAAATTTAAACGTAAAGATCGATGACAATGCTGTTTTAAGCTTAAACGTGACAAACCTACTGAAATGGTTTTCCAACGCCACAGACCGACTGTTTTACAAACAACTTTTTATATAAATACTTGGGGGTATCTAAAGTACAATGCGTACATCTAAACTGCGCGCTTTGCGCTGAAAATCTGATATAACGCTCAAACGTAACAGTCTGACGAAAATTCTATTTCAAGTTAAGCCTGACAGACCAAAACAAAATTTAGCATCTTTTGGTGATACGTGGAAACATCTAAACATAAGATACGTCCATTCATTGTGCCAAATGTTATTTCAAATTGAAAAGTGACAGACAGACAGACGTACCGACCAAAAGATGTATGTAAAAATCAGATCAAGGATAAGACGGTAAAAGAAAGAATGTAAATAAGCAAAACGAAACAAAAACAAAACAAAAATAAAAACAAAACAAAACAAAACAATACAAAAAGAAAAAACGAAATAATAAAAAAACATTTCAGCCTTTCTTTCTTATTTCTTTATCTAGTTTGTGCAACGTTCTAACGCCGCTTTGCTTATTTCTCTAGATATAGACAGAAAGAAAGGAATTTTCACAATGGAAATTTTACAATCTAACTCTAACGACAGTTAAAAATTCACTAGCAGAAGAGCCGACGTTGCCCGGTATTGAATGAGGATCAACGAATGTTCAAAACTTCCAATACTTTTATTGTCATCGAAATCGATGTAATCGCCCATTTTTCAAGCAAATCGATTGATTGCCTGCTCGAGTCGGGGACCCACCGCGGTGCACCAGGAAGAAGCATCACATACCTCCCCACAGTGACTTAATCCACAATACATTGTTATCTACAATGCACTGTAGAGAACCTACTATTTATTTTCTAAAATCTAATATATGAACGGCTATATGTCTGTCGGTATGTCTTCATATTTTCAAACTCTATCTCCTCCAAAACTAAAGGTCGTAGAGTAGTGCTAGGGGCTTCAAATGATTGGATTTTTTACAGGCCGTTTTTATGGATCTTTAGCCGGTTAAAATTGTTTTTAAAGGGACAAAAATGGGTAAAAATTGAAAAAAATCGATATAAATTTTGTACATTCATATCAGCTTATTCTTTTTATTTTTAATCTGTACATATGCGTGTGACGGTCGTACAGTGGTAACGTCACCAGCTTTGAATTCTGCAGTTTTAATTCTAGCTAATGGCATCTAAATATTATTTTTTTTTACTTTTGAAATCACGACTCTATAATAATATATGCGAATTTGGACAAATTAAAATCAGTTATCGATTCCGAATTAAATTCCCGATTCCGATACAATTTTTCCAATACATCGATAAGCACATCCTTGGCAGTTAGTAATAACATGCAATCTGACTGGTTCAAACAAAATCGTGGGCGGACAAACCGTCCAATAAAGAGCCTGCTTATTTCTGCTTAATTTCTTATAAGTAAAAAAGAAAAAAAAAATAATAGATTTTCATGAAATTTTCTACGCCAGTTCACCATTGAATTAATTTATATTTAAAATGCATTTTTCGTAAAATACATTCTTTTTCTTTTTTTTACGTGTTTACCCACTCTTTATTTTATTTTACGAAATCCGGACAAATTGTATTAGAATTGGATATAATTTCAACAGGTAATAAAGCTGAAGAATTAAACTTATTTTTAATATTTGTTTTTATGTATAAACATGTGCTTTTTTTTTCTAACTTAACTTGAATTCGTAAATAGAAAATGGAAATGAATTCAATATTTTTTTTTAATGTTTTGTAAATAAATAATCTCATTTCTCGATAATATATGATATAATCAGTTGAATTGCAAAGAAAAAAAAATTCTCAAATATATTTAATTTTGACAAGTTTTTATTTTATTGTTTTAAATTCTATAATTCCGAACAATCAGTTTTAAATATAGAATTTATAGTAAGGTTTTATAGTTTTTTTTTTGTTTTTGTTGTTTAATTTTAATATGATATAAAAATGATTATTTGCATCTATAAAATATTGAAATCAATACCAATTAAAAAATATATTATTAAAAAATATCATTTATTTTATACTATTGTCTTCGGTTTTTAACAGCGTTTCAACCCCTCCCGAAATATGGAAGGCCATAAGTGATAAGTTATTATGTTAGCTATAATGTAAATCGTATTAATACGGTCGCGATTTCAATTCACATATTTATTGTATAAGAAAATAAAGCGAACAAATAAATACATAAGATTCAGGTTAAAATAATAAATTTCTATTTTAAATATAATATTTGTGTAGACATAAAAATCTAACAAAACAGTGTTACTTCCATTCTTCATTTTTAGCGATTTTGACTATCCGTAAGATTTACACACAAAATAATGACGCCACCAATTTTACAAACACACACACACACACACACACACACACACACACACACACACACACACACACACACACACACACACACACACAATGTATATGGAGGGAAAAAGGGGATTTATGCTCAATATTAAATAAATTCTTGATTCAAGAAGTTCACCATAATAAAAATAAAAAACAAAAGAAAAAAAAAAGACACGAAAACAATTTCAACGCATGTACACAATTTTTGATTACATTCTATTCAAGCCGCTAAACTGCAGTTTTACCATCTTAAGTTAAGGAAAATATTTAGTTCTCTCCCACTGCAAGAACTTAGAAACCGGGTTCGGAAAGTAGGATGGAGATGTCAGCGTCCCCGAGATGGGGCTCTCTAACCTGCAAAATGTAACTGGGCATCCTCATCAGCATTTCCTGGTAAGAGCACCTCGGACGATTATCAATAATCTAATCCCTTATCAAAGAGAAGGCAAAGCCTTGGAGAGTGGACCTCATAGAACTGCTCAGAACCAGCATCACATCATAATCAACAGCGACCAGATCATTACAAGAAAGCTCTAATCTATGTTGAATTTGGTACCGAGGAAACATTCCTATCCTAGTCGCTGGGTAAAGAAAAAATGTTTCATTTAATGCCAGTACTAAGTGGCAGTTCGGTGACTACTTGGCTATTTACGGTTTGATCCGCAAATAGCAATTAGAAACATTTGGGTTCGATAGGGGTCCCGGTTTGGAGAAGTATCAATTATATGATGAATAGAGCTGACCTTTAAACAGCGCGTAACAGATTGCGAATAAATGCTGACACAAACTGCTGTCAAAATAACAAGAGAATTGAATATAATAACGCTTAAAAAAAAGAAAAAGAAAAAAGAGCAAGTCTGACAGAAAAAATCTTACTGTTAAAATAGATACTGATAACTCAGTGGAGCAGTTGACGAGGTGGCCGAGTGGTTAAGGCGATGGACTGCTAATCCATTGGGGTCTCCCCGCGTGAGTTCGAATCTCATCCTCGTCGAGTACATTTTTAAAAACTAATCGCATGTTTTATTTTTATTTCTCTGCAGTGTTAACTTAAACTTGACTGTAAAGTCTCTTGGAGTATATTCTACTATATGTTTATATCGGTGTTGCCCGGTCATATTTTATTTTCGCCTTTGTTGTGCTTCTTGCAATGTCTTTTTGTTTTTGATTTAGAATTAAAACAATTGCGTTGGATTATTGCATTAATATTAATAAGACTAAATTATTATTAAAACTATATAGAAACTAGCAGGGATACCCGACGTTTTCTGGGATTGAATTAGGATAAACGCGTTTTTCTATATTTCAAATACTTCTATTATCATCGAAATCGGTGAAAATGTCCATTTTTAAATCAAATCGATTTCCTGCTCTAGTCAGGAACCGACCAGGATGCACTGGATGGAAATTTCCCATTTCTCCTCGCAGTTACTTAGTCGACAATACATTTTAGTCTACGTTGCAATGTATAGGTTGATTTTATATTCTTTATATAAAATGGTTTGCATTAAAATTTAAAATGCGAAAGTCAAGTATCATGATTCAACTGTGCTCTAAACAGAAACATTTATTTCGAACGCTCCTTTCTTATCTAAGAATCTACTGTTGATTTTATACGCCGGACCCTTCTGCTTGTGCGGTGATAAAAGTTCCAGAATACACTTGTAATATTAGGTCAAAAACTTCTTTTCCTCTGGAAAAGTCTTGAAACAAAGACAAAATGTTGATGAACACTTAACTCGGTTTGTTCCCTTTCATTTCTTTCTCTCTCTCTCTCTCTCTCTCTCTCTATATATATATATATATATATATATAAATTCGTATTCCTGTCTGTTTGTGTTTTAATTTATTTGTTTATTCACAATTTGATTAATATATACAAAAGGTTCCTCACTTTACTCTCTCATTTATTTCTATATATAGTATGATTCTTACAAACTATATACAATAAAGGGATAATCTCATTTGCATATTACATTAAGAAAAATCGATGTCATTTAATAGCAGTATCTTAGTTAGTGTTTCTAGCGAGAGAATTGTTATAAGTGTTCTATTTAAAATTGTTATTTCTAAATTTTAAACAATAATTATATTGATAATATATTTAATTAAATTTATTTGGAATTATTATTCCAACATCGATTTTTTGAAAATCTTTTCTTTTTTTTTGTTTAGAGTTATTTGGCACTTCGGAACATAAACAAAAACAAAAAATAAAACTATCACCAAATAAAATAATTTGGTAATCTCAATAAATTTCTAGGTTGAAAAAATAATTCCGAGTAGATAGAAAAATGTTTGGCTTTTATTGTTTTTTAAATATTCAAACAAAACAACAACGACAACAACAACAACAAAAACACTTACGAAAAAGTGAAGAAAAGACTTCATTTGTTTGTTTGTATTATTCTTTAAACGGCTATACAGAAATCGATAAACGTTTACGATGTGACATACCTAAACACACTAAAAATCTACTTTTTTTTGACCTAATACGTTTAAATAACCTTTATAATTAATATGAAAGAAATTTTGAAAAGGAATATTAACATTTTAGAGTGGGGATCACTTTTCTATATTAATTTAACGTAAAATGAGCACCCACTTTTTTGCCACTAAGCGTCCAACCAGACATGTCACCTCTAGCATTTTTTCAAGTTTGGCGATCGAGTGGGGGGGGGGGACAAAACATGACAAATACAATTTTTTTTTTGGTGGTGGGACGGGAATTACATTTGAAACATAAAATAACAATAAATTTAATTTTTATTATGTACATCACCTAACAATTTCATAAACAAAACGAACACCAAAATATGACAAATTACATTGGGAAGGGGCATTACAATGACGGAAAATATCATTTAATTGTTTTTGGAATTAATTTTTGGCAGATCTTCATTTTTATAAGGGTTCTGCCTACTTGGCATTTTTTTTTTTTTTGCGATCGCACGGCATTCGCTGTTATTTTTTTTATTGAAACAAAAGTTGTAATTATTTATTTTTAATTATTTTATTTTGTGTGTGTGTGTGGGGGGGGTCTTTCCAAGGCTCACTATCCGGAAAAACATTTCTTCTCTTTGTATCTCTTCTGCCGAAATATCTGGTGAAGAGGGTATCACGTACTTCTTTTTTTAGGGCAATTACATTTACATGTTTTTATCCGTTCTTCTATTTTTGGAATTGTTGTGAGAGTACCCACGTTGCCCATGATGAAAATGATTAGTATAGCAGGTGTGTTCCAAACGGAACTTCATGTCAACCCAGGCAACGCCGGGTACCCGTGCTAGTATATATATATATATATATATATATATATATATATATATATATATATATATATATATATATATATATATATATATATGGAACTTACCTGTTGGATTGGAAGTTTTTAATTCGACCGTGTTTGGATTTTACCATTCTTGGAGTTTTTACCCTTCACCGGACTATCCATTCATGTGAAATCTTTTTATCATTTTTCTTTTACCTCCTATTCCCCTTACTTCACCCTTTTTTTAAACCAAGTAATATCTGTGACTTACTTGTGGTTTCATTAAATACATTTACATGCAAAATCCGATCCCGCATTTTGCTAATTCCTGCCCTCTGATGAGAAGGAGAATATTTCTTCGAAACTTCACGGATTAAGGACTATCCACTTATATTGTGCTTCCGTTTAAAATTAAATATGTTTTTAACTCTTTTTCAAGGTGTTTTTTTAACATGGTTTATTAATCATTTGTTCATATATATATTTATATATATATACTCATATAAATTTGTTTTTTTTTTTGCGTGTATTGATATTTATATTAAAATCTTTTTTTTTCCATTTATTTAAAAAATAATGCATTTTTTTATATATGGGTCGTGGAATTGCATTCATCTGCAAAAGGTTTAGCTAATTTGCATATTCTTTTATACATTGATTTTAATTAGTTCCCTATTTGTTTATTCGGTTTTCTTATGGGATGATCGTCTTTAGTTAACGTGTAATTATATAATCATGCAGATATTCTACATGATTTATACTTGCGTAATATTTGCGTAAAAATGTTAGAGTAAACACAGACCTCTTTCTATATATATTTATTTATGCGTATATATATATTTGTTAAAAAAATGTTGCCTACCAAACTCCTCTCAGTGTTTTGTCTACTGACACGAAACTTAATATAAAGAGTATTCGAACCTATGCGAAACTTTGTATTTGGATTTTAGTCGGGTGAAATCGATGCAAAAGTGTGAAAATTGAAGAAATGGAATTTGACAGGCGAAGGTCTAAGGACGGCACTACGAATATGCATGCGTAACGTAATAGCTATTGGTTCATGTTTTAATTCTTAGCCTTGAAGCAAACAGGTCTTCATAAGTCAGGCATTAACGTCAAAGTCAAAGTAAATCGCAAGTTAAACGTTTTGGTTTCGATTCTCAGTGCTGGAGCACGAGTCATTTTTAAACATTTTTTTTTTTTTTACTTTTTAAATCATTAATACATATTGGGTCTAATATAATATAATAATAAGTACGAAATCTGCATCAATCAAATTTCATATCTAAGTATATTTTACGACCGGACAATGTCGAGCGACCTACTAGTATGTACATATTCTACTATTATATAGAAGGAACTTTGTCTATGCGCGCGCGCGCGTGTGTGTGTGTGTGTGTCTGTCTGACTGTCTGTGTGCTGGTTCGTTTCATATGGATGCCGAAATGTGTGAGACGATTTTTTTAAAATTTCAAACAAATATACATTATGTATCTAGCAATGTTCTTAGACGGTGGTTTTATCGGAATGTCATCGATGAGCACGATAATCGATAATAGAATAGATTTGATGAAAGAAGGAACAATCCGATTTTTACGAAAGTTAACACCTTACACAGCCTAACATCACAAGTGGATTTGAGAAGCTTATTACCACACAAGCAGAAAGGCCAGATTCTTTGATATGGCGGGGGCGCGTTCGAAATGAATGCTTCTGTTTAGAGCACAATTGAAGCATGATACTTGACTTTTGAATTTTAAACTTTAATTAAAGCCGTTATAGTGTAACAGGTGATGGTTGAAGTGTTCACCGGTACATAAATGAAGTCCTAGGTGGTTCTGATTTGCGAACACCCAAGAAAATTCAGTAGCGTGATTTTGATCGCTTATACGATGACGGGATTAGATTCACGATTCCTGTTATTACTTGCTTCACCAGTGGTCTGTAGGAAAAAGAACAAAATAAAAAATAATCAAAAAGAGGAAAAACACAGGAAAAAACTTAAGTTCCCCAGAGTAATAGGAGTGGGACGGGCCACAGTTTGGACCGGCATTAGGTTTACTGCCCTTTTTTACTGCTGCTGTATTTCGAAAGAAATCAACTCAAATAGATAACATTTGTTTGCTATTTAAGTTACGAATTTCGTAGGCAACGAATAAAATTAACTCCAGTCGTAAAATATGTTGTTTTTTTAAATAAATATTCATCATTAAATAAACGATTGATTACAATATTTGCTATTTTCCAGTACAGTTAAATGAAAAAGATATATATGGAGTTTTTCTTTTTTTTTCAATAACGCAGAGATTACAGTCATGTAAACAGTTCGGTCTGAAAAAGAAGCAAACTCTTTTTGCAGCGCACGATTGTTTCTTTTCCATTCCTTCCTTTCTCTCTCTCTCTCTCTTTTGGTTAGTGAGCGAGGGTTCAAACTCCACTGCTTATATCACCGGTCTCAATTCAATTCCATTTAATAACAGGCTCCGTGACCTTTTTATAGGAAGAGGTGAGTTTGACGAAGTCTGAGTTTTCATTCGGTCAATCCATCTTCGTAGCGTCAAAACTGAATTCACCCTGATCGGTCAATTTGGTAAAATCACTTTTGCATATCAATCAAATAATTTTCCATCATAAGCTTCTCACACGGGCAAACTCTGAAACCTTGACCTCGGGTTTATATCGGCCTTGATAAAACTCAAAACCATAACTCACTACCATCTCTCGATTTACATGGTTTGATTAGCGAAACATTATTAGTATCAGAATATTATTATCAATCCCCAAATCCGCTCAACTGAAATCGTTTTTCCTTATTTTGATTTGAGTCCCCAACTAAAGAAATAGAATTAGCAAAACAATCGGTAATTGCTCACGATTGTTCACATAATAAAAAGCTCAAATACAGCTCTATTTTAATCGTTACTGATATAATTTTCAACCATCCAAGATGGTTGAATCATAACAATTAAAATAATTTTATATAATCAACAGTAGGTGCTCTACAGTGCATTGAAGTAGATTGTGAAATAAATAATTGCGGGAAGGCATGTGAACCTTCCTCCTGGTGCATCGCGATAGGTTAGCAACTAGAGAAGGCACTACGAATATGCATAATTCGGTTTCGATTCTCGGTGGTGGAGCACGATATTTGATTGAAAACTGAGCAATTTCCCTAATTTTGATGAGAATAAAAGTAAAGAATTGTGAGGCATTGGTTAATCATCATTAAAGCACGGGTAACCTCGGGTCTCCATGGTAGTGTATATATATATATATATATATATATATATATATATATATATATATATATATATATATATATATATAATAAATTAGTAAATTCTATGACGTGAAATGGTTAAGTTTCAAACCTAGAATTTTTATTATATGCAAGAAAATAATACAATTCAAAAAGTATATCTCTATAGGTTTTCTACCCATCTCCTTATTTCATTTTCGATTTTGCTTTGCCCAGAAACTGTTTTTAATATATATAATTTCCTTTACTCTATGTTTTAAAATTTAAAAAACTTTTAATTATGATTTTCTATTTATTGTATTTAGCAAATTAGGTATAGACCATTATAATTTGTTAATATTTTCTCCCCTGAGGAGATGGATAGACGTAGAAAACCTATAGGTTAAGGAGATAAGATGTCTTGCATATAATAAAAAATTCTAGGCTTGAAACTTAACCATTTCACGTCATAGAATTTAATTTACTAATTTATGATTTATTTGCTCTATCTGGTATATTGAGAATAATTTTTATTTAGCTGTGATTGTCTTTATAAAATATTAGATCCAATAGTATTTTATAAGACCAATATTCACTGGATTTCTATACCAGTAGATTTATTGTATTACACTACTCTAAAGTATATATATATATATATATATATATATATATATATATATATATATATATATATATATATATATATATATATTATGCGCGGTTTATTTTATATATTCTTTTTACATATCCAACATTTTTTAAATTGTGTTATTGGTAATTTATGACTATAATAAATTGCGGTTTCGCTTAATGCCATAACCAGCAAATTCTAGCATTGCTACAAATATAATTTGCTGATTTCTTTCTGTCCTCTGACGAGAAGAATAGCAAGAATAACACTCTTTGAAACTTTGCGGAATCAGATCTTTGTAAATTGTCTTTTGGAGTATTCAGTCGTACAATAAATTTTGATTGCAAATTTCAAATTAGTTTTAATTTTCCTTCTTTCACGTATCTGCACGAATACACTGCGTGTCAAATTATTAACGAGAGAACATTTTTTTACCAGTTACAGAAACTTACTGGTAGTTTCGTATCAAAAGCTTCGGAAACATTGTTGGCAATGCTGAGCTGCGCGTACTGTGAAATTTTCGTACTGTTCCGCGCAAGGTAAACAACTTGCCATCGTAATTGCTGAATCCGCGGTATTTGTGGTTTGTCAAATTATTAAGGCAGTTTGTTTCGTCAATAAAATGGGTCGTAAAGGTAGTTTGATTAGTTCTGAAAAGCTTACTATTACAGAACAGATAGAAAAAGGTAAACCTACCATCGAAATATCGAGAATGATACGAAGGTACCATCAAACTATGAAGAACATTGTCAAGGACCCTTCAACGGCAATAAGAGAGCTGATAGAGGTGAATCTAGAGTAGTTTGACGCCGTAAAGTTGTTTAGAACCTTGTCCAGACAAGTCAAGAAGTCTTTGACCAAGCCGGATTGAAGAGTGTCTCAAAAAGTATTCGATGTCGCCTTCTGAAAGAAGTGGCACAGTCTGTTAAGCCTGTGACAAAGCCTCCATTCAAGCAACATCACATAACCGATCGAAATGGGCAGAGGACAACATGAAAACGAATTTTTCCAAATTTTGTTCACGGATGAATATGTGTCACTCTTGATGGCCCAGATGGCTGGAGAAAAGGATGGGTCCTAGGTGGACGACATCGTCATAGCATTTAAGACGCCAACTAGGTGCTGGTGGGATAATGATTTGGACTGGGATTATCGGAGGTACTTTAGTTGGCCTATGAAGAGTCCCAGAAGGCGTAAAAATGATGTCAAATGCTTACATAGCTTTTCTGAAGGAGCACTTTGAACCATGGCTGAAGAAGCAAAGGTTGATATTCAGAAGAACTATTATATTACGCAGGATAATGCTCCCTCGCATGCAGCAAACCAAAGCAAAGAGTGTTTCCAACGTCTGGGGTTCTCTGGGCTACGGAATATGGAGTGACCTGCGAATTCACCAGATTTTAAGCCAATTGAGAACTTTAGAGTATCATGAAGCGACGTCTCTATGCAAGTGGACGCCAATTTAAGAGCAAAGAGGAGTTGCAAGAGGTACCGCGAGTTGTGGGGTGCTCTCCAAGAGATATCGCGAGAAATAACTGTCGACGAAAACACAAATTTGACTAATTCTGTGAACCAACCTCTTTTACAAGTCATTCATAAAAAAGACTGCATATCTCCTACTTATTATGTCAACGTAGAAATTGCTATGTAGTTATTGTGTTCTAAGCATTTTTCCTAGTTCATTTAATGCTTGTAAATTATTTAAATAAAGAAATTATGGGGATATTCGGTTTTTTTCTCAACCTCGTTAATAACTTGACACACTGAAATCAACAGATATTCCTGTCTTCTGTCATAGTTTCGCTAATACTGCTTTAAATACTTTTCTTTTCTGACTGGAGTAGCTGAATAGTATCGTAGCACTTTCTCAAAGTTTCATGGATTTTTATTCACTCGTTCCTTAAATATTTAAAAAAATATATAAACTCGTTAATAATTTGATACACATTGTATATATATATATATATATATATATATATATATATAATGTATATATATATAATGTGTATATATATATAATGTGTATATATATATAATGTATATATATATATAATGTATGTATATATATATATAATGCATGTATATATATATATAATGTATATATATATATATATATATAATGTGGAGGTGGAAGGACCTGGATACTCAACGTTTCGCCCGATTTATGCGGGCTTCTTCAAGAGGGATGGTCAATGACCATCCCTCTTGAAGAAGCCCGCATAAATCGGGCGAAACGTTGAGTATCCAGGTCCTTCCACCTCCATTTTATTTCATATCGTCGGATTTAATCCAGCTCAACAATCATATATAATGTATGTATATATATATTTATATAATGTATGTATATATATATATATATATATATATATATAAGAAAATTTCTGATGTCCTACAGCTGAGTTAAAATAACTTTTACTTAAATATGCCTATTTTTATCGACCTTTCCTTTTGTTTAGAATATCTACCTCAGACCCTTATCTTGACCTTACCCGATCATCGTTTGCCGCGGTGCTGAGATTATAACGTTTTTATTTTGAAAACCATTCTTAAACATGCGGAGGGAAGGGTGTTTTGTAACTATTCTGTACTCCCACCTAACAATTTAATAAAAAGAAGAAAAAAAGATATCGTGAAGCTTGAATTTAACCTGAAAAAAAAAAAAAAACTTTAAGAATAGTGTGGTGGCAAAAATGTACAAGCACCTGAAGAGAATATAATGAAATTTTATTGACAATTCAACATCGTCGACAGCATTCGTCACCAACGTCTCAAATCGCCGGATCTTTGGGGATTAAAATTTTTTAAAAAAAATGAGCGTGATACAATAAACCGACTTACCGACCGACCGACAGAGCCTCTTATATAAATGTGAGGACGCATCAATCAACATGGGAGAAAATGCACGAATGTAAGATGGCGCGAATTGCTGACGTGTAGTTCGTGTCTGTTGAGAACTGTGCAGTCTGTGAGATCCTGATCAAAGAGCTCAGTGTCAGAAGGCGACAGGGGCAAGGGATTCGGATGTCACGTCAGATAATCAAGCCGATCGACTGATAAACGTAAGAGTTGGGGGGGGTGACTCTCGGTTTAGTCCATTGCACACTGGAGAGCAAATATGCACCTGGGGTCACAAAACCTCAACGTTTATGACATATTTATTTGTAGTACACTACAGCAACACAGGTCCATGTAACACCTTTCTGCTTCTTGTAAAATATACATAACTTTCCTATTATCAAACCATAAGTCAGGGTGATAATATGAAAAATTAAGCGATTAATTATGATTATATAACTTTACTATTCGGACTTACGGTAAGTGGTAAAAAATTTAGTTAACTGATCTAAAAGTTGGAATGGCTCGAAATGGGAGAATATCTTACGTAAAATTTGTATACGTAACTAAGCCCCACTCTAGATTGCTTTTTCTTTTAGTATGTTCACACATAATGCCCTAAAAATATAGAATTTCAATATTTTTTAGTAAGGGTTTACTTTTTTTAAAAATTTTTTTTAAAAAATTAATACCCTTGTAAAAGTTTTCTTCGCGCATTCTATTCAAGATTTGCTAAAGTCATTGTGAGGTTTTAATCCATAGCTTTAACTTAGGCTAACTGGAAGGTCAGAGCGATTCAGAAGAAATAAAATAAAAGTTGTCTATCGTTTTAGATTGTATAATATTAAATTGTGAACTCTCCAACCGGCGTCATATAGACGTATATCAAATTCATGCGATAATGAATGGGATTTACGAAAAAAAGCAAGTAAAGTAGAATAATGACTTTGCTTACCATAGTTCAGCAGTAATAAATAAATAAAATATTTAAATAAATAAATTTAACGGGGGAGTCAGTCTACATCTAGAAATGGATTCATGCGGTCCT
This sequence comes from Euprymna scolopes, assembly GCF_053919585.1. Classification (NCBI taxonomy): domain Eukaryota; kingdom Metazoa; phylum Mollusca; class Cephalopoda; order Sepiida; family Sepiolidae; genus Euprymna; species Euprymna scolopes. Next base: position 102,807,745 of record NC_136486.1, on the reverse strand, counting down.
TTATCTTTAGCTTTTATTTGTTCTTAAATAAATAATCTCTTAATAAATAAACACGTGTGTATTTTATTTTTTTGCATCACTACATTAATTTTAAGAATCCTTGTTATAATAATAAATGAAACATAAAAAGTTCCGTTAGCAATACGTCAAATAATTTAGTTTTTCAGATTCCCGATTCCGATTTTAATTAATCAGCCTAACACTAATGTGTGCATATATATATATATATATATATGTGTGTGTGTGTGTGTGTGTGTGTGTGTGTGTGTGTGTGTGTGTGTGTGAGTGTGTACAGTAGAATCGTAAGATACGGTTTTTCCAGGTTAAGATGTGGAATACGATGTTTTTTACGGCCCTTGGTTACGGTATTTTCCCCGTCTTACGGTGTTATTTATAATTTTATTTGATTATACATATATATTATATACCGAATTGTATTTTGCTACTAATTTTTAATGCCGTATTCAGGGGTTGAATCATCTTGAGAAAGTGTTGAAATAAAAAAAAAAACACGTTGCTAAATATATAGATAACATAAGGGTAGTGAGATTTGGGGAAATCTATGTGATCGGTTTTGGCGATTAACTCTACCAATCTCCTCCGACAATTTTCGGTCTAAACACTTTAAATTTTGGATATAGGTTTCGTGGACATGGATCTAACTTAATAACTTAATTTGAACCCAAAACAATAAATTTTAACGGGTCATAATAGGGGTGAAAGTTAAAAAAATTGACCACTTTTTTATTTTGCTCAACATACATCTCCAAATACTCGGGCAACACCGGGCACCCATGCTAGTATATATATATATATATATATATATATATATATATATATATATATATATATATATATATATATACACACATAGAGGAATAAATTATAAGATGTGGAACAACATACATCTCTAAATACCCGGGCAACGCCGGGCACACATGCTAGTATATATATATATATATATATATATATATATATATATATAAAGGAATAAAATATAAGATGTGGAACATCATGAATTTTGGAATATAACATTTTGTCATTTATTCTCTGTATTGCTATGTAATTACATTGAGCTTCTTAAATAAGGATTGATGTACATTATAAGAACATATATTTCTACGGAAATATATATATATATATATTTCTATATGTATATAATTATATATATTTATATATATAATTATGGAAATAATATTCACATTCCATCAATTATGATTAAAAAGAAATCAGAAAGCTATGTATATACTGATCACTGTTTCGTGTTTATGTCAAGATGATTTATTTGAAGAAATACACGCAAATATAATTTTCAAAATATTTGATGCGTTTGGGGCATTCTTTTCATTATACAAACACACGGAATATTTTCTAAATGTTTTAAATGTATGTTATTTCTTCAAGTCAATAATCTTGAGGAAATCTTGAAATGAAGCGAAACGTTCATGGTTATATTAATAATTTTCTTTATTTTGCTTTTTCATCATATATATATATATATATATATATATATATATATATATAACGATATATATAACGAACAAGATAAATGCAACTGTAGACACTGCACACTTTGCCCACATCAAAATAAATGTCTAACCAAAAGTGTTGTTTACCAGGCCAAAATATTTGCGAAAGAAAACTCTATTAACAAGAGCTATTACGTAGGTATGCCTTCCTTAGACTTTAAAACTAGATATTATGACCACAAATGTACATTCAACAATAAAAAAAAACACCGGATGAAACAACACTAGCAAATAAATACTGGGAACTCAAGGAAAGCGGACATTCGCCGGTAGTCGAATGGAAAATAATAAGACAAGCTACCACGTGTAGGGACCTAGAGGACCCATGTAGATTATGCCTTCATGAAAAATTTGCTATCCTGTACTTTAAAGAACCCCAACATCTATTAAACTGTAGAAGAGAAATAGCAAACAACTGTGTTCACAAGATAAAATTTACTCTAGGATAGCGATACAAAATAGTTTTAAAACTAACAAAAACAATAGAAAAACACAAATTAATAAATTAAATAAACATAAATATACATAAACGATCACACATATATGTATGCATATATATATGTGTATATATATGTGTGTACATATGTATGTACACATATATATATTTATATATAAACTAAAAAAAGAAAAAGAAAAAGCACTAACCTAGATTTAAAACAGATCAGGAAACTAAATATCCATGCTAAATAGAGAGCACACAAAGGAAAAGGTCAACCAGAGGTCAAATAGGCCTTTGTTCGATAAGTTCATGCTCATTGGCTGATAGGAAGAGTGCGGTGGATAAAAGAAAGCTGATTGGCTTACTAAAATCTCAATAGAAGATGCGCATATAAAAACGACAAACAACCACAGAATTCGCACATAAGCCTGAAGAGTCATAGAGTGGATGAAACGCGGAATATTCAGTGTAGCTTAATCGCCATATATATATTTTATAACTTACTATATATATATATATCTATATCTATATATATATATATATATATTTGGTAAAACTGGTAATTAGTAAAAGTCTAAAGAGAGTGCTCAATACTATTGCAGAGCAAATATGTGTTTTATTTATTTTTTTATTACCGTTTTATCTGTTTGGTTACATAGGTTTCGGATGTTGGACCATGTTTACGATCCAACAGCCTCGTCAGACCTTACAGAAATGTTTGTTAGTATTTGGAAAAAGTGTTTTAGAAGCACGGAAAGAAAAAAAAAGAGGGGGTGAGGGGACAATAAGGAGGAGGCAGACGGATATCGACAATATTTCAGTTTTTGAAGGTTAAAATACATTAGAATGTATTGTGTGTGAGGGGGTAGCAGATTCAGGTAGGCGTGGCTTGAGATATATGGATATAGAGAGGAGAAGGTGGAGAGAGGATGGTAAAGAAAAAAGAGGTGGGAGTAAAGAGAGGAAGGAGGCAAGGACAGGAGGGGGAATAGTTTCAATTTTTAGGTTTTAAATTCTGACTGCTTTTTGCTTGTTCAGCCATGTACATGAAGTAAATGAGAGAGAGAAAGAAAGGAAGAGAGAGAGAGAAAGAGAGGGAGAGAGAGAAAGGGTTTTTGTAGGTGTCATGTGTTTGATAAGTACAAGGTTCCATTTAAAATTTTCGTAGTCGCTATAGGTCGACTTGTTCATTTCAGTTGACAATGAGTTGTTTGTAGGTGGTTAAGAATTAATACATACGCTAACGCACGCGCAAATACGCATATATATGTACATTTCTACACATCCATATATAGACACATACGTACATACACGCATATATAAACGATGTATATGCAGACATACCTGCATCTATATGCAGACATACACGCACATACACACAAACTCTATACACATATAAATACTAACACATATACATAGATACATATACATATATATATATATATATATATATATATATATATATATAGATACGCACACACCTACATATATACATATACGTGGAGATATAGATCTCCAGTAAGAAGTGAATGTATACATACATACATACATACATGCATACATACATACATACATACATACACACACATGTACCTACATATACGTATACACAATTGCATGAATATAAATATTTATAAAAATATAAATCTACAGACATATATATATATGTTTATATATATATATGTTTATATATATATATATATATGTTTATACATATATATGTTTATATATATATATGTTTATACATATATATATATTTATATATAAATATATGTATATACATAATATATATGTTTATATATATTTATATATATGTGTATGTTTATATATATGTGTGTTTATATATATGTATGTTTATATATATGTTATATATATATATGTTTATATATATATATGTATGTTTATATATATATATGTATGTTTATATATATGTGTTTATATATGTGTGTGTTCATATATATATGTGTGTGTGTTTATATATATGTGTGTTTATATATATGTGTTTATATATATGTGTGTTTATATATGTGTGTATATATATGTGTGTTTGTATATGTATGTGTCTGTTTATATATGTATGTTTTTATATATATATATGTATATATATGTGTGTGTTTTATATATATGTTTATATATCTGTGTTTATATATATGTGTGTTTACATATATATATATATATATATATATATATATATATATATATATATATATATATATGGTATAAGTTCCCGCCATTTCATTAAAAAATTGTTTTAAAACATGTTTTAATATTTAGCAAAGTGGTATATATTATTAGAAAGTACGTATTTTGTTCTACAAAATAATTGTCATAATGTTTTGCTCATATAATTTTTTCTCGTTTTTCAGAACCGTCAAATGGATTGTCAAGTAGATGAAAATAATTCACATTTTTTTACACCTCCTCTTTTAACCTTTTATCGAGGTCAAAAGTCTAGTTAAGTGACTAAGGCTATTTTTGCCGCATATGGAGAAAACGCTATAGCTGCGAGAACTGGTCGAGATTGGTTTACCAGATTCGAACACGATTATTTTAACCTCAATGACGCTTCTTGTTCCGCGAGATCAATTAAGATAGACGAAGAGCAACTCAGAGTTCTTTGGAACGAATGTGGCCATCAGACATGTAGACAATTGGGTGAAAATATGATTTTGCGACTATTTTACGCCACATCTAGTCGATAGAATTCACAGAAAAACTTACTTTTGCTGTTAAAATTCTTCGATTTTCTTAAAAAAAACCCAAACAAAATTTATAAATGGAAATTTGGTATAGTAAGATTATTTAAGAGGACGTTTCAATAAGAATTTTACGTTGGACTTGAAGACAACAATGTAGTCAGCTGGAAAGCAGACCAACAGAGCAGTTCTAAGAAACAAGCTTTGTTCATGGAATCCATGTTTAGGTTTAGGGACCGACAAAGAGTGGAGGAAATGTTTGATAGTGATTTTAAATAGACAAGTGTTTTGTGTAAAATATTAGCGAGGGGGGCATAAATTGGAGTCCAAAAGTCCATGAAAATAACGATAGAGCAGAGACAGGCCTGCAATGTCCTTTCTGCGGTTAAGAGGTTGGGGAGAAGAGAAAAGTGCATCGCCTACTAGCTACTAGATTACGATGGATGTATATATATATATATATATATATATATATATATATATATGTGTGTGTGTGTGTGTGTGTGTGTGTATGTGTGTGTGCGTGTGTGTGTGTGTGTAAAGAAAGGGGGAGAGAGAAAGTGAAAGAAAGTGAATTGAATTATATATATATATATATATATATGACATTATTTTGATGATTTTTAATATCAACAAAAGCTTTTAATGTACAAACGTTTCTAAATTGAAAAAAAAAAGAACAAGTGGACCATGCAAGGTACCCATGAGTGTACACTGAATGAGGCATAAAAAATGACTAAGTTCAGCATTTGCCCCCCCCTCACATTTAGCCCTCAAAGTCCCCAAAATAATCCTGGTGAAAATGAACAAACTTAACATATGCAAATTTGAGTTCTGCGCCATTATAAATAAATAAATGACTAAGTCTATCAATGCCCCCCCCATTTAGCCCCAAATGTCCCCAAGGTCTTAGCATATTTAAATTTGAGTTCAGCACCATGAAAAACCGATAGACATACACAGAAAATTTTGGATAAATATGGTAAAATAGTCCCAAAAATGGACTGTCTTTAGTAGCCCTAAATTGCTTCGGGGCACACCCAAAAGTTATCGCGAAATATAGACCAACAAAGTTATATAGAAATCAGTTAGTTACAATTGTTTAGAAAGTTTTATAAACATCCAAGGCATCATTTTTTTTAATAAGCACAAAAGTGTCAATTTTAGCCATTTTACCCGAAAGGCACTCCTAGGAAGTAAACCGGAGGTTTCCCGGAAAATCCGTTCTGTTACATTTTTATTCTTATCATCTTTAATGTTTGTGCAAATTTCCAAAAGTCCCAAGTCTTAGTTATTAAGAAAAGTACGGACAGACGAACGGACAAGGCTTAATTTACAGGTCCACCCTCCTTTTGTCGGGGGACCAAAACTCAAATTATTCTCATACGTGTTTTTCCTCTCACCGATTCTATATCATAGCAGATAGATGTAAAAATAAGTAATTATAAGTATATTAATTTCAATGTCATTTAAATTTACTTCACAATAACTCTGTTTGACATAGAAATTTCTTAAATTGAGCTATTTTTATTCACGCAGTGTTTTGAGTATATAAAGTTATAAATTTGACTATTTGATTAGAAGAATGCCTCTCACTACGCCACACACATAAATGTGCCTATATACGCCTGCGCATATACACGCACATACCCGCTTTAACTCTCTCTACGTCCCTTTGTCGACTGCGCACACCTGTCAGTTTTTCACAGGAAGCAAATTCTCGCAAGAGCGAAACAACCTGAACGATTATGCAACGGTGGAAAGCGTTCAGACAATTAATCGAGTGTCAGACAATATTTATAAATAACTAGCCTGGGTGCACGCCGCTATCCGAGTGTTCGGAGGTGTGTGTTGTGCAAAAAAAGTGGTAGTAGGCAGGCAGGCTGGACCCCGTATCACGAAGTGGACAAGAACGTGACAATAACAAACAAAAAAACAAAAAAACAACACACGTGACGTCTTTATCGTTGCGTCCATCGCCAAACAGAAAGTGGCGAAGGTTTAAATTAAGGCTAGTCAATCGAAAAGAGAAGATGACTTTAGAAAGTATCGGTGAAAAAAGCGAACTCTCCTAGTAGAAAAGTGTCCAGTTGAGGATGAAGGAATTGATGGTTTTAGCCAATTTTTCGATATTAATCGTCCGAATGATCGAGCCGCCAAACGGTACTAATCTCGTGAAAATCCGTTGCTTTTCTTGAAAGTTTCAATAAGCTACGAATGGAAACAAAGTTGATATAAAAATATATTTTCACAAAAATTATCTTTATTTTCATCATATTTTGCTTAGGGTAACATTTTTGAGTATCAAAACGTATCGCTTTACAACCCCCTCCTTTTCATAACCTATCATACTTTCATAAATCACAGTCCATTTAGTGTAGGCTGTTCTTGAACAATGAAGGGTACTTCTGCTAGTATATATATATATGTATGTATGTATATATATATATATATATATATAAATATATATATATATATATATATATATAGTCATCCACATACAGTACTGTTTCGCTGTTACACAGCTAATCAGTGCGGCTAGACAGGCAACTACCTCAAGCCAGGATTGAAACCCGACCGTTTGTACGGCAGTCAAGGCTCCTAACCATTACGCTATTGGCGGCTGCTTGAACGAGTAGTGAGTTTAACGATGTTTTGATATCGTCTGAAATACCTCCGCTCGATTTGTTTACACAAAGAGCGTCGCTTATATGCTAATGGTAATTCGTGTTTCATTCTCAATATGCTCAACTCAAGGTGAGGAGCACTATAGTCATCCACATACAGTACTGTTTCGCTGTTTCACAGCTTATAAGTGCGGCTAGACAGGCAACTACCTCAAGCCAGGATTGAAACCCGACCGTTTGTATATATATATATATATATATATATATATATATATATATATATATATATATATATATATATATATATATATATATGTTTTTTTAAGAGAATTAGGCCAGGCGTCTAAAGAGCAGAGTTTATTTTAATGTACTAGTAAATGTATTAATGCTATTATTTGTTCTCATTGTACTTTAGATATATAATAAGCTTAAGAGGTACACTATTATCTATCTATCTATCTATCTATCTATCTATCTATCTATATATATATATATATATATATATATATATATATATATATATATATACGCGTACAATCAGTCAAACATTACCAAACACACAGACGCAAAACTCATAAATCTTTCATTTCGGTTTGTCTAGTAAATATCAATGTACAAACTAGCCTTTCTCATTGAACTTTCTTATACGAAAACAAATATGGATAACTTTTAATGAAATATACTTTTGATTATGATTTTCAGACCTATATATATATAGATATAACAAACACATACATGTATTTCGACATACCTTATAACTTTTCAACTGCCTTGTTGGTCTTTTGGTCCACCATGAAATTTCATTTGTTCTTGGATGGAAGCTGGAACCTATGGATGAATGCATTTCAACTTCAAATCGATGGTTGGTTTTACATAGTTTTTTTGTTTATTACTTCCCAGAAGAATGGGAAGTGAATATCTTTGCTTGGGTGGTTGGTTCTAGTTTCCATTCCAAGACACGTCAACTCTCTCCCCGATGAGGGGGGGACGACCTGTTAAATCGTCCGCTCTGTTTAACGTCCTCTTTCCAACTCATCTGTTTTCTCAGCTAACCACAACACGTGACAACAGGCACGTACTTCCGATGCTGGTCAACTCTCTTCCGGTGGAACTTGTACAGTTTACATCTCAACATGTTTTGACCACTTTTGTCAACAGTTTCACATCTCACTTCTTGTTTACTTCCAATTAGATAGACAGATAGATCGATTGATAAATCGATCGATATGTAGATAGATATATAGTTAGATAAACAAAGGCAGATAGATAGATAGATAGATAGATAGATAGATAACAGCTAATTTCCCTTCTGTTCCACAACTATATAACAGTATCATTGTGATTGAAAAAGTTTAGCCAGGAAAAATATAAACATACATAAGATACAGTGACAAGGATGGCCAGAGACCCTCCTCCCCACTTTTGAATAGCCTAGTGCTTAATTTATTTGTGCATTTTTCAGAAATAAATCAATTTTGTAAACTTAATCTACTAATTAAGCGTCATCATATTCAACCGTATTCAATTTTTGTGATGACGTTCTGATTGAACGGGTTTATGATGTTTATCCCAACTGACAAATTTAAACAACGTAAACTATATTGTTTAGTTATCTTTTTTAATTGTAAAATTCTACAACCGAACTCTCAATTTGTTGTCGAATAAACCTTTTCGATTGTGTGATTTAGCTGTTTTTTAACATTTTTAATGCAGTGATCGTTACACTGCGATTGCATAGAAAATACCTCGCTACCGAATAACGGTAAAACTATACAAACACCGTGACAGCGAATTAACCCTACCCCTAACCCTAACCCCTAACCCTAACCCTAACCCTAAACTTAACCCTAAACCTAACCCTAACCCTAACCCTAAACCCTAACCCTAACCCTAACCCTAACCCTAATCCTAACCCTAACCCTAACGCTGTCACGGTGTTTGTATAATAATACCCGAATAACTCCCCTACCGCTATTAAAGCTAAGGTGGGGCACTGCTAAGATATCTAAAGAGGTGCCAGCTTAGCCAGGGCACCTTTCATCTCGGCCTCCAAATCAACAGACTCTATGCCATTCTTGAAATGCCTTTTTCCTTGTTGATTTCAATATGTTGCTGATCTTATGCAATTCTAGGTAGTCCACCCTTCCTATGCTTTGCTTTCCGTCTTTGAGAAGAGGGTATTTTATTACTGATCGCCTTAAGTGCACCTATGGCGAAGTGTCGACGGGGGTGCTCATGCATATTTTGCAGACCAGAATAATGATCCTACAGTGCGCTGGCTCTTCAATCCCACTTTCTGACCCTTGTGTCACACCTTCAAGCCGTGAGAGTGAAATAAATACCATATATAGAGAAATATTATGCGGCGCACCCTTCATTACCTTGACACAATACAAAGCCGACTTTGCAACCTAGTTAGAAGAAATGTTGCTAGCTTTTCTCTTCTGTATGGTTATGCTTAAAGTAGATGCCTGACTGAGCTCCAATCACTGGTCCGCTTTTGTAAAATATTCACATTATTAATCCACCTAACTATACTAATAACAAATAACTCCCCACCTTGATTTCTCTCCCACTATCTCTATCTCATCCCCCTCAAAAACCAAACAGAACTTCAACCTACCAAGTTTCATTTCCAGAACATACTACCTGTAGAGCAAAATACCAAAAGGCTGCTCCTTTACTTACTACAACATAGTATTCTCAAAGTCTAAAGTCAACAAACACTTGTTGAGGCGTCTTCTTGCAAAATCAAGTTTTCTTACAGAATCCTTATTTTAATCGATAGAAGTAGATCCGGACGTTCGATAGATGTTTCTGGGTCAAGAGAAAAAAACGAAACTAAAAATGTTTTCAAACATAAATACATACATAAACAAAGTATAATTAGATAATAAAAATAAAAGAAGTGAATATAAACCTAAAAATTACTCCATGTTTAAATACATGTTTTAGTTTTCTGCTTCAGAAACCCTAAGGAGTTGTAATACATTTTTAAAACATTAATATTGTGTTACAGATGTCAACAATCTACTTTATATCATCATTTAAGTGTGACATAACCAATAACAACAACAATAATAATAATAATAATAATAATAATAATAATAATAATAATAATAATAATAATAATACATGAAAGGGTAGTTCAGCACACGAAAAGATGCATCCACGAAGCATATATTCCAGAAGGGTTGACCAAAGGTAGAACCGTACTTGCGCAGAAAGACAGAGAAAAAGGGACCATCCCTAGCAACTACAGACTTATAACCTGTTTACCTACAACGTGGAAAATACTTACTGCGTAACTGAGGGTACAAATTTATTAGTCCCTTCATAACCGCGAACTACTCCCAGAGGAATAGAAAGAATGCCAAAAAGGAAAAAGAGAAACCCACGACCTATTATATATAGACCAAAAGATTCTGAAGGAGGCCAAAAGTAGAAACACGAACTTAGCCATGGCATGGATAGCCTATAAGAAAGCATATGATAAAATCCCACCAGCATGGATAATAGAATGCCTGAGAATGTACAAAATACCAGGGAATATAACCAACCTGATAGAAAATGCAATGAAAAAGTAGAAACTTGAACTGACAGCTGACGGACAATACATAACTGAAATCAATTCTTTTCTCCATTACTGTTCATTATAGCTATGATGCTCCTGAACAAAATCATAAGAAAATGCTAAGCCGGATATAAGTCCATTAACATGGCAGAAAGAATGAACAACCTAATGTACATGGACGACCTTAAACTGTTTACAAAAACAAAGAACTAGAAACAGTAATAAACACGCTGTAATTTTACTAATTACAGTTTATTACGCTGTAATTTTACTAATTACAGTTTAATGTTGCACGGCTAACAAAGTTTCCTTTTATTCCGAGATGGAGAAAACCTCTATTTAATGAGAGGATATCTCACAAATTTATCTTATTAGTTTTAATCGAAATGTCTTTCAAATACATTTTTGAGAGCTTTTTTTATCTGTTTCTGATAGGTGTCCGACAAAGGTGATGTTTTTAAACATCATTTGGTGAAAGAATTATGTGAGGTATTTTAATAATACCAGTTGAAAGACTGGTTCATTTGTTGAGTATGGCACTCTGTTGTCAAGTAGTTTTTGTGTGTAAGTACTGGTGTATGTTTATCGTTTCTCTTTTTGTCCGAAAACAGATTTGCTGGTAGTAATGCTATGTTGTAGGTATATATATAGGTTTATAAGTTCCAGTTCCTCATCGCCAGATTTGTGGTCACTCGGAAAGGTCACTAAGAAGGACACGGGTACGGATGTAGTTTAGAAAATAATTTGTATTGACAAGAAAGCATATATAGATGACGAAGGTTGCAGTACTTAATGATAATATAGCATACCACGGATGACTTTCTAAAGTGGTACGTCTCGGTATATTTACACCATTAGTAGAGTTCATATATTGTTTATGGCGGAGTCCACGCAACAAACTAGTGTGAATTTTGAGAAGGGTCACGTTTATTGCATGTCATGATAACCTTAATTTGCAAACGGAATCATTCTCGTAAAGTTCAGGTAAGGAGGAGCGGGTCATGTAACGTTAAATGGCGTTATACTTAAGTAATTCATAAAAATAAAACTAGAATTGAATAATAAAAATTTCAGATCAGCATTATTTTTGTTAACAAAAGATTTTATTACCGTTTCTCTCCCATCACAACACCACTTAAAAGTCTCTCGCAACCGCCCATCTCGCCCGGTGTACACTTTTTTTCTTCCTCCGACCGCATGCCGGCCACAGTTGGCTCATTATTGTCTTACTTTATACGTCCATTTTCTTCGACGCCGCATTTTTCTTCTCTTGGCCACGTGATGCACTTTTATCTTTTTTTTCCTTTTTCGTCTCGCGCACGCTTCCTAATTTGCATATGCGCGTTTATCAGCCACTGCTGCTACTCTCTTCGCAAGCCAGCCATCTTTCGCTGCTGCCGATATTTCCCCACGCGCACATATGCACTATGTTACAGTCAAACTGTAGTGAAGAGTTAGACATGACAAATGACGTCACGTCTTTGATCTTAAAGAAGTTAAGGCTTACAAAGAAGTCTCAATGGAAGCCGTGCGCATGAGACACCCCCAATCATGTAGAAATAATCTAAGTGGAATTTTGCCTCGATGTCTTTCTTTGTCTGCATCGCCAATTTCAGTAAGTTAGAACTTAAAGTAAAGAATGCAACAGCTAAGATAACATTAATTTCTCTCCTGAGTTGATACTATTCAAATATAAATGAAAGAAAATTTAACGAAGGGCTCTCTGTGTCCTTGTTCTTCATCCAAAGGACATTATTTCTATTACAACCACTAGACGAGTCGGCGAAGATGAAAAGTGGAAAGATTATAAAATATCAATAAGCATAAATTCCCCCACGTATGTATAATATGCATAATGATCTTCATTTACTATTTAAAAATGTTACAGAATTAATCGGTCAAATATCTGCAAACCTCGGAATTCTACTTTCCACTGTTGACTGAGTAATTATCCCATTCATCACCGACGCAAAAATGATGTATATAATAATGCACTAAAGCAAATTACGTTATTTTTTTATCAGATGGGATCGCTCGATCACCGATGATGCAACGAAAAACATGTAATTTTTAAATTTCATCAAAGGTCACGCTTTCTTTGCCTCGTAATCTGTTTTTCCAAATATAGTACAATAATACCATTGGGTTTACCTAGAATGGAGGTATATCACACACTCTTCTAGAAGAGTTAAGGATAAAGCCCCATAACAAGATATCTAGGGAAAAAAACATAAACCAGATAGAGTTAAAAAGTCCGTTTCAGTTTGAACAAAGGCGATACAAAAATACACTGAGGTCTAACGTCACACTGGGCAACCATATAATTCACGGTAGCAATATTCAATATATGGAGGGCACGGGTATACAATTTCCATAGGACTTGTCAGTCATCATTATCCTACCTAGATCAACCGGACGCTTTCTGATAGCATTATTTCATATTAATTACAATAAAGATGTTTGTTAATTTATTTCATGCCTACGCATTATTATAAAATATTCAGTTTGATCTAAAGGATTTATTGTTGTCTCGGTATTTTTTTTCTTTTATAAAATCAGTTCCGTCTCAAGCTTTTCGCCGTTTTTTCCTACGCAAGTTTAGCCATAAAACGAATATTAAATATTTATTTTGGAGTTAGGGTTAGAGTTGCAAGAACTGTGGTAAGTGCCTCTAAGGTGATTAATAATGAACTAAACCCTTCACAAATAGAGAAAGCTAAGTCTGGAGAAGTGGACCTCCTAGAATTGCATCAACAGGAATCAAATCATTACAGGAATGGTCTAATCTATGTTGATTCTGGGAAAGACACTCCAAAAACCAATAATAGTACACAAAAACAAAACAAAAAAGAAAACAAAAACAAACGAAAAACAAACAAACAAAAAAATAATACAAAGAAAATTACATGATTTGAAAAAGGGAATGATTCTATATAAGTATCGTTCTTTGTTACATTTTATTTTTTCTTTCTACAGCGATGGAGTCTGTAAGCAAGGTCTACTCATGTTTGTTAAGAGGAAGGCGTCCGGCTGGAAATCTGACATCTATGCGGAAACGAAAACAAATAAAAAAATACAAAGCGAAGTCGGTTCAGATGAAAGTGTTACATTGCAAAGAAGTTTCCGACATGTTGTGTTAGGGAAGTAGTTGTACACTCGTATGGTTCTTTCCGTTAGTCAGCTGTCTTTCAGGTCAGGCGAAGAAGAGCGGATGAAACGTGTAATATTATGTAGTGCGCTAAGCAAGAGATGCATAGCACGTGACGAGGGAAACGTACTGCGCACACACGCACTATTAAAATCCATGCATGCATCAAAATACAGGCTAATTTCTCTATAAAACTAGCTTTAATTCACAGAACCGCCAGACTTGACACGTCTACGTAAGACTGGTGCAAAAAAAAAAAAAAAAGAACCAGTGTTCTCGGGATCCGGTCGGTGGAAAACTCACATCAGGTGTTAATCGGATCCTTTCTGTTCTCGATATAATGGAACACTATTACTTGATGAAGAGCTACACAGACACAATGCAAATCTTATACGACAGGTATTTAACCGTGTCACATATGTGAGAAATAAAAAAGTATTATGAAAGTGTATTCCGGATATTCTCCTTATCCATGGTCAACAATCTGTGTAGAGATTTAACTTTGTTCCTATAAATTCGTTTTATACATAATTCAAAATGATAATGCTCGGCATTTCTTTCTTTATCCTTTACTTTTAAGATTATATATATATATATATATATATATATATATATATATATATATATATATATATATATATATATATAATTTAAGGTGGCTATTCTCCAAAGGTAAGGTAACCAGAAATATAACGAGGTTAATACAAGAGTGCTCAATACGGAAGTAGAACAAGTGATGGTTTCAATTTGTCTTTACACGAGCAGCCATGTGCTGCTGCACAGTTATGAGTATGTTTCGGTCTTCTAGTATTTAGTAACTTGAGACCTCTTCAGGCAACAACGATATATATTCAATAGGTTAAGAATTCCGCTTTTGAATATTAACGTTGTTGCCTGAAGAAGTTTCTAGTTACTAAATTCCTGAAGACCGTAACATGCTCATGACTGTGTAGTAGCACATAACTGCTTATGTAAAGACAAAGTGAAAGTATATATATATATATATATATATATATATATATATATATATCATAACTTACTGCCTGTTCCTAATTACGTACTGAAAACTTATTAGAATATTAAATTAACAACACCAACATCAGCAACAACAACAATAATAATCTCTTCTCTTTTCTTCTTCTCTTCTCTATTCTATCTTCTATCTATCTTCTATCTTCTATCTATCTTCTTTCTTTCTATCTATCTTATATATATATATATATATATATATATATATATATAAGTGAACTCATTTTCCCCCTGCAATTTTGACCTTAAGAGGATTGAAAATCAAGACATTTCATGCAAATGTAACGTGCACGCACTGCAGCACAGTACCTTTGGTGTGTTATAGGCCTATCACCTATCCACTTACTCGATAAACTTAGATCCCTATATTTTTTCTGCTGAGAGTCCACGGCTAAATTCGGTTACAATCAATGGAAGTGGTAAAATCTTTCCCTCTATTACATTACTCCTCCCGCGCCCACTTATCACCTGTGGGGATACGTCCACAAGGGACACTACGAGGAAGCACCGGTTTGAGTTCGTAGTTGCTTTAAAAATACGAATTCGCATTTTCCGTCGTTTTACGTCGAATCCAATGTTTACTTATGCCATTTCTTCCTTTTCTTCTTTTTTTATTATTTTATTCATATTGGGGGGGGGGGGGCTAACGAACCGAAGGGTTACTGATGCTATCTTTTTTTCTTTTAGTTTTTTTCCTTTTTACTTTATTTTTTTTGTTTATTTAATTTATATTGGAGGGAGGTTACCGGACCGAAGGGTTACTGATGCCGTCATTTTTTTCTTTTTAATCAGATACTCTTAGCCCACGTTCAATTTTACCTTGCTTAATTTAATAGTAGTCTATCACAACGCTCTCTTACTGAAATCCGTTCTCCTCCGCATTAAAAATACAGTTTACACGAAGAAAATCGCGTTTATTACATAAATAAATACACAAACGAAATCAACTACCATTGGATTCCCAGCTGTATTTATGCCACGTTCCTTTCTTTTTCTACATAGTCTCATCAATTAACACTCCCCAGATAACATTCAGGTGAATACAATTCAGTTCTCTTACAGAAATCCGTTCTCCGCCGCATTCTACAGTTTACACAGAAACAATTGCGTTTATTAAATACACAAAAACACGAAACGAACTAACATTGGATTCCAGATTTTACATCTAACTCTATCCGTCTGCAACTATTAATTGCGTATCCAACTGTATTTATGTCACGTTCATTCCTTTATCGACCTAGCCTCATCGATTAACAATTTCCAGCCAACATTCAGGTAAATACAGTTTTATATGCAGCCGATTTCCAAGTATATTGACTTCTTCCTTTTCTTTGCTTTTTTCTTCCCTCGATTTATTCAAGCTTGGATCACACAACACAGACAATCAATTTTTCAACCTATTACTCGCCTATTTATTCCTTTTATTATGTTTTTTCTTATGTTATGTTTACTGGACTTTTAATGTGATATTACGGGGGAGAAGTGACTTCTTTTCATTATTTACTTTTACACATTGAATTTCTCGAAGTTTCATTAGCCCAATTAAAAAAACGTAATGTAAATTGAGGCAGACGACATTGGATTTGGAAGAAAGCCACTATGACAGCGATGCATACACACATGTTTAATTAACAACAAATAAAAAAACCGGTGTACTTACACCTAACATTTATATGGTTAAAAAATCTATTATTGCAGACAAAAAATTACTTTATGTGGATAAATCTTTTGCATAGCAAAACAAAAGACAAATAAATAAATACATTAAATACTAGCATAACATAAACATATTTTCATTTAAGACGCTATCTTTCTTTCTGTTTGTCTTTTCCCCCTTTTTTCCTTTTTTTCCTTCTTTTTCTTTTTCTTTTTTTCTTCTTTTTTCCTTCTTTTTTCTTCTTTTTTCTTCTTTTTGTTCTTTTCTTTGTTTTTTTTCTTCTTTTCTTTTCTTTTTTGGCCAATGTCATTTTTTTAAACTCCTCCCACCCCGGAAACAAACACCCGGGAAACAAACACCCGGGAAACAATTTTTTATTATTCTTTTGTTTTGATTTACCCAAAACCACACACACCTCGAAACACCCGGGCAACGCCGGGTACCCCAACTAGTAACGATAATAAATTAATGAAAACTGAAACTGCATAAATGGAAAAAATTGCGACCACCTTTATTTTGTGAGTGTCACCATAAATAGGCATCACACAAAATAATGAAAGTAAAGGAGTAGGGTAAAAACGAAGAGAGAAAGCACTAGCCAGACTTCCGCTGGAGATGTGCAAAGAAAACTGAGACACTGCAGAGGCTTATTGCGACTAAAATTCCAACGAGAAATCAATGGTAAGCGGCAGTTGCGATAACGAAACATATTTTGCAAAGGTTATGGAAAGAGGTAGAGAGTACTGGAAATCCGGGGAGACTTGTTGGCACTCAGAGTCCAGCGAACACAACAAGTAGTTCTCAAAGAACCATCTTCGATGATGGCTTGTGTGAATACTCCTAGTTATAATAATAATAATAATAATAATAATAATAATAATATTGATAATAATAATAATAATAATAATAATAATATTAATAATGATAATAATTATAATAATCAATTTGTCAGAAATGCAATGAGAACATGGAGAATTGAAATGGCAGCTGATGGACAATATATAACTGAGATTAAAATACAAAGAGGGATCTTCCTAGGTGATTCTCTATCACCACTACTGTTTATTATAAGCATGATTCGCCTGAGTAATATACTAAGAAAATGCCAAGCTGGATGCAAGTTCACTAATGCAGATGAAATAATGAACTACCTAATGTACATGGATGACTTGAGGCTGTTTGAACAAACAAACACAGAACTAGAGACGCTAATAAACACAACTAACAGTTTTAGCCAGGATATCCGAATGGAATACGGTATGGAAAAGTGCGCACTGCTGACCATGAGGGTAAGACTGGAAGCAACAGAAGGTATGGTACTAACAAATCAAACAGAGATGAGGGTACTAGGTGAACATGATAGCTAAAAATACTTGGGAGTTCTGGAAGCAGACATCAAATCTACAGAAATGAAAGAGGAAATTGAAAAGAATACCGAAGAAGAAGAAGAAGAAGAAGAGAAGAAGTAGATAAGAAGATAAAGAAGAAGATGAAGAAGAAGAAGAAGAAGAAGAAGAAGCAGAAGAATATGAAGAAGAAGATGAAGAAGAAGAAAATTTGCAATTAAACTATATAGAAGAAATCTAATTAAAGGAATAAACATGAAGAACTCAGAAATCTTGACAAGAAGACAAAAAGAAAACACGTTTAAATGCACACCGCACTACACTCAAAGGATAATACTGACTGACTATGTGAAGGGAAAAGACGAAGGAATATGGTTGGTTTGTATAGAAGACTGTTAATAACACACACAACAAAAAAAGAATTAGGAAAATACATAATACAGAACACTGAAAGAATAATTACCACAGAGAAACACGGAAGAAACAAACAAGATAGAAAAAAAGAGACAAGGACTAAGACAAGAAAAGAAAAATGGGAAGAGAAAAAAAAACAAAAAAAAAACACGGATGATTCATAAGGATTACAAAAAATGAAGCTACTGCTAACACTGGAAAATAACTACAAAAAGGAAACATAAACAGGGAAAATAAATCCCTAATAACACCCGCACTAGATAACGGGATTAGAACCAATCACATCAAAACAAGTATCAACAAGACACAAGAAAAGAGAAAATGCAGACTCTTTGGACAATGAGACGAAACAATAAACCACATAAGTGAATGCAGCAAGCTAGTTCGAAAAGAATCTAAAAAGTGAGAAATTTAGTACATTTTGTTTTAACTGTTCGTTTTGTAAAAATTCCATCTGGCTTTGTTGGGCCGCCAGTGTTAACTGTATAGTTTTTGTAAACTCGGCTAATTGTTCCATGTTGAAATTTTTTTCTTTTTTTTTTTTAAACAGAGTAATAAAACAAAAGGTTAACAGTACCTACACAAAGCATTAAATAAATTCACTGAATATATTTTTTTTAATCACAAAAAAAAAAAAATATATTCTTTTGTAGACAAGGTTTTGGAGGAGGTTACACACACAAGATTGACACCGAACTAATAGCAGCAATATACATACGTGCGTTCTTCGGCCGTATTTTTTCTTCTTATGAAACAAAATACATTTGAAATAGACAATTTTCTTGAATGCGGAGACAAAGAGATACGAACTACAGACACAAACTGGACATACAGAAACGGCTGCAGATGTAAAACACAAAAGAACATCACATGAAATCATAAAACGGTATAATTGTAAGGTTGTTTGTTTGTTTGTTTGTGTGTTTGTTTGTTTGTTTGTGTGTGTGTGTGTGTGTGTGTGTGTGTGTGTGTGTGGCTATGAACTGGCAGCACACAAATAAGTGAGGAAGGTCAAGGAGGATGGAAAGATCGAGGAAATAAAGCACTAGTCAGACCTCTGCTGGTTTAGTGCAAAGAGAACTGATGATGGTTTGTGTGACTACTCCAAGTGAGTCAATAATAATAATAATAATAATAATAATAATTTCTCTTTTCCCTATAGTCATCCTCCTTTTTCTAAATCCCTTAAAAAATTTTTGTCAGCACGACTGGAACCATACTTAATAGTCGAAGAGTGACGAAGGATGAAAAAAAAAGACGTAGAAAAACACAAACCGTCTCCATTGGATGATGGCGAAGGGGACTGGGACCTTGGGGAGGCTTATTGCCATCTAAATTCCAATGGAGACAAATGGCCGCTACCAATGAGAAATCGATAACGCAAATTTATAAATGGCATCAAAAGAGGTGGAGAGGAAATCTGGGAAACTTATTTTTCAGATTCTAAGGAACATCACAAGTTGTTCTCAAAGAGAATTCTTAAATGATAGCTTGTGTATAAAAACACCTAGTGAGTGAATAGTAATAAAAGTATATATATATATATATATATATATATATATATATATATATATATATATATATATATATATGTGTGTGTGTGTGTGTGTGTGTGTGTGTGTGTGTGTAAAATGACGATTGCACGAAGATACTTGCTGTGTCTGAGAATGTTTTCACGTAGGTTTTGTATTAGAATACAGCCGATAAGTATCAAAGACCGACAATCGAAAGAATCCTTTTAAAAAAAGAAAGGTCTGATTTTGACCGAAGTTAACACTTTTATGCAACCTAAGATCACAAGTCCATTTGAGAAGTTTTTCACTGCACAAGCAGAAAAGGCTATATTATAAAATCAACTGTACATTATTTTATAACATATGGAGAGTTCGAATTGAATGATTCTGTTCAGGGCAAACTTAAACCATGATATTTGGCTTTCGTACGTTCAACTTTAATTCAAGTCATATATATATATATATATATATATATATATATATATGATCCGTTCTTCTATGTAATTATTGTCGAATTTCTACTCTGAATAATATGAATTGATTGCAATCCAGACAAACAGTGAACGAATAGAAAGAAAACAGACATATCGATCTCGTATTTGTATGGATGAATAGAGGTAATGATAAATGATAATTGATTCCTATCCCCAAGTCGAATAATATATATATATATATATATATATATATATATATATATGTATATATATATATGTGTGTGTGTGTGTGTGTGTAATGTACACACACATTACAATGACGATATTTATTCAACTACTATATATAAATATATCAAGTTGACAATATATTTCTTTCAATTTTTATCTTTTTAATTCAGATGAACATATCATGGCTCAAACAAACAAAACAAAAATTATTGATCGAAATAAGCACCATCAGAATCTAAATTAGTGTATTCATGCCAGTAACGTTACAGTAAGTTTAAGTTACTTAAGGCGTTTTTGATATCGCTTAGGTATTTGAAGCATTTCTCACGCAGAAAGTTTTTGAGATGTATGAAAAAGTGTTAGTCGGTAGGCGAGACTTCTGGAGAGTATAGCGGATAAGGCAAAGTTTTTTTTTTTTAACCAAATTTGTTCAATTCCTGCATGGTCCGTGAAGCAACGTGCAGTCGGGCATTGTCGTCGAAGAGAATTGGACCTAATACTGTATGTTGTCCAATTTCTGATTCATTTCATCCATTTGTTGACAGTACTTCGCCGTAATGGTTTCATCTGCATTAGAACAAAATGTAATGGATGAGACCGGTCGAATACCACCAAGCAGTCAACATGAACTTCTTTTGGTGCAACTCTGGCCCTAGAAAGTGTCGAGGAACTTCGGGCCCAATTGCTTTACTGGAATCAAGATTTTTGATAAGCTTGACAACGTCACGCACATTTATTTGTATGTCACATGCGTGAGAAAATACATAGGCAGCCCTGATCACATAGGGTAGAATCTACCAACCTGCTTGCCTAGCTACCTACTTGCCTGCTAATTCAAAAAAGAAGAACTATGTATGTAAGTCCATAGAGAAAATGAAAGAAAATGGCGGAACATTAGAGTGATTATAACTATATTGATAATGGAGAGACAAGTAAATGCATAATATATAGTAGTGAGATCAACACTAATATATATATATATATATATATATATATATATAATATATATATATATATATGTATATATATATATATATATATATATATATATATATATGAATTGTTATTTTTTCTTGTTAAAAGAGGAGTAAGCCCCTTAGTTTAAAAAAAAAAAAAGATAAATCTCATAATCATAAAATTATCATAAAATTATTCTAAACTAGCCGGCCCACCCGGCGTTGCTAAGGACCGCATAAAACAATGAGAAAAATGAGGCTGACTTTGAACATGTCTGTTATTCTTAGGAGAGAGGAATTTTCATGCAGAGATATCATTTGCTATCTCGAGCAAAATAATATTTTAACTAACCTAGAACCTGAATTACACAAATTATGAAATAATTTTAACTTCCTTAGGACAGGTGATTAACAGACAAATATTAAATGATTTTACAATTCCTAGGATGGATAATGTACAACACATATATCAGATAATTTTCTTACCCCCTGACGTGTAATGTAAATATATAGATGAAACAATTTAACATATTCTCGACAGGTATTGTAGAACATATATGGACTAATTTCTCCTTCTATCAAAGCCATCATAATTTTAAGAGAAATGAATTCACTATTAGAAAATGAATCATTAGAATTTCTAATACATAAATACATTGTCTTGGTTAGTGATTAGGCAACGCTTGTTTCAATAGAAAATTCGTCATTACTGTGTTTCTTTTCCCTCAACAACCACCACGGACACTATAATTTTAAGCGAAATTATATAATTTCTAGAATAGGACTCAGCAGATTCTCCAAATAAATATGTAAATATTATTTCCGCACGGTCCGTATTCCGTATGTCAGTTCCTTATTTAATAAATTGTTAGGTAAAAGTACAGAATAGTTTAAAAAATAATTTCCTCTCTATATATTAAGAATGACTTTCTAAACATTAATGTTATTATTTCAGTGCAGTCCGTATTCCGTATGTTATATATTTTTTTATTATATTGTTAGATTAAAGTACAGATTAGTTAAAAATCATACCCCTCCCATATTAAGAATAGCTTTCTACACAATAACGTTATTATTTCAGCACTGTCTGTTTTCTGTATGTCAATTTCTTATTTAATAAATTCTTAGATGAAAGTACAGAATAGTTAAAAAATACCTCCCTTCTCCATATTAAGAATGTCTTTCTAAATAATAATGGCAATATTTCAGCACGGCCAGTATTCCGCATGCCAATCTTTTATTTATTAAATCGTTAAGTGAAGGTATAGAATATTTTACAAAAATACCCTCCTCTCCCTATATTAAGAATGGCTTTCTTAATTATAACTTTATATTTCAGCACGATCCGTATTCCATATGTCAGTTTTTTTATTTATTAAAATGTTACTGACTTCATATCCCCTCTGTCTCTTATGAATATATATGAAATAAAGTAATGTTAACATCGTAAACTGTTTCAGCAACTTCCTTGACTGACACCATATCCCCTCTCCTCACTGTTAAAAATATATGTAAAATAAAGTAATTTTTTGAGGTCGTAAATTGCTTCAGCCGTTTTGGGGCTAGACACCGTACCCCTACTTCCTTTAAAAATATATATGGAATAAAGTATTTATGAGATCATAAACTGCTTTAACCATTTCCGGGACCTACTCCATATTCCCCTCCTCCCCTCTTAAAATATATGCTGTGTCAGTTATTTTGTATTGTATGGGGAAGATAATACATAGTAGAAAACTATATTACGCTTACTTGGCTTTATGGCTAAGATCAAAGTGTAGTATCTGTTCCGGCAGATACTGCAAGCTTTGACTAGCAAAGACCAGATGTGGGGGCAACCCCACATGCCTGACCTTTAACCAGCTCCCATTTCCCACCTCTCGGGAGCTGGTCCCCTTTTTCCCTTCCCCCCTCCCTTCACTCCTCACATTAAAAATCGGCCTTGTGCCTAATTTGCTCGGTGAGGGAGCAAATAAATACCATCTGTTCCGGCAGATACTGCACTTAAGATAATTTGTACCAGTCAATGGAGGGGAAACCCTCTATACTGGGACAATTATTATTTTTGGTAACCAGAGTGACCCCTTTTAGGGGAGCTGGTTTTTACCTCACATTAAAAACGGCCTTGTGCCTAATTTGCTCAGTGGGGAAGCAAATAAATACCATCTGTTCCGGCAGATGCTGCACTTAAGATAATTTGTACCAGTCAATGGAGGGAAACCCTCTATACTGGGACAATTATTATTTTTGGTAACCAGAGTGACCCCTTTTAGGGGAGCTGGTTTTTACCTCACATTAAAAACGGCCTTGTGCCTAATTTGCTCAGTGGGGGAGCAAATAAACACCATCTGTTCCGGCAGATACTGCACTTAAGATAATTTGTACCAGTCAATGGAGGGGAAACCCTCTATACTGGGACAATTATTATTTTTGGTAACCAGAGTGACCCCTTTTAGGGGAGCTGGTTTTTACCTCACATTAAAAACGGCCTTGTGCCTAATTTGCTCAGTGGGGGAGCAAATAAATACCATCTGTTCCGGCAGATGCTGCACTTAAGAAAATTTGTACCAGTCAATGGAGGGGAAACCCTCTATACTCGGACAATTATTATTTTTGGTAACCAGAGTGCCCCCTTTTTGCCTACTTTTAGGGGAGCTGGTTTTTACCTCACATTAAAAACGGCCTTGTGCCTAATTTGCTCAGTGGGGGAGCAAATAAACACCATCTGTTCCGGCAGATGCTGCAAGCAAAGACCAGCTATGACTAGCAAAGACCATATGTGGGGGTAACCCCACATATCTGAACTTGGTCAAGGTAGGGATCACCCTACGACCACAGTTACTATCCAGCTCCCATTTCCCACCTCTCGGGAGCTGGATCTCCCTTTCCTTCCCCCTCCCTCTCTCTCCACATTAAAAAACGGCCTTGTGCCTAATTTGCTCAGTGGGGAAGCAAATAAATCCAATCTGTTCCGGCAGATGCTGCACTTAAGATGGTTTGTGCCGGTCAATGGAGGGGAGACCCTCTATACTGGGACAATTATTATTTTTGGTTACCAGAGTGCCCCCTTTTTGCCTACTTTTAGGGGTGCTGGTTTTTACCTCACATTAAAAACGGCCTTGTGCCTAATTTGCTCAGTGGGGGAGCAAATAAATACCATCTGTTCCGGCAGATGCTGCACTTAAGATAATTTGTACCAGTCAATGGAGGGGAAACCCTCTATACTGGGACAATTATTATTTTTGGTAACCAGAGTGCCCCCTTTTTGCCTACTTTTAGGGGAGCTGGTTTTTACCTCACATTAAAAACGGCCTTGTGCCTAATTTGCTCAGTGGGGGAGCAAATAAATACCATCTGTTCCGGCAGATACTGCACTTAAGATAATTTGTACCAGTCAATGGAGGGGAAACCCTCTATACTGGGACAATTATTATTTTGGTAACCAGAGTGCCCCCTTTTTGCCTACTTTAAGGGGAGCTGGTTTTTACCTCACATTAAAAACGGCCTTGTGCCTAATTTGCTCAGTGGGGGAGAAAATAAATACCATCTGTTCCGGCAGATACTGCACTTAAGATAATTTGTACCAGTCAATGGAGGGGAAACCCTCTATACTGGGACAATTATTATTTTTGGTAACCAGAGTGCCCCCTTTTTGCCTACTTTAAGGGGAGCTGGTTTTTACCTCACATTAAAAACGGCCTTGTGCCTAATTTGCTCTGTGGGGGAGCAAATAAACACCATCTGTTCCGGCAGATACTGCACTTAAGATAATTTGTACCAGTCAATGGAGGGGAAACCCTCTATACTGGGACAATTATTATTTTTGGTAACCAGAGTGCCCCCTTTTTGCCTACTTTTAGGGGAGCTGGTTTTTACCTCACATTAAAAACGGCCTTGTGCCTAATTTGCTCAGTGGGGGAGCAAATAAACACCATCTGTTCCGGCAGATGCTGCAAGCTATGACTAGCTATGACTAGCTCTGACTAGCAAAGACCAGATGTGGGGGCAACCCCACATGCCTGACCATTAACCAGCTCCCATTTCCCACCTCTCGGGAGCTGGTTCCCTTTTTCCCTTCCCCCTCCCTTCACTCCTCACATTAAAAATCGGCCTTGTGCCTAATTTGCTCGGTGGGGGAGCAAATAAATACCATCTGTTCCGGCAGATGCTGCACTTAAGATAATTTGTACCAGTCAATGGAGGAGAAACCCTCTATACTGGGACAATTATTATTTTTGGTAACCAGAGTGCCCCCTTTTTGCCTACTTTTAGGGGAGCTGGTTTTTACCTCACATTAAAAACGGCCTTGTGCCTAATTTGCTCAGTGGGGGAGCAAATAAATACCATCTGTTCCGGCAGATGCTGCAAGCTATGACTAGCTATGACTAGCAAAGACCAGATGTGGGGGCAACCCCACATGCCTGACCATTAACCAGCTCCCATTTCCCACCTCTCGGGAGCTGGTCCCCTTTTTCCCTTCCCCCTCCCTTCACTCCTCACATTAAAAATCGGCCTTGTGCCTAATTTGCTCGGTGGGGGAGCAAATAAACACCATCTGTTCCGGCAGATACTGCAAGCTATGACTAGCAAAGACCAGATGTGGGGGCAACCCCACATGCCTGACCATTAACCAGCTCCCATTTCCCACCTCTCGGGAGCTGGTCCCCTTTTTCCCTTCCCCCTCCCTTCGCTCCTCACATTAAAAATCGGCCTTGTGCCTAATTTGCTCGGTGGGGGAGCAAATAAATACCATCTGTTCCGGCAGATACTGCAAGCAAAGACCATATGTGGGGGCGACCCTACATATAAGACCTTGGTCAATGTAGGGGCAACCCTTCATACCAATTGTCACTATCCAGCTCCCCTACTCCCCGGGGAGTTGGTCCCCATTTCCCCTTCACTCCTCACATTAAAAATCGGCCTTGTGCCTAATTTTCTCGGTGGGGGAGCAAATAAATACCATCTGTTCCGGCAGATACTGCAAGCTATGACTAGCTAGGACTAGCTATGACTAGCAAAGACCAGATGTGGGGGCAACCCGACATGCTTGACCTTTAACCAGCTCCCATTTCCCTCCTCTCGGGAGCTGGTCCCCTTTTTCCCTTCCTCCTCCCTTCACTCCTCGCATTAAAAATTGGCCTTGTGCCTAATTTGCTCGGTGGGGGAGCAAATAAATACCATCTGTTCCGGCAGATGCTGCAAGCTATGACTAGCTATGACTAGCTATGACTAGCAAAGACCAGATGTGGGAGAAACCCCACGTGCCTGACCTTTAACCAGCTCCCATTTCCCTCCTCACGGGAGCTGGTCACCTTTTTCCCTTCCCCCTCCCTTCACTCCTCACATTAAATATTGGCCTTGTGCCTAATTTTCTCGATGGGGGAGCAAATAAATACCATCTGTTCCGGCAGATGCTGCAAGCTATGACTAGCTATGACTAGCTATTACTAGCAAAGACCAGATGTGGGGGCAACCCCACATGCCTGACCTTTAACCAGCTCCCATTTCCCACCTCTCGGGAGCTGGTCCCCTTTTTCCCTTCCCCCTCCCTTCACTCCTCACATTAAAAATTGGCCTTGTACCTAATTTGCTCGGTGGGGGAGCAAATAAATACCATCTGTTCTGATGCAGCATTTCAGTTACCTCATCTACTGGCGCCCTCTCCATAAACAGGAAAAGTATTGGTAATGGAAGTATGAACAGCCACTAATTCACCACACCCAACCTCACCTAAAAAAAGAAGGTTTTGTAATCCCTGGCGGCCTCCAGAGTATTTTAAAAGCAACATTATCGTACTTATTCCCCCACCACCATCAGCAACACTATAGTTTTTAGACAGATGGCGTCTCTTTCCGAAAATGATCCAGTAGTTTTTCGAAATACATGGCTTCATTATAAATTGTTTGCGTTTTTTATATGGGTACTACACTGTAGAAGCGGTCCTATATATGACCTTAAACTATATCCGATGGTGCGGCCCCTTGCGGGTTTGGAGAGTGTAGAGTCACCCTTTAATTGCCATTTCTCCCAGGTCAACTCTGACCCGGAGTGGTAGTATCTGTTAGGGTCCCAACTATGGGTTAAATAGAAACCGACTTAAAAAAAATCAAATATACTCTATTAAAAAATTGTTCTTCAAAATCACTGGATTCGGCATTAAATAACCTGAAAAGGGTCGATATGCCGTAAAACAAAAAACAACCAACCAACCGACCAATACACTGTAGAAACATCTTATTTAAAATTCATGCTACCAAAAAAATTAATATTTCAAAGTGCTATTAGTGATTAGGCAACACTTGCTTCATAAAAGACTAATAAAAAATTGAATTGAGAGACGTATAGTTAATGTTAACTAATACTAAACAAAAATAGAGATAATACATTTCAGTTTCTTATTTAATAAATTGTAAGATGAAAGTACAGAATAGTTTAAATAATACCTTCCCCTCCCCATATTAAGAATGGCTTTCTAAATAATAACATCATTATTGCGGCACGGTCCGTGTGTGTGTAATTTGCCCCCCCCTGTCTTAAAAATATGTATGAAATAAAGTAAATATGAGATCGTAAAAAAGATATATAGGTTTCTTTTCTTATTTACAAATTTCGTACCGCGAGTAAAATTTACGTATGATTGCGTTTGTTTTTGTTTTTTTTTAATACAAAGACATAAAAAAATGAGTTGGTGTCATCAATTAGAATTTAAATAAAAAACCGATCGTTTCAGCCTGACGTTGTTTTTTGTACTAAGTAAAAAAATTGAATGAATAAGGCAAATGTACGCATGCGCATGAAAACGAAAATGTCGGCTAGTCGCTAATGAACATTTTACATGTAAATTTGCCGAGGTGTGTATGCGATATACATGCATATAACCAACGATAGTAATCAGTATAAAACACCCTTTGGTGTATGAATATTATCTCCTGAGAATTTCAGTGCTATATGAGCAGTGGGTTAAGAGTTTACCTGTTAGATATTTACACACATACGACTACTGTTTTATTTATATAGAAGAAGAGAAGAGAAGATATATAATTCATATTAATTCACGTTGATACACCGGTTTCCGTTAGATCACCAAAATGAAGCAACTTTGAGGCTGGTATTACTAAAATGAATGACTATTTGGTAATTCAACGTGCTGTGTGTGCTTTCTGTTTATCTCGGCAGTGTTTCCAGTTTTGTAGCACTTTTCTTGGAAACTGGACTCAAGCAGTGCCGATTTAGAGGTGTAGTTGTGGATTGGGCAACCCTTGCCTCAAAATAACACACGCAGCTACCCTTACAGAGGGTATCCATTGTCTCTTCAGACTGAACTGAGGCATCCAATCGAAATCTTATAAACAGAAACTTACTATCTGCATGTTTTAGTATTGATCCTTTCGAATTACCTTATATATTTCTTTGTATAAGCGAGAACATGACTACTGATTACAATAATAGTACTAATACAAACAATAATAATATTACTCATGATATCACGAATATTAACAATATTAGTTATAAAGATACTAATGTAACAAAGCGCGGATGCACGTATGCAAATACCGTGCCAAGTACGAAATGACGTCACGGCAAGGCAAAAAAAAAAAAGTATACAAAGGAGAGACATCACGTTAGAGATCTGGATGACGTCACAGCCGTAACGAGAAGTTCCGAGTGGTTATTTTATAAATTACTAACTAGCTCTACCTACGTATTGAGCACTTTTGAAGTAAATACTTAAAGTTTACGCATAAATTTATACTTTTGTATATTAATTTTATGTGAGTAAATGAAGTAGTTGTATATATATATATATATATATATATATATATATATATATATGAAAATACAGTTCCTTATAATTCGTCTTG
>NC_136486.1:102653292-102773292 GCF_053919585.1 Euprymna scolopes | reverse complement strand
AAATTAAAATAAAAAAAAACGTTTACAAGTGTTTCTGATATAGATGTAAATAAGAATACTTTGATAAGTAAGTTTTAACTTAAATAGGGATGGCATAATAAAATTTTGGGGTCTGCGTTCGCGCCTGGCCTCCATAGAATGGAAATAGGCACAAATTTTAATAAAGACTTTTCATATCTATCTGCATAAGTATACTTTGATAATTATGTTTCAGTTTGAACAAATATTGTATGACAAATTATGCAGGGTACGTTCGCACCTGACCTCCATAGAATGGAAATATGTCACAAAGTTAAATACAGGGTTTTTTTTAAATATAGATCCACAGAATATTGTAATAAGTGTCTCAGTGTAAACAGGTATGGCATAATAAATTACGGGGTTTATCTATTTTATTTTTACTTTCATCATATTTTGCTTTGGATTTGATTCCCCAAATTCAACCCAGAACATACAACCCTTCCTTTTCATAACCTATCATACTTTAATAAATCAAAGTCCATTTTCTGTAGGCTGCTTTTGAACCCAGCCAAGGAGGGGAACTTTTGCTAGTCTATAATATAAAGCTGAATGTGTGTGTGTGTGTGTGTGTGTGTGTGTCTGGTCACGAATAGATCCTATATGGTTAACTATTTAAAATAAATGATTACATATAATGATAGAAGATGTATCAAGGCACAGGAATGAATATGTTTGATCTGGCAGAACGGTGGTTCATTAAAATTGTGGGGTCTGCATTCGCGCCTGGTCCACAAAGTATGGAAATAAGAAATAAAAAAAATAAAAATAAACGTTTACAAGTGTTTTTGATATAGATGTCAATAAGAATAATTTGATAAGTATGTTTTAATAATAGGGGTTAAATAAAAAAAAATTGACCTGTCTTTTTTTTGCTCGGCATATACCTCCAAACAGATGGGCAACGCCTGGCCGAAATGCTAGTATTATATATATGTGTTATATATATATGTGTTATATATATATATATATGTTATATATATATATATATATTACATATATTATATATACAATATATACATAATATATATATTATATATATAATATATATATTATATATTATAAATATATTATATACATATATATATTATATAGATATTATATATATTATATAAATACTATATATATATTATATATATATTATATATATTATATATACATTATATATATTATATATATTATATATAATATATATATATTATATGTATATTATATATTATAGACATATATCACATATATATAATATATATAATGTATATATATAAATATAATATCAATAAATAGTATACATATATTTTATTATATATATATTATATATACATGTTATTTATATACATTTTATTATATATATATCATATATATATATTATAAATATTATATACCTATATATTATATATATTATATATATATTATATATAATATATATAATGTATACCATATATATTATATATATTATATGCGTATTATATAAGTATATATTATATATATATGCATATATATTATCTATGTATTATATATATTATGTATATATGTCTATTATATATATTATATATATATGATACATATTATATTATATATATCTATAATATAAAGCTGAATGAGTGTGTGTGTGTCTGTGTGTGTGTCTGGTCACGAATAAGCTCGTATATGGTTGACTATTTTAAAAAACTTATTACATATAATGATAGAAGATGTATCAAGACACAAGAATAGGTAGGTTTGATATGGCAGAACGGTGGTTCATTAAAATTGTGGGGTTGGCGTTCGCGCCTGGTCCACAAAGTATGGAAATAAAGAATTTAGAAATAAAAAAAGAACGTTTACAAGGGTTTTTGATATAGATGTACAAAATGATACTTTGATAAGTCTGTTTTTATGGAAATATGTCACAAAGTTTAACAAGGTTTTTTTAATAAGGATCCACAGGATATTGTGATAAGTGCTTCAGCGTGAACAGATCCGGTATAATAAATTATGGCGTTAATCTATTTTATTTTTACTTACATTATATTCTGCTTTGGTTTCTCTTTACAAACCTTCCTTTGCAAAACCATTCATACTTTCATAAATCAGATTCCATTTCCTGTAGGCTGTTTTAGAACCCAGTCAACGACGGGTAAAATTTATAGTATATATTATATATAGATATATATATATATATTATATTATATATATATATGTTATATATACATTATCTATAGATATTATATTATTTATATTATATATTTTATATATATTATATCCATATATGTTATTTATATTATATATATTATATATGTATATTATATATATTATATATATTATATATAATATATATATTATATATGTATATATTTCATATATATATATCATATATATTATATATATATTATATATATTATATATATTATATATATATAATATATGTATATATTATATATATTATGTCATATATATTATATATATTATATATATATTATATATATCATATATATTGTATGTATATTATATATCTTATATATATTATAAATATATATATTATATATATTATATATATTTTATTATATATATAGTATACAGATTATATTTTACATATTATATATATTATAATATATATTTAATATTCTTATTATATACATATTATATTATATATATTATATATATATTATAATATATATATTATATTATATATATTTTATATATATTATATATATCATAATATATATATTTTATATTATATATATATTATAATATATATTTTATATTATATATATTTTATATATATATTATATATATAATATATATATAATGTATATATATTACATATATATATTATATATTTATATTTTGTATATATATGGTATATATATTATATATATTATATATATATTGTATATTTATATATATTTTATATATTTATATGTAAATTATATATATAATATAAATGTGTATATATTGCATGTATATCATATATATATTATATATATTGTATCTATATTATATATATTAAATATATATATCATATATTTATATTATATATATATTATGTATTTGTATTATATATATTATATATATTATATATAACTTATATTATATATATATTATATCTATATTATATAATATTCTACAACTATTACATATATTATATATATTATATTTATATATTATATGTATTATATATATTATATATATTATACATATATATATTATATATATTATATATATTATATATATATTATATGTAATATATTTATATATATTATATATATTATATATATATTTACAATATATTTATAATACATTTATAATATATTTATTATATATATATATATTATTATATATATTATATATAGATTTTATTATATATATATTTTTATATATAATATGTATATATATTATATGTCTAGTATATATATATATATTATATAATATATATATATTATATATATTATTTATTTATATAATATATATACATATTATATATATATTGTATATGTGTATACATATATTATATATATATAGTATGTATATATATATTTTATATATTTTATATATATATTATATATTATATATATTATATCTATATATTATATATATTATATATATTATATATATATAGTTTATATATATTATATATATATATATTATATATATATTATATATATTATCTATATAATTTATATATATATTATATGATATATATTATATATATTATACATATATTATAATATGTAAATATATATATTACATTATATTGTGTATATATTATATATATATTAGAGTATATATATATTATATGTATATTTATATCGATATATATATATATATATATATATATATATATATATATATATATATACATATATATATGTATATATAAAGAGAAAGAAGGGAAAATTAGGTGGAAGAAAAAAAAAGCTGAATACAAAGCGCTGAAGAAGAACGTGTTACCCGGGGCTGCAAATCCATGTTTCCATGCAGTGGTATTTGTGATATCTTTCTCCATCCCATAGGGTTAGCGACTGCTTGCTGAATCGCAAGGGTCTTCTCGCACAATGCGGGGAAACGGCGTACTGACTTCATCTATGTCGTCCTATGCGGCGACTAGCGCTTTATGGTTTAGCTAGTTAGCCGGCACGGCGGCCTCTTGTGATCTTTAAATGATCATCAGTCAACGTTAATAAATGATTATCCGTCAGTCTTTGCTCTCTTTCCGCTTTCTCAATCTACTTCGGAGTTATGACAAAGTGGAAAGATGGCGGTCTCAGATTACGCACGTTTCCCGAGCGGCTAACCTAAATATGGCCCCGGGAAATTGTTGCATTACTCTGTCTCATTTAAGCAATGGAAACAAGACCCTAATTAAATTATATAAACAAATCTACTACTACTACTGTTGTTATTATTATTGTTGTTGCTAATACTCCTGTCATTTGATCAAAATAATAACGTAGACGACCTGTGCAAATCCACGGGTAATAACGAGGAATTGTTTTATTTTTATAATTCTATCTTCTTATAAGCATGGCTACCCAGCGCTGTCCGGAGGAATGAACAACAAAAGAAAAGAATTAACAAAAGTGTATGATGTTTTATGTCCCCCCTCCTCTATCGCTTTGCCTCATCCTCCGAGTGCATCTCTCACAATCTCTATGTCTAGCCCCCCCTCCTTGGAAACTATTTCACTTTAACATAAAGACAGGAATAGAAACAGGAAAAATAAATAGCTTTTGATTTGTACACGTTTTTGATCTAGTTTCAACCTTGTTTTTTAAACAACTAACAGTAATAATTAAAACGAAAGTATTTTTACTATTTAATTCATTAAAAGGTTCGTGGTTGCCTTAAATGACTTAATGCTACAGTATTTCCATTTGCCATGACCGGCAGGCAGTAACTTTCTATCAGCTGATTTCAGGTTTATGGGTTTATCTTGCGTCGTTTCTAACTTCTAAGCGGGCATAAATACATAGAAGAACAGAAAAAAAAATTGTTTTGTTTATTATATAAACACTCAATATGGCAAAAGTGTAGTATAGTTAACAAGGAAAAAAGGGGGGGAGAAGAGATAAAAATGATTGTTAGCAAACGATTAAAATATTTTTTCGATCTGCCTATTTTTAAACTTTCCGACAATTTTGAAACCTTTAAACTTTTGAATTTTAGGCAATTTTTCATTATTTTTAAGAGTTCGAATGGGGAGAAGTGGATACAATCACGAAAAATTTATCTGAAAATAAACGCAATCATTTGTAAATATATTGCTCAGTGTTTTAATTTATTTCGATAATTAATTGTTTTTACGAAAACTGTTTGCTTAAAAAAAATTAACACATTTTCCCACTATAGACTCTTTCAAATTATTCATAAATCTTAATATACATTATATCCACTTGCGTCTGTAACGTTACAATTTTCCACTTTTGACTTCTTAGTAGCAATTTTTGGGGAGAGAAAGAGAGAGAAAGAGAGAGAGAGAAAGAGAGAGAGAGAAAGAAAGAAATAGAAAGAGAGAGAGAAAGAGAGAGAAAGAAAGAGATAGAAAGAGAGAGAGAGAAAGAGAGAGAGAAAGAGAGAAAGAGAGAAAGAGAGAGAGAAAGAAAGAGATAGAAAGAGAGATAGAAAGAGAGAGAGAGAAAGAGAGAGAGAGAGAGAAAGAGAAAGAGAGAGATTTGCAAAAAAAAAAAAAGATGTTGTTCACGCTGTTTTTATCTATTCAAATTTCTTTTCTAGAACCTTGGAGGACGGAGATCTAATCGTGAAAATCCATTATATACTCTGAATTAGAGCCACTAGAAAAGAAATTATAATTGGTAAAAACAGTGTGAACGATATGTTTCTTTTAATACCTCTCCCCGTCTCTATTTCTCCGTGTCTTTCTGCCTGTTTTTTTTTCTGGTCATGTTATTTAAAAAAGCAAAAGAAAAAAAAAAACTCTTTTTTTTTCTATTTGCAGTTTTGTTCAATTCACGCGTAAAATTTTGCACTCTTTATATCCGTATACATTATAAAAGAGAATTCGTTACTCTCTCTTTCTCTCTTGCCCTCTTTCTCTGTGTGTGAGTGAGTGGTACGGTCTTTACAAAACTGCTCAATTAATCTTTGGTCTATTATAGAATTGAAACTTGATATATTGGATAATCGGGCCCGTGGAACAATAAATTTGAGTTTCAGCCTAAAAATAAATGCCAAGGAATCAAAATTAAAAAATTGGAACATAGCAGGCGTAAGTGGACTTAAGATGCATTCTTTACGCATACACAACAATACATTTTCAGCTTAAAGTTCGTGAATTTGTAAACATTTGATATACAGTTATCTATTAGATTTGATGGTTGCGAATACCACTAGAGAACGAAGTTTTTTTATCTTTTGATTTAAGCTGATGACAGACGTCATATTAAAAACAAAACTTTACCATCACTACTATATATTGAGTACAAAATATTAATGAATAAAGAATCGTCTCTATAATAATAATGATAAATACTGAATCTGTTTAAATTAAACTATACTTAAGAATATTTTACAACCGGGCATCGCCGGGTGGCTTGCTAGTTTATATAATAGAAAAATAATAAGGAAGAAAACAGAAAGTAATCAGCAGTTGATGGTTTGGCCTAGTGTTAGTGTTTGTCGTTAAAACATTTATTACAAAGAATGAAAGAAAGGATTAAATTAATTCATGGCGACTAAAAGGGCACTGACGTCATCTTGCTTTAGAGATCCATAATAGAACGAATGAATCAGAATTGTTTTTGGAGGTAGAAAATTATCGATGACAACAATAGAGAAAGAAACCAACTTTATTTTGTTTTACCATAATCAGCGACACAATTAGTGTGCGACTTTATCTTCTATATAAATAAAACTTTAGATGCATGTGCGTGTGTAAATATCTAACAGGTAAACTCTTAAACTACTGGTTAAATATCACTGAAATTTACAGGAAATAGTAATTATACAGGAAGGATGGTTTATAATGAGTAAAATCCTTGTTTGGGTGGATGAATAACGCATACATACATATAATGCGAAATGTTTGTACAATATGTTCATTTCTACTGGGACACATGTTTATACTTCTTTCTGTGCATGCATACATAAAATTAATTAAAATGTGTGTAAATATACCTCGATACCAGCATAGGTAGAGATCGCAGCTGGACTGTGATGTGTTTTCGTTTCGATTCTAGCTGATGGCAGTAAGTCATTTTCTAAAACTTTTGCCACCATTTCTTTGCATTAATAAATGCTAATATCTGCATGGTTTTAAATATATTTAAATGTATTTTATGGCAGGCAGAATCAAAATATTTAAACAATTCCTTTTTTAATTTCTTACCGATATTTTTGACAATTATCTTTTGTCAGAAATCAGATAATTACGTATGGCGACGGAATATTGAAATATACCAAATACAACCTGGCAACGCCGGGTACTTTAGCTAGTCTACAATAAAAAAAGATATTAGTGGCAGTAAATTACGTAGAAGAAGATTGAAGAATAAATAACATAACTAAGTCTAGCACAAAAGAACAAGTGATATCAAGACTGTCTAGAGGACACACAGATATCAATCATTTTTATCATTTTTTTTTACAAAGGAACCGCCCCTTATTAAGGTCCGGAGGCCACTCGAGGATAAAGGTTAATGGGTGTACAGTGGTCAATGGATGTTTGTAATAATAATAATAATAATAATAATAATAAAAATGATAACATAAAAAGAGTAAGTTATAGCGGGTTTGACACTTATGTATGACACGGGGAGAGATACATATTTGCAAGACTATGATTATTTTTCAAGGCCAAATCTTAAAGAAAAAAGGCCAAATTCAAAAAAGAAGCCACACTTTTTGCGGTAAACAGGCAATTGGTGTTTCTATATTATTCGAGCGAACGAAATATTGAATTTCACGTAAAACAAATTGTACCTATGTGATTGTCATGGCGAAAGTACTCACATATCGAAAAATAGGTACTCATGCAGAGAGTGATCCGTGCTGAAATAATAACGTCATTATTTTAAAAGCCATTCTTAGCATGGGGAGGGGAGGGTGTTTTGTACCTGTGCTGTACTTTAACTTTACAATTGAATAAAAAAAAAAAAAAACTTTAATTAAACTTGGAAATACGATTTAAAAAATAGCGCGAATCACTCTCTGCATTAGCACCCCCCAAAATTACGAAAAACGTGGAGATAGAAAATAAATTCTTAATAAAAAAAAAGAAAATTATGAAAATTTGAGAAAAGCAGCCCCAAATTCCATACCATGACAGAGGGCTTATTCAAGTATCGGCGAGTTGTCTTGACCATGAACAGACTCAAGCCATGACTTTTGAATTCCCTTCTTGCATCCCGCTTCCCAGCCTGTATTAGGATGTAGGAATTTAACTATAAAGTGAATTGACATTTCGTTGCTCAACTTCCTACTTTAAATGTCTCTAGAAACAGTCTAATTAAACAGTGGACCTCTTACGTCGCAGACGCAAGTTGAATGGAAATTTCTAAATAATTTAAGACAGTCACTAGTGGAAAAATGTGATTTTTTTTCTTTAGAACAAAAAGTTATCATAATAAATTAAAATTTCGAAATAAATTAAACCGAAGAACACTTCCAGATGAATTAAGATTTATAAATAATTTGAAACATTCTATAGTGGAAAAAGTGTTAATTCGTTTATTTTTTTAGTGGGGGGGGCAAACAGTTTTCGTAAGAAAATGAATTATTGAAATAAATTAAAACAATGAAAAGTATATTTACAAATGACTGCATCGATTTATAGAGACATTTTCGTGATTGCCTTTGCTTTTCCGCAGTCGAACTCTTAAAAAAATCAGAAGTGTTCAAACTACAAATTATTTGAAAAATTCCAAAATAGGTCGATAAAATATTTTTATCGTTCGCTAACAATCATTTTTATCTCTTCTCTCGTTTTTCGTCGTTAACTATACTGCCGCCTTACCATATTAAGTATTAAGATTATGTAGCCACGTTATTAAACGGAGATTAATAGACAACAGCCTCTTTATAGAGAGTTAGACGGCAGTTTACGTTGGTTTTACAAACAAAATAACAGATTAGACTATAACGAGAACATTAAAACGACGCGATAAAACATTAACAAGAAGCAAACATTCGGACTGATTTCCATGGGTAAATAAAAAAAAAGACACAGGCGGTATTAAGGAGAGTGGAATAAGGTTCGCATTAAAAGTAACAGATAACCCAAAGGGAATAAAAAAAAAACAAACACTGTATACAAAGGGAATAACTATAAAAAGAAAAAAAGGAAAGGAAATGTGTTGGTCTGATTTCTATATATATTGTTGATTCGAAAATCAGTCTAAGATGGAACCTTTTGCCATTGTAAACATTTATGTAAAAAAGAAAGCAAAGTAGCTGCTCCTTGAATGTGGACGATGTGTTGCAATTGTGAAACATTGACTTTGCGGAAATTGCGCCTTTCTTTTATTTAACATTCTCTATTATCAGATTGAAATACGGATAGCATAAAAAACGCGCTTTTTTCTCTTTTGTAACCAGCATTAGATTAAATTATATGACGTCCCTACTCTGTTTATCTTGTTAGTTCGTTGTTATAAAGACGCGTTCCAATGAATTAATCCTCAGAGTCAACAAGCCAACGACTCTCCAATCACAATGGCCGCGACCCGTGACCAAGAAAAAAAAAAAAATCAGAACAAAAAAGTATATCACCGCATACAAAAATAAAAAGAAAAGAAACAACTTAATATCTCCCAATTTTGTATTCTTTAAGCCTGCTAGCCAAACGATTCATTTGCTCACGTAACTGGATTAAAATTAAATTTATGTGCACAAATACGCGCAAGTAAATCGATTGATGACCGTTCGGACAATGGTTTTTTAGACGGAGGTCAGTTGATCAGTGGTGTCATCAGCATCCATCCTGCAACAGAAAAGAGGTCACTGGCCACTTTGCAGAGTTCAAATAAAAAAGGGAAGTGCTCAATAGGGAGCAAAAAATACGGCAATGGATAAACAATGGCGTGGAGAAAATCAGCAGAACGAAAAAGGTACTTACTTCCGGTTGTCTTCAATCAGGAAAACGAAGACGACATCACTAAGTGTCCGCTTGATGAGGCTCTCTCTCTCTCATATATATATATATATATATATAGTCATTCACATACAGTACTGTTTCGCTGCTAAGCAGTGCGGCTAGACAAGAAACTACCTCAAGCCAGGATCGAAATCCGACCGCCCAAATGACGGTCCGAGGTTCTAACCGTTGCGCTATTCGGAGGGTAATGAATTAACGGAGGTATGTATATATATATATATATATATTAAATATATATATATATATATATATAGGTACGACGGAGCATGCATATATATATATGCATATATATATATATATATATATATATATATATATATATATATATATATATATATATATATATATATATGCATGCTCCGTCGTACCTGCCAATAAAAGCGGAGTACCAAGATACTCGATATTCGAGTTTTGCTCTTAATAACTGACAATGAAAGGGATCATATCTTTAAGAATATTTCTTAATCTTATTATGCTCGTTCTTTATGTATTCTTTCATTTCAACTTGAGTTCTTACTCTCTCAACAATTCGTTAGCTTGGATATTACTATTGCATAGGCACCGCCAAAACTGGGGGGGGGGGGGGCAGGTCAGTACTTTTTGACGGACCGTCTTTTTAAAAATCTACCAAAAATCAGGTAATTATCCGATCAATACGAAATTTTCAGCGATTATTAGGAGAAGAATGAACTTTATAACAGTGTACTTATTTTTCATAAAAGATATTTATATATATATATTTTTTTTGCTTACAAAACCCCCCTTGTTTTGAAGTGGGAACAAATATGCTTAAGATAATCATCTGAAACTGAACAAAACATATTGTGTTGTTGTAAGGGACAGAATTATAGATTAAAAAAAACACAAAAAAAACTTGTTTGCATACCTTATTTTGACGTCTGAATATCAGAACTTCGAGTGTGTTTAATTATCCCGCTTTTGAGTTTTGAAGTGTAAAATTCGGTGAATATGTTAAGTAAAATAATTAATTTAAGTTAAGCGAAACAAAAATAAATTTTTTTAATATTTAGACGAAAAAAGCCATTTAAAAATTTTTGATAAATGAATTAAGAATTTTTTTTTAGCGAGCCGAATAATGCATGACCATTATTAAACAGGGCATGCTTTGAATAATCGATACAAAAAAAAAATCGATAAATATTGTGCCCTTTGTGTTAAAAATAGCATCATTTTTTTCGATCCCGTTTGAAAACGTTTGCCGCCTTTCGACTACGGTGGACCAAACGCGCTGAAATATTTTTTTTTATTCTGCTTTAAATTGCCCCCCCCATTTTGGGGAGCCTGGCCTCCACACACATACACATTAAAAACCAAACTCATACAAATGGTCACCCATCTGGTACTGGCCAGCCTCAGCTTAATAATACATTGAAATTTTCGTCACTGAAAAATAAGTTTTTTTGGCCTGTTTGGTCTTCCATAGTTTTCTCCTTATCAAACGCAAACGTAAACAGAGTCGATCTAGACTCTACATCGACGCGGAATATCTGGTTACCTATATGAATAAGTGGAATTATTTGAAATTCAGGTACTTATATTATAATATTTTTGCATATTCTCTTAGAAAATCATCCTAAATCTTAGACAATAAATAAATAAATTAATTATTTCAAAAACCTTTTTTTTTTAAATATATAAGTACGTTTTTTGTGCAAGACAAAAAATGTCAATTGTTAACTTTTTGGGAAAATTTAACATTTAAAATTTAATTAAAAATAGTAGAAAATCTTATTATTCTGTTTTCTATATGATAAAATGTTTTCTATATGATAAAATTCAGGGTTTTATCTTTCTGGAAAAAAAAAGTTACTCAGAAATAATGGATTTTAATAAATGTAATTTAGTTTTAAAAAACAACAACAACAACTTGATTTTGCGGCCATTTTTGGAGGTGCCTACTATTGCACGCAAATACTGTCTCTAGCTGATGCCAAAGAATATCATTTAGTGTAATAATTCTATTTCAAATAAACTCATTTACTTATACCTAATATAAAAGGCGAACACTTTAATTTAAAAATCCGCGCACTATGATTGTGATAATTACATGTTCCCTGATTAAAAACGGACATTGCATCTAACCTTGTTCTCTATAAGGAAATTAATTCAAAATTAAAACAATTATTTTGCATATATCAGGCAGAGAATTATAAAACAATTTATTTTATTTATTTAATATTTAACCTATACATTGATTATGAATACTGATAATTAATGAAAAATATTCCTTGTCTATATAATATGGATATAATTTTTATCTTGAGTATTATTTTCTCAATGTTTCGGTCTATATAGCTGCCGGCCTACTTCAGGCGTGTCTCATAGAACTCAGTAATCTGCACGGAATTTCGAACGGTACCGTTTATTTGTGTTGTGTACCGGGGTGTTTGTATATACCGAAGACATAACGATTACAAAGAACGGATAACGAATAATGACATTTATAAGTTCATATTTATAATAGGAGGCTGCTATGGGTGAAGAGAGAGGCGTGTAATAAACAGATTTTTTTTTAACATAAAGAAGGGAATTCATTATTTATGAGGGGATACCGTTAAACACTTTGGAAGGGTGTTACAAAGACGATAGAAAAAATCACATTACCTTTCGGTGGGTGAAATAACGGCGAACGAAGACAACATCTTACTTATATCGTAGTGACATTTTTTTCTTATGAGATAATGATCAGGAATTCGATTGCCTTGCAGAATTACATTGTCTTGTCACCCTTTCTTTCGTTTCCGAAAGGGGCTTAGCTAACTCCCCCACTTTTACTGTTCCGAACTCAACCCCTGAACTTGACTGACTGAACTGACTGATTTCGAACCCTCTCTACTGAATGAATATATATATATATATATATATATATATATATATATATATATATATATATATCTTTCTTTGCGACGTCAGAAACGTGCTCATCCATGTGAGTCACTCACGTGGAATCTACATGTTACACATGTCTCCATACGCCTTTGCAACACACACAAAAAAATCCTCAATCCATTGTCTATTATTCCTAATTGACCTATCTTTGTTCTATAATTATTTCTATTATCATGGATATTCACTAAATTCCCGTGATCGCATCTAAATAGCAATATGTATTCACGTTTAACTTTTGATTACTGGGTTCAATTCTGACCTTTTCCTTTAATAAATACATTTTAAAACTTATTTACGTCGTTCCCCAATTACTGGGATCTGTTCCCTTCCATATATAACTTTTCATCCACAAGCGTAGCAACCCATTGTTTCGTTAGGTAGTTGCTCTTGATTATCGCTCGCAAAAAGAACTTACGACTATATATATTACAAAATAC
Source organism: Euprymna scolopes (assembly GCF_053919585.1). Taxonomy (NCBI): domain Eukaryota; kingdom Metazoa; phylum Mollusca; class Cephalopoda; order Sepiida; family Sepiolidae; genus Euprymna; species Euprymna scolopes. The sequence continues at coordinate 102,759,837 of NC_136486.1, read as the reverse complement.
TTTTCCTACTACGCCATGTGTCCTTGCGTACAAAAGAGCTGATTTCCGAGTTCGACAACATACATCTGAAGAATATCAGAGGTTACATAAGCCGTAAAGTTGTGAAAATAACACTCAAGATGAGAACAGTAGTCCTAATAATCAAAATAATTCGAAGAATCAATCCTCATCTAAAAAATTCAGTAGCACAAGATTGGTTCATCTTAAATCGTGTCAATTAAATCAGTGCGTTTAGTTGTGAAAATTTCAAACTTAAGCATAAGGGAGTGACCAGCGACGGAGTAACCTAATACATGGGCGGAGCTAAAAATATTATCACTATTTTAGTCTGACAAAGAGACGAACCGACAAGAAACGAACCGAAACGTTAGGAAAATAACACTCAAGATGAGAACAGTCGTCCAGAAGAATCAAAATACAGTAGAACCCCAGGATACGGCATTAAAAATTAGTAACAAAATACAGTACAGTGTTTAATACACGCGTTTATAATCAAATAACATTATAAATAACACCGTAAGGCGTAGATAATACCGTACCAAGGGGCCGGAAAAACAATGTATTCCACATCGTAACCTGAAAAAAAAAACATATCCTTGGGCTACCGTATTCCAGTGTTCTACTGTAATGCTATTAACCATCCGTTGTTATTTAGGACGATTAATTTTAAAATTAAAAATTTCGTGGATTTATTTCTTAATGGCACGGTTATCTCCCGTGGTGTCAGAATAATTTACTTAGAGTTACAGGCACACAACAAGCCCACACAGACTAATTGCATCGCATTTTGAAGACACGGCACAAATAAGGCATAAATTGTTATGGTCTGCTGTCAAAACAAACGGTCGTTGTCATCTGAACAGGTTGACAGTGGTGCTATATAAATAAGACCGGAAACGGAAGGAAGTCTGGACTGGCACGGACGGTGACACGTGACCAATGAACTGCAAAGGAAGTGGGATAAATGATCGAGGGGGGGAGAGGTCTGTATTTAAAGGGCACGAGTCATGAAAGAGGTCAGAATATTTCAAGAAAATGTCACTAAGAGAACAATGGCCGATAATAAAATATGACACGTCTTGCTGAATTTTCGGCCATTTTGAAATCGTATTTTGTTTTTTTGTATCTATTCTTTGCGCTGGTCTTTATTAAATCACTTTTATATGATCGGTTGCTGAAGGTGACCGGATGAAGCGCATGCTCAAACAAAGAAAGTAAAAACGAGAAAAAATATTTAAAAGAGAAAGACATCCAATTATTCATCAATGCAGTTCTAATTGTGTCAGAATGAAATAAATAAAGTTATAATGCATTAATTATAACTGAGGCTTTGAATAAAACTGAGCATTACAGAATGGAAAGAATTTATTCCATTACAAAAGCCAATTATTTCGTAAAATTAAATCATTTACTTAAAAGTAAAAGGTTTATAAATAACCGACTCATTAATTTAATGAGTCAGTTTATTGTTAACATTTTACTTTTTAGTAAGTTAATGATTTAATTAGGCTATTTTAATAAGACAGTCATTTTGTAAGTTTATACTTTTTCGAAGAGATATTGATTAAGATTGTACTTTTTAATAAGTAAAAATAATCGGCTAAGTGTTATATTTTAAGGTCCAATCTTTTCGTAAAAAGTCGCATTCTTTTGTAAAATGTATACCTTATAGTTTCAGCTAATGAACACATCTTTGATAGATGGTGTTTTTGGGGAAATCCAGTCCACTAAAACCGTTAAACCTGCATTTTTGAGAGCAAATTCTTTGGCAAAACTCCATTCTATTAGCGCTTCTAAATATTTTTATAAAGAATCCTATCTGCAGTCTATTGATCTCGGTAAACCATGTTTTTGTAAGGATTTAAAAAAAAATTCTTTTTAAGAAAAACTGCACTTTATCTTATGTCATAATTCCGTGCATTTTCTGTGCCAATTTTATGTAAAAACTTAGTTTTGAGCTATCGTGCACTCCAGAAACTTCCAATAAACTTATTTTTGCACGTTTTAACGGGCTAAAAATGTTGTATACACACACACACACACACACACACACACACACACACACACACACACACACACACACACACACACACACACACACACATCCGATGCTTCCTTTCAGTTTAAAGAGACAATGGATAACCTTTGTAAGGGTAGCTGCACGTGTAATTGTGAAGCAATGGTTGCGCCATTCTAAACCACACTTCTAAATCGGTACTGCTTGAATCATGTAGCCAGGAGAAGTGCTAGACGACTGGAAACACTGCCGAGATAAGCGGAAAGTTCATACAGTATCTGGAAATCTCAAATGTCATCTATTTTAGTATTTTATAATTGACCAGGCCCAAGCGTGCTTAACTCTGGTAATCAAACGGGAACCAGTGTTTCAACGCGATTATATAAGAAAAGTTTATTAGGGGTACACATTTATATATGACAGAAGAGAGTTTTTTTTTTTTTTAACCCAAGACGTCTTTCGCCATCCTCATCAGGGACGAACGATAACATTTTGATTTAATAATAAAAAAATAAAAAATAAAAACAGGAAGAAATTAAAAATAAGGATATATTTACAATTACCATAAAATATGTACAGGGAGAAAGGAGAGGGAGAAGACAAAAGAGTGGGGGAAATTATATATATATATATATATATATATATATATATATATATATATATATAAATATATATAATGGGTATTTTTAAGGGGAACACTTGTGAAATAATACGAGCGATGAATAATATATCCCGCATATAAATACACAGGAAAGAGGAAAAAGGGGGGGGGTAGCATTCGTATATCTCACATAGAAAATACAAGACAGGGGGGGGGGGTAGGAAATTTATACATATACATGTTAACTCTACATATCTAGCTATAGTAAACCTCTTCAAGTCACCTAACATGTCCAACGTATTAATGAACCTTTCTTCCGGCAGAGAGAGGGCTTAAGACGTGCAATAGAGATAGATTCGAGAGTTTTCTTATGAGGACTCGATCGGCCTCAAAACAGAAATAAAGCCATCATTATATGCCCAACCACATATTGGATTATATCAATAAATGTTGGTCAATCGCAGAATCTAAATTATTGTGGGTAGGGTTGAGAAGAGATTTGTTTTTATTTTCATTACAAAAACCTGAAGGTACATGCTGTCCAATTCTTGTTTCAAAGACAGCATAACACTAACATTGGAATTTATATTCATGTGTCAAACATGTGTCAGTGGATAATAGTACTAAGTTTAGTGCGAGACAAACCGCTCTTTGTGAAAGAAGAAAATGCAGGTTTCGTATTGAAAATCACACGAGGTATAACAGACGGAAAACAATTGTTAATAGTCTGTTTAAGTTGATTAATGGGAGGGACACATTTTTCACCAACCATGACAACTCAAGATATACAGGGCAATTTGAAGGGTCAAAGTGTGATATCTTTATTAAATTGATTAATTTCGAATTTAATACATTTATCAATAAAGAGTTTGAGGTAGCCATTATCGACCAGGATTTATTTAATTTTAGTAATTTCAGTATCTAGTTGATGAGGGGAACAAATAACTAAGCCCCTATGTACTAACGTATAAATCAACGTCAGCTTGGTGGTTTTGGGTGTAAATGAAAACCATTTACGATATAAACCTGTAAATGTTGGTTTTTTCACCTCTGAACCTTTCAATCAGCACGTCGAGAAATGGGAGAGAGTTGTCCTTTTCCACCTTCATAGTAAAAAAACAGAGCGTGATGCAAAGAATTAATGAGTTCGGAGAATTCTAAAGCAAAGTCGTGAGAAGGGAAATCCACAAACTTATCATCCACATAAGGAAAATATAAATCGGGGGTGGGGGGGTTATATAGTGATTTAAAAAGTTTTCATTCGTAAAACCCAACGAAAATGTAGGTAAGAATAGGATCTAAGGGGCTGCTCATGGAAACCTCATCAATTTGTTGGCACTTCACGTTGTCGAAACTAAACTCGACAGACTCTATGCAAAGAGAAAGGACTTCAATAAAATTATCAATCTGGAAAGATAAATATCTTTCTTTTTTTAAAATTAATTACAGTAGAAAAATGCGATTTTTTTTTCAGACAAAATTCCTCGAGCCAATCGACGAATTGCTATGAGAGAGTGCAATACTAGACACATTAGCTTTCATCGCTGAAAAAGTATCAGAAGAAAAGAGGGGTGCGATGTTTTAACCGAGAAAACGAGATTTCAAATTCAGTGAGAACCTCAATATCACTAATGCATTTAGGAGGAACACAACATTTATACCTTTAGAGAGAACAAGTTTCTCAGAATCAAACAGCACAACGCAGGAGAAATTGAAAATGTGTTTATCAAGGTTGGTGTTGTCCAAGCCAACTCTATTCTTAATTAGTAACGACAAATGCTCGTTGAATTTCCGAGGAGATGATTTTCTATTAAACTCGTCATGATTAGCGAGAAACCGAGAAAAATAGAGGAAATCAAAGAAAAAATATGTAGACAGAGTGTCATAGGTGATGGCGACTAGACAACAGATATTAAAGTGGACGAGAAAGTTTTTTTGTATGCCATCAGGTGACAATTTGGCGAGAGAGACACGTATAACGGGGGTTACGTTATTTTCTAAACTAGATTTCAGAAAAGGAATAAAAGTTTAAGACGTGATTTTTTTTTAACCAGAAAGCCGGTTCAGGTTTTTAGTCGCGTGCAAGCGACTCTATAAGTCACTCCGTCGATCCATCGGTCTGTCGGCCGGTCTGTCCGTAACACTTTTGTGCTTGGCCTTTTTGGTTAAGATTAAAGGTCTGTTGTTAGTAGATGCTGTTCTTAGCTTTTTAAGCTTTTCTTGGCCTTTTGGCCAAGATCAAAGTGTAGAATCCGTTCCGGCAGATATTGCAAGCAAAGACCATATGTGGGGGTAGCCCTACATATAAGACCTTGGTCAATGTAGGGGTAACCCTTTAAACCAATTGTCACTATCCAGCTCCCCTACTCCCCGGGGAGTTGGTCCCCATTTCCCCTTCACTCCTCACATTAAAAATCGGTCTTGTGCCTAATTTGCTCGGAGAGGGAGCAAATAAATTCCCTTTTCTTTACTTTTTTGCCAGGATCAAAGTGTAGTATCTGTTCCGGCAGATACTGCAAGCAAAGACCATATGTGGGGGCGACCCCACATATAAGACCTTGGTCAATGTAGGGGTAACCCTTCATACCAATTGTCACTATCCAGCTCCCCTACTTCCCGGGGAGTTGGTCCCCATTTCCCCTTCACTCCTCACATTAAAAATTGGCCTTGTGCCTAATTTGCTTGGTGGGGGAGCAAATAAATACCCTTTTCTTGGCCAAAAGGCCAAGATCAAAGTGTAGTATCTGTTCTTACTACATGCTGTACTACTGTATTGTGATATAAAGTGGGGGATCACTTTTCTGTATTAATTTAATGTAAAATGATCACCCACTTTACAACCAGTCAGTCTCAAAGCCATTCAAGTCATTCTCCAGATCATTCAAGTTGTTTTTAAATTATTCCAGTTATTGTTTAAGCATTCAAGTCATTCTTAAGGTCATTCAATTCATCCTTAAGTTCATTAAAGTCATTCTAAGTCATTTACTTTTTATTTATTTAAGTCAGCCCATTTTTGGGTCATTTTAGTTTATCTTTAAGAATTTCATGTCAATCCTACATTTACGCATTCATTCATTACACGAGCGCACGCAACTAATGGCTATCGGCCTTGTTAATCTGAGAACTGCTGTAACGTTTTCGAAAATAGTAGAAAAGTTTATTCTCTCTTCTCTGTCATAAATAAATTTCGTACATCTGTACGAAATTTATTTATGACAAGGAAGAGAGTTCTTTTTAACCTGAGACATCTTTCGTCATCCTTATCAGGGGCGAACGATGACATTTTGATTTTTAAAAAAGGAAGAAGGGGGAGGAGAGAAATTAAAAATAAGGTGAAAATAAGAAGGACATATTTATGATTACCATAAAATAAATATATACAGGGAGAAAGCAGAGGTAGCAGAGAAAAAAGTGGGGGGAATTTATATATATATATATATATATATATATATATATATATATATATATATTATTACATTTTCACCCCAAACAAGGCACATTGCCACTTTGGTGTAGGGGGCTACTATCAGGGGAAACATCTACTGGGGTACTATGTAGGGATTTGGGCAGCGAGATGTTGGTTCACGTTGCACTTGAACTTATGCATGTCAGTACAGTTGGGGAAGCAGTGACCTGGAATGGAATTCCAGTTTAGCAGTTCTGGGGAAGAAACTACTGGAGTAGAAAGATCTTTTACATCTAGGGATCTCTACAGTGTGGGGGTGGGATTTAGCAGCTTGTCGGGTCTGTCGAAGGTGTTTCCGTCGTGGGGGCACATTTAAAAAATGGATATTATTAAAGGGGGACAACTCGTGAAATAACGAGCAAGAAATAATATATCCCGCATGTAAACATACGGGAAAGAGAGAGAGAGAGAGAGAGAGAGAGAGAGAGAGAGAGAGAGAGAGAGAGAAGGGGGAAACATTTGTATAACTATACTATAGCTAGATGTTATTTGTTTTTGTTTTGCGATACTTTTTGAATAAATTCTATTATATCTACGAAAGTGCAGTTTACCTGTGAGTTGTGAACAATTCGAAATTCACGGCTATTGTCCTATCATTGCTGCTAAGCGACGACATGGAAAACATGGCTTTACCGATGATAGATAAATTAAAATAACGGTTTCGATTATCGATTACTGGTAATTATCGAGGGTATTTTGAGACAAAACTCAACCAAGATCACTCACAGACTTATACACTAAAGTTCTGTAAATTTTAAAGAAAATTTATTCCGCCATTTTCGAGTCTAAAAGTAATGAACTCACACACACAAAGTTTCATTTATATATATATATATATATATATATATATATATATATATATATATATAAGCGTTCAAGATACATTTCCTTAACAGTACACGTACACGCATTTTCTTTTCGTGCCATATTTTATGTTTTGCCTTGTAGATCTGAATTTTAGCAATATTGCATCCCCCAAATTCCCAAACAGAATCATTTTGTAACTGATGCTTGATCTTGTATTTGAATGTTGACTGCATATTTTAAGAAGAGAATTTCGATATCATACGCGGTAAGTTTGCGCAGACAGATATGTTTTTGCCCTTTTAATGGAAAGGTTAAATAGTGCGAGAGTACGACAGAGAAACAGCGAAGAATTCTCGTCAACTATGATGAAGAAAACAAAAAGAAAGAGAAAAAAGGAGGATAAAAAAGATCGGAAGAGTAATAGTAGAAGAGGGATACGATGAAAATGAAAAGAAGTAAAAAAAAACCATGATAATTTGTTCTACAAAAAAATAACCACTTATCAAGGCCCTAAGTTCACTCAAGGATAAGGGTTAATGAATGTGAGGCGGTAGTGTCGTAATCGTTAATATCGTAGACTGGGTAAATTTTGGATTGTTTATAGGACAGCTCAAGAAGAACTTGTTTACATTGGACTTGAAGGCTACAAGAAAGATATCTATCATAAGAACAATATTAGAATAGAGACTATTTTGATAACTAGAATGTTTTATTTTATTTGGAGAATAATTTAAATAGTGTAATTATTAATTATTAAGTATAATTTTTGCCCGTTAAATACGCACAAAAGACGTTGAACAAGTACTTCATGTCACTTTGATGATTGAATATGGTTATATTAGCAGAGTAGAGAGTGAGTCTTAGATTTGCTTTCAGCAGTCGAGCAATGCTCACTTCCCTTATTTTGTCGTTTACTCCTCGCATTCCATGAAAGGTGTTTCTTACAAAGAAGGAAGAATTACTATATCATGGATCAGAATCTATTCAATCTAACACATATTGTTGGCAAGTTTTTTTTTTTTAACTTGAAGTACTTTTATGTTAGCCCCTTTAATCAATTGGCTTCCTGTACTGTCTGGTGCGATTTCCATAAAAACGTGCCCATTTTTTACATTAAATACTAATCCCTATTAATTTCTACTAATCTCTAACTGCCCATCGAACGGATACCATATACTTAGTTTGCTGCAGCTTATCACAGCAAAGGTTTATACAACATTTTAGCCAGATCGGCCCACCGAGAAAATTGTGGAACGAACAGACAGACAGAGAAAATAATACACAGTTATTAACATGTAATAGATTAAAACGTTTTGAAAATGACAAAAATAAATATTTCGCCAAATCTGTGGAGCCTATAATAACTAGGGATTGCTTTTATTAACATCGGTCCGCATTTTAGAGACGCGGTGGCCATGATGGGGTGGATATTTTCTATTTTACTGGAATAAGATAAAAAAATTGTATTAAAGTGAAGAAAACAATGAAGATAATGAAAGTAAGACCTAAATAATGGTATTTATCCAGTTTACAGGTTGAGGTTACGTAAACACATTGAAGATGCTGAAGCGATTCTCCAATCAGCTGTCAGAAGACGACAATTTTTAATGAAAACGTGAAATTTATAAAATAATGAAAAAAAGAAGAAAAGAGAAAATGTGAAGACAAATTTTAATACGCTATGTACACATGAAATTCCCCTGAATAAAAAGCCATTCTTAACATGGGGAGGTGGAGAAAGTTGCGATTTAAATTAATCATCTGACAGTATTCACTTCGGCATCTTCCGGCTGCTTTTGTAGCCTTTCAGAATATGTCGATTCAAAATCGTCAGAGATTGGGTTATAAACTGGATAAATACAAAATGATAATGGATGGTCAAGGAGAAGAAAACAAATAGAAGTGAGAAGGAAATGAAGAAGAAGTTGAAGACGAAGATGTAAAAAAAAAATGATGTAAAAAAGAAAATTGTAAAAAAAATGTAAAAAATTGTAAAAAAAATGTAAACAATGTAAAAAAATGTAAAACAAAATGAAAAAAAAATGATGTAAAAAATGTAAAAAAAATGAAAAAAATGATGTAAAAAAATGATAAAAAAATGTATAAAAAATTGTAAAAAAATGTAAAAAAATGTAAAAAAAAAGATGAGAAAATAAATGAAGAATAAATTAAACAAGACGAGAATAAGAATGTCAAAAAAACATAAAACAAAGAGAAAGGAAGCTGATAAAATAGCGAAAAATGTATTTTTCCAGGAAATAAACTAAAATACAAAGAAATCCTTGCAAGGGACAAAAAGAACCAAAACAGTAAATAAATATTCTTTTCAAAGTCGACATTTTGGAAACGAGAAATCAAACACAACTGAATTTGTTTTCAATGTTTATTTCTTTCATTTTCTATTTACCGATTCTTTAGATTCACTGATTCTTTGTATTTACTGATTCTTTTAGAAGATTTGTACTATCATCTCTCGTTGTTTTGGGGTCTCAACGCAAAAAAAAAAAAAAAAATCCCCAACGCTGCAACTTGAAGCAAGTTTGACTTGGCATTTCCCCAAGGAGAAAAATATAATCTTATTTGTTTTATTCCTTTCTTTTGCATTTTAATATATATATATATATATATATATATATATATATATATATATATATACATATATATATATACATATATATATATATATATATATATATGTACGTATGTGTGTGTATATAGATACATATATATGTATATATATGTATATATATCCATATACATATGTATATATACGTATATATATATGTATGTATATATGTATATACATGTATATATATATATATATGTATATATATATATATATGTATATATTATATATGTAGCTGGGCTTTAATTGAACGAGTTATTTAAGAGAGTAGAAACATAGATAGAAACAAAGAAAGAACTTGGTGTTCAGCTTGAAAGGAGATCTTCGAATAGAGACGGTGGATTGTTGATGTTGGTGTGGAAACTCAGACGAAAAAAGTGTAGAAATTACAGAGGTCAAAACTAGATAAAATATGGTCTAAAGAAATACATATAGACCATCGCATCTCCTCTGTTTCTCAGGTGGTTCTTAGACCTTTTAAGCATCTACTAACTTGCAAAACCTTCAGACTAGCTAAAGAACATATACTGAGCAAATGTTCTTTAATAATATTGAATTCTTGCAAAAGTACGATTCAATTCCAAACTATTGGTATCTAGAAAAGCGAGAACTGTCAAACAGTCATTTAATTATTCAACGATTAATTTTTATTAACTTGTTAAAATATGCATATTATAATGCACCCGCAGATGCTCAAAATAATGTTCATGCAATTCGGAAAAAGAGAATAAGCGAGACGCAAAAAATTTTTATCAAAGAAAGTTTAAATAATACGAAAGGTGTTCCAAAAGTAACACCCCGTATTTTATATATATATATATATATATATATATATATATATATATATATATATATATATATATATATATATATATATATATATGTGTGTGTGTGTGTGTGTGTGTGTGTACAAACTACTCTGTAAATTTTTAGTCTGCATATTTAAAACTTGATATATAAGGTATTTGGACCTGTGGAGCACTTTGAATTTGGTTTATAGCCGGGAAAAGCTGTTAAGCCGTTAAAATTTAAAAAAATGATTGACCTAGCCTGACATAAGTGGCCTATCCGTATTTCTTTCTGCGCATTGCGCTAATTAACAGTTATAACTTTTTTCTTGCCGTTTATGTAGACGTATCGATTCATGGCGTACGCTAACAGACAAGGCTTGAAAGCTGTATCATTTGGTTTCGATTCTAGTTGATGGCAGCCAAGTCATATTTTTTCTTTTGATATAATTACTATCTATTGAGTACAATTTAATAATCGATAGAGAATTGGCTCTATGATAATAAATAAATGATAATAAATACAAAATTTGCAATAATTAAAATATATTAAAGTATATTTTACGACAGAGCAACGCCTGGCGGCATGCCAGCCATCTCATCTCTGATTGCAAAAAAATAAAAATAAAATAAAAATAAAAATAAATAAATAAATAAATAACACACGAGAAAACACACTTTTTCGAACGCTTGGAAGCTGTTTTTTTTTCTGCCACGAAAACTGGATTTTCTCATTCTGGATTCTTAAACTGGATTACTACTTATATAAATAATGCCTGTGATGACCATTGTTTCTGGACCTACATGATCGCATTATTTTACTTTCGTTTTTCATTTCTCTTCTGCATTTTATAAACTTTGTCGACAAACTTTATACATATATGATTATTTTTATATTGTGTAGTTTCAATTTATGCTAGTATCAGCAAAATCTTACCTTCGCTTTAACGATTATTTTTCTAAAATCTTCCCTCTGATGAGAAAAACGCATTCTTAAGGGATTCTTAATGTTTCTGTGTTTCCTGCTGAATAATAAATTCTTGTAAAGTACAATTTACAGTCTTTAACTTTGTTCACATCTACCTGTATCTTATCTTATTGTATAATCTATAAATGTAAGAATATGCGTGTGAGGACACTTCTCAACCGATATACTCAACGAATTTTTGATCTACAGATTTGAAATTTGGTATATAGGTTATTCAGTCAGGTGGAACCATTTTAAATCACTTTTAATTAGGAAAAAGGGACTGCTAATATAAAAAAGGGGCTAATATAAAAAGGGGTTTTCTAATATAAAAAAAATGGTACGTGAAAGTGGTCGCATTTCATGAATGCGTATGCGTAAATAGTTCAGATTATAGTGTCCTTATGTTGAGTATAAGTCGGTTTAAAAACATCCATTTAAAGAGCGTGTCACGCTGGCCTTATAGTAATGGTAATTGACTCCCTGGCCTTAGGTTTTCGTTTGGATCTCATCTCGAGTATTTTTTTTTTACTCACAAGAAAAGAACTGTTTAGAAAAAAAAAAAACATAGTACTCGCATCTGTCTCAGTCTCTTTCATATTTTGACTTCATTTTTCAAGGAATTTAAGGTTGCATTTAATAACTACGATATATCTCTTCATCATAAAGAATATTCCTCATTAATTAAAATATATTGATGCGTATTATACTACCGGACAACGCAGGGCGTCCTCAACCTCAACAAATTTTTGATCTACGAACTTAAAAGTTGGTATATAGAGTATTCAGACACGTGGAAAACTTTGTTATCTGTTTTTACCAGGAAAAAGGGCCACTAAACGGTCAAAATTAAATAATTTGTACTTGGGGAACATAGGATTTGTATCTGTTTTAAATCTGTTTTATGACTGCGCACGCGCGAATTGTTCTCATGATAGCTTCCTTATGGTAAGATCAAGTAGGTTTGAAAACACTTTTTGAAGAAGGTGGCAGGATAACCTATGGTTATCGTACTTAGCAGACTGTCTTTAGGTTTTGGTTTCGATCTCAGTTCGAGTATTTTATTTTTACTTACAAGAAGTGAACTGTTTAAAATAAAAGCATAATAATTGCATGCACATGTTTCAGTTTCTATTGGTTATACTTTTCACTAGATTGAGGTCAATATAACAATCAGTAGAGGATTGACTCTAATAATAATAAATGCGAACTTCGAATAAATTAAATATCATATTTATCTGCACTTTACGACTGGCCTACGTCGAGCGGTCTCCTTATATCTATCTATCTATCTATCTATCTATACATATATATATATACATATATATACATATATATATATACACGATACCTTTATATATGTATATATATAATATCTTTATATATGTATATATATATATATATATATATATAATTTCTATTATATAAATGCAAATTTGTGTGTGTGAGTTCGTTCCTTGTAGACTCCGAAACAGCTGAACAGATTTTCTGTAAAATGTACAGAACTTTAGTGTACAAGTCTGGGAGTGATCTTAATTAAGTTTTGTCTGAGAATACCTCAATAATTACCGATAATCGATAATCGAAACCGTTATTTTAATTTTTGTATCATCGATAAAGCCATTTTCTTCATGTCGTCGCTTAGCAACAATGATTAAACAACGATTCTTCTGTGGATAAGTTGATAGCATGTTGTTTTTCTTTTCTTTTTTTCTTTTTACATGACCTGGTCTGTAGGTTCAAACCCCGCACGTACATTTCTTAATTTGTTTTTATATAAAATGATTTTATAAAAGAAACAATAGGTTCTCTAGAGTTCAATGTAGAATAACATATTTTGGGCTAAGTTACTGCATGGAGGCATGTGAAGATTCCTCCCGGGCGATTTCACGGATTTCTATGCTAATAATAATATAAGAGTGTGAAATATTCTTTGATTATCATTCAATCCTGGGCAACGTCGGGTCTTCTTGCTAGTACACACACACACACACATACATATATATATATATATATATATATATATATATATATATATATATATATATAAGCGACGCTCTTTGTGTAAACAAATTGAGCGGAGGTATTTCGGACAATGTCAAAACATCGTTAAACTCACTACTCGTTAAAGCAGCCGCCAATAGCGTAATGCTTAGGAGCCTCGACTGCCGTACAAACGGTCGGGTTTCAATCCTGGCTTGAGGTAGTTGCCTGTCTAGCCGCACTGATGAGCTGTGAAACAGCGAAACACTACTGTATGTGGATGACTATATATATATATATATATATATATATATATATATATAATATATATATATGTGGTTTTACGGAAACACTAGAAAATCCATCTCCAGAGTTAATGAGTCATCAGCCTACGTTATCATTGTTGCTACATATCTTATTACGTTTATTCTTTTTTACTTGGGGGATGGTCATCGCTTGTCAAGGCATTAAGTTCACTCAATGATAAAGTATAATCTGTCTTAGGTGGACTGTGAGAAAACATTGTCCCCATCGGTAATGCTTGAACTTGCGTAGTGTTTGATTATTTAAGAGGGCGGCTTAGCAGGAACTAGTTAGTATTGTAACAGAGCCATTAGCGCTTGTAGCAGCGGCAGAAGCAACAGCATGACACATATATAGACTGCGCCAGTGCATGAAGTGACGTCACAGCGAAGAAGAGAAGGGGAAAAAGCAGAGAGAAAAATAGGAGACACAGTAAGAGAGGACAAACCCACGTGGGCGGTAGAGGATCAGCAAAGCGTGAGATGGTCGTGGCAGGTGGCGACGAGAGAGAATTTTAAAGCAGCATGTTCAACACAGCAGAGTTTTTGTTAAATACTTATCGTTGCGAGATGAACTGTAAAAAGCAAGATGCAATTCGTTATTAGAAAGCATCGGTAATAAATGCGTTTTTTTTAAAAATTGAAAACAAAGACGCCGATTCGAATTTCCTCCTTTTTGTTTGTTTCCTTGCAACTGTCTCAGACACAACGTGTTGGGCAGGAGTGTTAAGATATAACAACACCGTTGAATAAGAATAACGACAATGTTGCAATATTAGATATAGTCAGACATGATATAGTAAGCTGGCATCTAGCCACACGATATTGCGTTCCACAGGCGGGCACTTCTAAGGAAAGAAACGTTGTTCATTGAATTTTCGTTTAGTTGTTGGTAGAAAAATGATAAGGAAAATTATTGGTAGTTATTGTAAGTAGACGATTGTTTGTTGCAAATATTCCATAGATGATAGCATAGATAGAAAATCAGTTAAGCATCTGCTATGAAAAAAAAAAAACAAATAGTTGCGTCTCTTCTACGAGTAAGAAGAAATAGGGAGAATAAGAGAGATTCGCTCACTAGATTTCGAAGTCGGTCTATTACTTTGTCAATTACGGTATATATATATATATATATATATATATATATATATATATATATATATATAATAAGAAGAAGAATTACAGTTAAGTTAACCAACATGATCCAAGATGGCAAAACTAAAGTAAGTTATAAATATTAGAGAATTAATATTTATAAAGTAATCTCCACCAGAAGTAAAAGCTCGATAAAACCAAATAGGAGATAGAGCTTATAATCTTGCTTCGACAGTCGAGCTGTATATTTGATCCATTTCTTTTTTACACACATTTTATCTTTCTTTTAATAATATATTGGAATTCTTTCCCTTTTCCTTGTACCTATTTGTGAATTATTCCACGGATTTCTGCCTTTTGGATTACTTTGGATTATCTTCCAATTACGCGGTTCCCTTAGATTTTACTTGTGCGAATGGAAATTTAACCAACTTTCTTGGATTCTGCATCTTTGGATTTTCCGTCATTGGAAATTTTACCCTTACCAATTTTACCAGACTATCTATTCACGTGAAATCACTTCTTTATTCACTCTATTCCCCCTGCTTCACTTTTTGTTATCAAGTAAGATCTATTACTTACTTGTAGTTTCATTTAATACTTTTTCAAGCAAAATCCTACCCTCTGATGAGAAGGAAAGTATTTCTTCGAAACTCCGCTGATTAAGGACTATCGATTTATTTAGTGTTTCCTTTTTAAAATTTAAATATGTTTTAACGCTTTTCAAAGTGTTTTTAACATGTTTTATTAACTACTTGTTATATATATATATATATATATATATATATATATATATATATATATATATATATATATATATATAAGCGGGGGGGGGCGCCCGGTTGTGCCCGATCGTAAAATACGCTTAAATATGATATTTTAATTTGATTTTTTTTTTCAATTTTGACCCATTTTTGACCCCTTAAAAACGATTTTAACCGGCTAAAGTCACATAAAAGAACGGACCATAAAAGTGCAATCATTTGAGACCCCTAGCCGCTGCTCTGTTCCAGAAAAGAGTTAGAGTTTAGAAAAAATGGAGATAGACAGAGACAGACATCGTTAGTTTTACAAATCTAATATACTAGCGGGGAGGCGCCCGGATTTGCCCGATTGTAAAGTAAACTTGAATATAATATTTTCATTTGTCCAGATTTCGTATTCATTATTATAGAGTCGTAAGTTAAAAAATTAAAAAATCAGTATTTGGGTGGCATAAGCTAGAATTGATACCGAAAGCAAAATTAGCATTCAAAGCTGGTGACGTCACAACTATACCAAAGTCGCACGCATATCAACTGATTAAAAATTAGTAATTAAAAATAAACTTAGATAAATGAACAAAATGTATAACGATTTTTAAAACTTTGACCCATTTTTAGCTCTGTTACTTATAGTTTCGGAAAAGATAGAACTTGAAATACAGAAACACATACACATACACACACACACACACACGCATATATATATATATATATATATATATATATATATATATATATTCAAAATGTTAGAGATGATTCCAAAGTCAAACAACGTTGCAGCTAGCAATCAGAACTCGGGATTATACGTATATATATATATATATATATATATATATATATATATATATATATATATATATATATATATATATATATATATATATATATATATAATGTAATTCTTGGTTTGTTACAAGTGAATAAAAACATATTTCTACGTTACCAATTTATTTGAAATTTTCAGACAACCCATCTTTAGAGTCGAGGGATGTTTTTATGTTATTAAAATAAATTTACCTCGCGAATTATTAAAATATTAAATAAAATACATATATTTTTTAACCGTTAGTGCGAACCTGCTTTGTTGATAAAACTGAACTTCCGGTTCGATTCATTTCACAGCCACGAATTGACGAAAAAGAAGTAGATTTCATTTTCTGTTTACTCGATAAGTAAAAAAAAAAACAACAACAAAAAAAACATAATTCATTTGTTTATCTTCCAAATTTTTTAATTTACATATTTTTCTTTATTATATAAGGCCAAAAAAAGTTTGTCGCTTGCTTGTTGAGTTTTATTTTGTTTTTGATATAAGATTGGTTGGTAAAAGTACAGTTTTTTTTTTTGGTGCTAATGCAAAGAGTGGTCCGCGCTATTTTTTAAATCGTATTTCCAGGTTTAATTAAAGTTTTATTATGTTTTTTATTCAATTGTAAGGTTAAAATACACCCTCCCCTCCCCATGTTAAAATGGCTTTTTAAATATTAACGTTATTATTACAACACGGATCACTCTCTGCATGAGTACTGTACTTTCACCTAACAATTTAATAAACAAAACATGGTACTTATGCAGAGAAAGTACCATAATAATAGAATAATAACGTTATTTAGAAAGCCATTCTTAACATGGGGAGGACGTTTTGTTACTATTTTATACTTTCACCTAACAATTTAATAAACAAAAGATGGTACTTACGCAGAAAAGGTACCGTGCTGAAATAACGCTATTAAGAAAGCCATTCTTAACATGGGAAAGGGAGAGTGTTCTGTAACTATTTTATATTTTCACCTAACAATTTAATAAACAAAAGATAGTACTTATGCAGAGAAGGTACCGTGCTGAAATAATACCGTTATTTAGAAAGCTATTCTTAACATGGGGAGGGAGTTTTGCATCTATTCTATACTCTCACCTAACAATTTAATAAACAAAAATAGATAGTACGTATGCATAGAAAATACCGTGCTGAAATAATGTTATTTAGAAAGACATTCTTAACATGGGGATGGTATTTTGTAACTATTCTGTCCTTTCACCTAACAATTTAAAAACAAAACATGGTACTTATGCAGAGAAGCTACCCCGCTGAAATAATGACGTTATTATTTAGAAAGCCATTCTTAACATGGGGATGTAACTATTCTGGACTTTCACCTAACAATTTAATAAACAAAAGTTAAACTTAAGCAGACAAGGAACAGTACTAAATCATTAACATTATTTAGAAAGTCATTCTTAACATGGGGAGGGAGGATGTTTTCTAACTATTCTGTACTTTCGGTGCTGATGCAGAGAGTGGTCTGCGCTATTTTTTAAATCGCATTTCCACGTTTAATTAAAGTTTTATGATATGTTTTTATTCAATTGTTAGGTTAAAGTACAGAATAGGTACAAAACCCTCTCCTCATGTAAAGAATGGCTTTTTAAATAATAACGTTATTATTTCAGCAAGGATCACTCTCTGCATGAATACCGATTAATGTTTTGTTCTTTGCTTTTTTACCGTATTTTTTTTCAAGAAAACCTTTTTTAACAAAGATTGAAAGTGCACTTTTTTTTTTACAGAATTTGTTTTTATATAAAAAAATATGAATGCTTATAAAGAAATTGGGTACTCGTGCACTTATTGATCCGTGCTGAAATAATAACGTTATTATTTAAAAAGCCATTCTTAACATTGGGAGAAGAGGGTGTTTTGTACCTATTCTGTACTTTAACCTTACAATTGAATGAAAAAACGGTAAATTTTTAGATTAGGTCCACCTCCACAATTTTTTTTTTTAATGACGACTTTGACTTTGACATCAGCACCGAAATGACGACTATGCTGAATACGGAAATTGCATTGAAATTTTGCAGACATATTAAAAATTTTTATAATGCATTGTAACCTCTGGCAGCCGTCTTTTTTACACGCTCGCGCGCGTCATAAACAAATCTATGCGCGTAACAAAGATGGCCGTCAAAGAATACAATGCATAAAACAACTAATGCGATTTCTGTATTCAGCATAGTCGGAAACCTTTAAAAGTCGTCATTTAAAAGAAAATTGTGGAGGTGGACCTAATCTAAAAAAAAATACCAAAAAAACATAAAACTTTAATTAAGTTTGGAAATACGATTTAAAAAAAATAGCGCGAATCAGTAAGTTCATTAGCACCCATTAATCGACTCACGTGACCTTTTTAACAAATATTATCAAAGGCAAGATATGTTGCCTTATTACCGAAATGCATAATTATTTTTGTTTTTTTAATGCAACATTTTTATTCGGCTCAAAAAACACAGCGTTTACTGTTATATTTGAAAATTACAAATGGCGGCAGACTGTGTTAACACATTAGGTTTGGGAAAATGAGTTAAAACTAAAAAATACTATACAAAATACTGTTAAAAACCACTGAATACATGTCTGCCTATGTCACAGTAACATATATTCAGTGAGTTCCTGACAGTATTTTGTATAGTTTTTTTTAGTTTTAACTCATTTTCCCAAAGTTAATGTGTTCAACAGTCTGCCGCTATTTGTATTTTTCAAATATACAGATAGACACTACATTACACGCTACATCAAACCGATTTAACATTTCATACTAAATAAAAACACTAAAATCTTATCCAGTTAGGTAGAAAAGTAACTTATCTTGCCTTTGATAACATTTATTTGTTATATTTATTTTTCAAGAACTTTTTCGTTTCTGTGTTTAGTAATACAAACCCGTTTTATTTACTACAACGTTTAGTCAGCTCGAAGAACAGTGTTTATCAGTGTATTTGAAAAATACAAACGGTGATGGACACTGTTGATGATATTAAGTTCGAGAAAATGATTTAAAACTAAAAAACTATACAAAATACTATCAGAAACCCACCGAATATGTCAGCCTATGCCACAATAACATATAATTAGTAGGTGTCTGACATTGTTTTGTATAGTTTTTAACTGATTTTCCCAAACTTAACGTATTCAACAGAGTCCGCGTCCATTCGTCTTTTTCAAATACATAGATAAACACTGCATTTTTGAGCCGATTAAACATTTTACATTAAATAAAAACACTAAAAAATTATCCAGTTAGATAGAAACGTAATTTACCTTACCTTTGCTTTCATTTATTCGTTTTTGAACAACATTTTCGAATCTGTGTATAGTAACTCCCCCCCTTACCCAAATATTAATTAAAAACTCACATTTTTTAATACAATAAAAAAGAAAACTATTTAGCGTTTCAATGGTTTAGCAACTTTCGGCTTAATCCACTGAATGTTGGTCGAGCCCAAGCCATGATTGATGGTAACTCCCGAAGATCCGGATCCAATTCTGCAAGAGTACCATATTGGTTTTATTTTCGCCTTTTTTTTTTTACTTTTTGGAGTGGATTGCTGTACTAAGAATATAAGAAACATGCATTTCCTCTTTTTATTAGAATTTTCCATTACACAAAATTAAGCCACAGCAACGCGTGGCAGGGTACAGCTAGTATATATATATATATATATATATATATATATATATATATATATATATATATATATATATGTACAGTGGAGCGTACCCACAACGACTGGCAGCAGAGGAGGCCGCAGCTTCTGGCCGAAAGTAATCTCAGTGAGGTAAACTGTGGCCCTATCGTGTCCGCTACTACGCTTTTTCTCTCTAGATGAGGTTTCATAGCCTTTTAAAGGAAAACTGCAAAGCAGCAGTAGGATTTGAAGTCAGAGTTCCCATCTTTTAGCCTTTTGCTGTGATAAGGCCCACAAGGCAGTGGTGTTTGATTTTGGGGTTGGTTCCCCTAGTTTTCGTCCAACCAAGGGTACTCACAAGACAGTGGGGTAGGGGTTGGTAGTGTGCCAGGGCATATCCACACATAGAGAGAGAGAGAGAAAGGGGGTATTAGACCTCTAGTCTAAAGAGCAAACTTTATTTTAATGTATTTATACTTAAAAATAGTGCTCACAGTAATGTAGATATATAATAAGCTCAGTAGGTATATTTATCGATTCGTTGCCAAAATACAACATGCACACATATGTACTGACGAACATTAAAACAATATTTCTAATGGAACACAATAAGGACTATCCACCTTACTTACTATAAAAAAATACTTGTTTATTTTGGTGTCTTAAACTTCTCCCCTCTTTGGTGTTGATGAGGAGATGATATTGCAAGACAAAGTCTTTTTCAATTATTGTCAATGCTTTTTGTCAATTAATAAAATGAACATCGTTTCCGAAACGATCGTGCACTTGATTTGATTTTGTTTGTGTTTCCTTTTGAAACTGATTCATAATTTATAATTATCAATCTTTATACTCAATATATATATATATATATATATATATATATATATATATATATATATATATATATATATATATATGTTCTCACAGTCAAACAACGTCGCAGCTCACAAGAGCGGTATATATATATATATATATATTTATATATATATATATATATATATATATATATATATAAGTGAACGTGTCTGTGTGTGTACATTTTCCTTCGCAATAACTCTGCTAATTTTAAGTCAACAGACTCGAAATTTTATATACAGGGTACTGAGATTTGGGAAAATCTATGTGATCGGTTTTCGGCCAGAAATATTGCTGTTAAGGGGTCAAAGTTCAATGAGTGGACCTTTGAGAACTCTACCAAACTCCTCTGACAATTTTGGGTCTTAATACTTGAAATTTTAGATATAGGTGTCTGTGACATGGATTTAACTTAATAACTTGAATTGAGCCCAAAACAATAAATTTTAAGGGGCCATAATAGGAGTCAAAGCTAAAAAAATTGACCGTTTTTTTTTTATTTCTCAGCTTACACCTCCAAACAACGCCGGGCACCTATGCTAATATATATATATATATATATATATATATATATATATATATATATATATATATATATATATATATATATATTTCAGGTTAATATTTTACAGTGGTAAACAACAAATGGTGTTTTAACGCGGTTAATTCAAGTGTTCTTAATACTGAGATAGCGTAAGGTTTACTTTTATTATGTTTACATACTTCTTTAGGCGATGTGTATGTGTGTGTGTGTTATGTGTGTATGTGTGCGTGTTTATGTATGTGTATTTACCGTTGAATTAAAAAAAAATAGTTTTCTTCCGATATGTAGGTTTCCTTGTCCATTCTTCTGTTACGGAAATATATCAATTCCAGACATTTAATCCTCGTCAGTCATAGCCCGTACTTGTCTAAAGCTCTCCATCATTGGAAGAAACTGTTCTCTTACGTCTTTTGCACCACGTCGACAGCTGAATGAATCTAAAACACTAGAATATACAGTAGGTTAAGATACAGAAGCCGTCCTTTTCCCGACGACCCACCCCCAACGCCTCCCGCTCTTCTGACCGCCCGGCTTGCCTGACTAGCTAGTAAGTAAGAAGGCCAAAAGCCTAATCTTCCGATGCAAGTCCTCGTGTATATCTTTGACCAGCTCGGCTTGAGAGAAGAAACGGAGGAAAAGATATATTCGTCTGACCAAATGTCGATGCAGTTGGGTAAATCGGCTTTGCCCTTAGCCCGGCCGGGCGCCCAGGCCAGCCAAGCGGCGACCTATCGTCAACTCCGTCACTTTCTTTCAGGGGATTTCCTGGATTTCAACCTCTAAAACCGGCCAGATTTTTAAAGCAGTCTTCGGTAATCCTAGACATGAAGTATTAACGTCACTTTATAAGAGAGATACAGAGGGGGGGGGGGTAAAGGGCTAGATGTTTGAGTTATGCGATGCGATGTTGGGGTGAGGGGACGATATCGTGGCTTAGTATAGAAGTGGCGAGGATGAGGGCAGCGTTAATCATGGCGGAATGAGAAGGAGTGGTGCAGGGATGTCTGTGTCCAGTATTTAAAAAGAACAGCCCTGAGACAGACTCTACGTAAGAGAAAAGATGGGAGCGACCGAAGAATTAAATAAGGATCGCAGGAAATAAAACAAAACTATAATAATAATAATAATAATAATAATAATAATAATAATAATAATAATAATGATGAAGATGATGAAGATGACGATAATAATACTAATGATCATAATAATAATGATAATAAATGCTAATGATGATGATGATGATGATGATGATGATGATGATGATGATGATTGTAGACTTTACTGTTCTAGCTGACCACAGAACAAATATAAAAGAAAAGGAAAAACGAAACAAACACACAGAGCTCGCTAGAGAGCTGAAAGGGATATGGAAGACGAAGAAAATCAAAATAATACCAATAATATTAGGAGCACTAGGAACAATTCCGAAAAACTTTGAAAAAAGAATGGGAGAAATTGGAATCAGAGGAATGACTGGAAAGATACAACGAATAACAATAATGAAAACAGCTGAATTATTTAGGAAAACCCTTTAATGTAGAAACTAATACACCTGAGCCACACGCTCGGACCAGACGAACTGCTGCAGTAGGTGTATCAGAATTTTTGTAGGAAATTTTGACACCCCTAACATGAAACTGCGAATAAAATATAAAAAAAAACTCGTAATTTCTCCTTTAAAAGTGGGTTGTTTATTTTCTTTATGCATTATACTTCCAAAATAAACGATTGAAGTTGTTTTAAAAGTAATAGAAATATCATTTTTTAAAACAGTAATGAAATTAATTGAATTTTACGAGCTCAGTATTTTTCAATTTTTAAACTTTAAAAATCTATCAAAATTTTTCTATTGATTCCATTTTTACGATATTTTTAGAGTCAATGTGAAATTTTATGCTCTTTCCAATAAACCAAATATAATATTTTCGACAAACGTTTTTTTTTTAATTCACGTCCCCCCATTTTCAAGTGTCTATTAAAAAGTAAATAATTAATTTACTCACCAAAGTTTTATATATCACAAATTGAAGATAAATGATCAATAAATAATATTTTCAAATTTAAAACAAAAAAAAGTAGTGTTTTTTAGAAATTTGCCTGAAAAGTCCGAAGTTTAAAACCTTTTTAAAAAAAAACAAACAAACACGTTGTTTGTTTTTTTATGACACCTTGGCCCTTGCTCCTTTAATTGAACAAAATAGGGCTTGAATTACATTTTTCGAGGAGTTATAAGCTTGGAAAGACGGGGTGGAATTATTCAATATTTTTCACGAAATTTCTGACACACCTACTGCTGCAGAGACAAAACATGAAGAAGCGTCACAAGTAACCAAGAACATAGAAGATACATATCTATAAGTTCTCTATCCCTCCCCTATCCTCTTCCCCACCCTTTCCAATTGCCCAATCACCGCCCCCCACAAGAGAATGATTCCAAATAACTGAGAAGGGTTACAGATGATGGAAAAATCGAGGAGAGAGAACTGGGACCTTGGGGAGGCTTATTGCAACTCAAATTTCAGTGGAGACCAAAGGTCGCTGTTAGCGAGAGATTGAGGGTGGGCGGCTGTTTCGATAATGCAAATCAATTTGAAAATGTTATCAGAAGAGGTTGAGAGCACTGAAAAACTAGGGAGACTTGTTGTCACTCAGCTTCCACCACAGGCTATTTTCAAAGAGAGATCCTTTAGGACCTGTGTGAAAGCCCCTTGTGAGCCAATACTACTACTACTACTACTACTACTACTACTACTACTACTAATAATAATAATAATAATAATAATAATAATAGCAACATATGATGTTGATGGAAGAAATACAAAGAGAATTATCCTGGCTAAGATCAAAGTGTAATATCTGTTATGCTCTCAGCCGAAAGAAGAGAAATCGTCCTGGACTAAGACAATATTTAATTTTGTTCATAATTTAGAGTGAAGCTTTATTTTTGCATTACCTTTTTGTCTAAGTTTGCCCTCTTGGAGTGATAATAAGGTGAAAAAAAAAATACCGAAAAGGAGGGGGAAAGGAAAAAAAAAGCAGTACTGGGTACTGAAGTGCTGTTCCTATTTACAATGCCCCTCACCGGGACAGAGTTAGACACTAGGATCGTTTTTTAATGCGGAGAAAAGGAGCGAAAATAAAAATTGTCTTAGTCGTGAAGGATTTCTCCTCCACTGACAGAAAACAAGAAATTGAAGTGCAGCATCTGAAGAACAGATACTGCACTTTGATCTTAACGTGCTGTTGTACGGCGGAACCTTAAATGCACACACACACATGCGTGTGTGTGTGCATTTAAGACCCAAAACATCGTATGATGTTTATGTTTGTAAACAATGCTATAACAAACAACTCCGCCCAACACAAAATATTAAAAACAACCGATGTTATTTGTAAAATGTAGATGCCGAATGGATGAATGCAACACTGTACTACTACTACTACTACTACTACTACTACTACTACTACTACTACTACTACTAATAATAATAATAATAATAATAATAATAATAATAATAATAATAATAATAATAATAAAAATAATAATAATGATGTGGGACATAAAGGAAATCAATATGATACCAATAATTGTAGGAGCATTAGGAACAGTTCCAAATAATTTGAAAAAAAAGAAATAGGAGAAATTGGAATCAAGGGGAAGATTGAGATTATACAACGGATAGTAATGCTGAAAACAGCTGAAATCTTAAAGAAAACACTCCAATACGGAAATCAGTCCACATGATCGACAAACCGGATATATAAAAATTATCGGATATATAAAATTTACCGGATATATAAATTTTACAACAGAAAGAAAAAAAAAAAAAGAGAGATCCAACCAAGAAAACTTAAACCGTAAAATTGTAAGTTGACTACCCGCTCAAAAAAAAAAATAAATAAATAAAATAAATAAATAAATAAAAATAAAAAAAATCCTGTAAAGTCATCATCAACTGGAACCACAACAAATAGTGAAAGGTCAAGGAGGATGGAAAGACGTGAAGGGAAAACACTAACCAAACCTCCACTGGGATCTTAAGAAGGCTTACTGCTATCAAAATTCCAGTGATGTCCAAGGTTTTTCAAACTGAGAAATTAATTACAATTAACAGTTGCGATAACGCAAATTCAAATGCAAAGGTTATCGAAGGCGGTAGAGACTACTGGAACTCTAGAGAGACTTATTGTCATCCAGATTCTAGATAATACTACCGATTGTTGTCAGTGAGCAATCTCTGATGTTAATAATAATAATAATAATAATAATAATAATAATAATAATAATAATAATAATAATAATAATAATAATAATAATAAAAAAGTGTAATGTCAGCATATACTGGCACCCCATCAAATAGTCGTGAAGAGTCAGGGAAGATGGAAAACGCAAGAAAACAAACCACTGACCAGAACTTAACTGAATGAGTGCAATAGTAATGGGATCTTGCTGCGGTTTATTATCATCTAAATTACAATGAAGACCAATTGTCGTTGTCTACGGGAAATCGATGGCAAACGAATTAAAAAAAGATTATAAAAAGAGATGGAGAGAACTAGAAATCTGGTGAGACTTGTTGCTCAGTCTCCAGACAAAACTAGTCAGTGAGTAATCTTTGATAATGTGAAAAGTCCTGGTAAGTTCAAATAATAAAAAAATAATAATAGCTATATCGGTTCTACTACAACTACCATTTCCCTCACACTGGTAAACTCTAGCCTAATTTACCAGCATTAAAAACAAACATACTTGCATCCTCTGATTTAAAACAAAATTTAAAGAAAGTACGTTCTAAAACTAAATTTGAAGTAATTAACATATCCAAGCTACATAAATCCAGCCGAAATAATATAGCATACGAAACTAGTAACGACATTTTAAAATTGTTATCCTGCAACACGATGCTGGCGTCCTGGAATTTAAATTCTTCACTTCCTTCTGGAATTGCACCAGTCCGTTATTTTGATGCATAAGGAATTTCGAAATTCTCTTCCTTTCTCCGACGTTTTATTTATTCATCTTGTCAGGTGAAGATGGTTCGATGAAGAATCGAAAGTGCTAGTGGCACATTAATTATTTATTCAATAGAAAGTGCATATGACACATTGATTAATTCTTCGATATCTCACAAAAACATAAGAACGTTGAAAAAAACCCAGGTATGATCATAGCTGAATTCTGTTTCACAATGTTTGTTTGAAGGAAAAAATGCTGCTTAAATACATAGAATTCACGCACACACGCACACACGCACACAGAGCCGAACTAGCGTAGCAAACCACAAGAGCCAAGAAGGCCAAAAACCGGAAGTCCAAGACTCGAGTTTCGCCCTCAATTGCCGCGGGTTGCTTGATCTATGTTAAGTTAATATACATTCTTGTTTGTGTGATGTGTGTTGCTCAGTTGGTAGAGTGCTCGCCTAGTTTGCAAGAGGCATGGGTTTCAAATCTCGAGTCTGGATTTGTCTAACTGATGAGCCTAAATGAGGGCAAAACTAGAGTCTTGGACTTCCGGGTTGTTGGTTTTCTTGGCTCGTGTGGTCTGTGACGTTGGTTCGGCTATATAAATCCCCTTCCCTCGTGTATAGCACTCTTAGTAATTGGTATCGCTTGCTAATGATTTAGCATAATGCAAATCTTTTTTAAATAAACAAATGGAGCACTGTGAGAGTGGCGATCGCTGTTTGTATAAAGCATTGATGTGTATCATTGCTGACGTGATGGATATAGTTACTGTATCAAATCGATGGTTGTTGGTTAGATCTCGGGCTTGGAATGAGTGCTGGTCAAGCTAAATTGAAAAGCTTTGATACAGCAAAACAGTCTCTGTGAATGATCATATATATATATATATATATATATATATATATATCTTATATATAAGTTATAAATATATGTGGCAATTAAGCTACACAAAGTATTTGTACTTCATCCCCGTATGGAATCGTCAGGATAAAGGTGGTATTCGATAGAATGAATCGAAGAAAACTCTGTGCAGTTTAATTGCCGAATATTTTTTATATATAAAAACTGGCTGCTCTCCATGCGTATTTAGGACTATTGATGCAAATATTGAAAATCAGTACATTAAATATTATATCCCTTTAAAACATTTGATGTGGATAAAGAAGACAACAATAATAATAATCATAAAAATAATAATAATAATAATAATAATAATAAAAATAATAATAATAATAATAATAATAATAATAATAACAGAAACAGAAGAAAAGATGAGACTAAATAAAACACTTGGACATGCCTACAAAAAGGAAACCTAAACAGAGAAACTGAATCCATAATAGCAGCCGCACAAGATACCGCAATTAGAACATACAACATAAAAGTAAAGCTCGACAAAACGACAAGAAACAGCAAATGCAGACTCTGCCAACAAATAGACGAAACAAGAAACCGCATAATAAAAAAGCAGTAAACTAGCCCACAAAGAACGTAAGAATAGACACGACCAAGTGGGGGAAGCAGTACACAGGGAGTTATGCAGACAACTGCATCTTGAACATCCAGACAAATGATACAAGCACAAACTGGCAGCAGTATTTGAAAATGAAAGTTATAAAATCCTATGGAACATGCGTATACAAACGGATAAACCCATCCAATCAAGAAGAGCGGATATCATACTAGTAAACAAGAAGTAAAAACCTGTCAGATTGTCAAGTTTGCTCTTCCAGTAGACCACAGAGTGAAGATTAATGAGACGGAGAAACGGAGCAAATACACTGGACTGGCCAGAGAGCTCAAAGGAATATGGAAGATGAAAAAGTCTGAACAGCACCACTCATAGTAGGAGCGCTAGGAACAATACCAACAACATTTGAAAAGAGAATGGGAGAGATTGGAATCAGAGGGGCGACTGGTAAGATACAACGGGTAATAGTAATGAAAACTGCTTAAATATTAAGGAAAACCCTTGAATGCAGAAACCTCTACACATGACCTACACGCACAAATTGGACATGCAGAAAATGCTATAAATGTAAAACACAAAGGAGTATCACATACAATCATGAAACCGGAATAGTATTTTTCTAAGTTAACCCCCTACCTTCCCCCAATTTGTTGTGTGTGTTTCACTAAAAACTGACGCCACACTAAATAGGCGAGGAGGGTCAAAGAGGATGGGAAGACCGAGGAGAGAAAGCACTAACCAGACACTCGTTGGAGGAGTGCAAAGAGAACTAGGACATTGGGGGGCCTTTTTACCACCCAAATTCCAGTGAAGACCAATAGTCGCCGCTAGGGGGAAATCAATGATAAGCGGCTGATGATAACGCAAATCATTCTGTCATGGTTATCGAAAGAGATAGAAAGTACTGGAAATCTGGAGAGACTTGTTGTCACTCCAGAGAATACCACAAGTTGTTTTCAAAGAGAAATCATTGATATTAGCCTGTGTGACTACTCCTAGTGAGTTAATAATAATAATAATAATAATAATAATAAGAAGAAGAAGAAGAAGAAGAAGAAGAAGAAGAAGAAGAAGAAGAAAGAAGAAGAAAACGACGAAGAAGAAGAAGAAGAAGAAGAAGAAGAAGAAGAAAAACTCCATCTCTAAGGAATCAGGAATGAAAGAATCTAAAAACAGAAACAGAGAACGCGAACAAGCTCTTCCGATACATCCAAACATATACTATTACAGGTTTAAATAATTTAATTTACGCAGATGCCAAGAGAGTAAGTTTGGAGCCTATAGCAGAAAAAGCCGTGGATGCAAAATGGACGACAAAATTGTGAATGGGAATTCAGGTTGGAAACCGATATCAACAAACTCAAAAAAGAAGTCAAGGAGATAAAAAAGATGAAAGCGAATAGTAGAAGATGGAAGAGTAGAAATTTTACGAGCAGGGAGAGACTGATCAAGAAACAGGAAGAAGTGAAGCAAACAATAGCAGTAAAAGAAGGAAGATTATAACAATACTGATACAAATCGGAACCATTGCCAACAAAACTCTTAGTAATTGATATTGCTTGTTACTGATTTAGCATAATGCAAAGGTTTTGTGAATAAACAAATGGACACTCTGAGAGTGGCGGTCAGTGTTTGCATAAAGCATGGAGATATATCATTGCAGACGGCGCTTGTCTCAACGGCCTGATAGATTGAGTTACTGACTCTTAACTCGTTGGTTAGAACTCGGGATTGGAATGAGTACTGGCCTAATGATGAAAGCCAATTCTATAAAAACATAATCGGAGGAAAAACAAAATTAGAACAACTGGACGCGACAGACAGAAAATGCTACTGGTAACATGGGAAGAACGAGAAGATCACTATAGAAATGCTGAATTGTGTAAAGACACGAAGAATCACAGCAAATAGAAGAGGGAAAGGGAATGAAATCAACAAGTAAACCCACAAGAAAACCCTACAAAAATGACAAATTGGAGAGCACCAGATTCATGACGGAATACATCCATACTGGTTCAAAAATTCACATCACTACATGAAAGGCTAATCCAGAACCTTAAAATCTAGGAAGCAGGAGTGCCCTAACGGATGACCTAAGGTAGAACCACACTGGTGCAATAAGACACAGCAAAAGGAACAATTCTCAGCAACTGCAGGCCTTTAACATGTTTACCTACAATGTGAAAACTACGAACAGTAAGTAATACTGAGAAAAGAAATTCATGATTCCCTACATAATCGTCGATTACTCCCCGAAGAAGAGAAAGGATGTCAACATGGGCAAGGAGTAACACATGACCTGTTATACATAGACCAAATGATCATGAGGAGTTTAAAAGTAAAAAACTTAGCCGTGGCATGGATCGACTACAAGAAAGCGTATGACAGGATGCCGCAAGAATGAATAATAGAATGTATAAAATATTAGGCAAGATTATCAATTTCATAGAAAATCCAATTAGAACCCGGAGACTTGATCTGACAGCTGATGGACAATACATAACTAAGATTAAAATACAAGAGGTATCTTACAAGGTGATTCGTTATCACCCTTACTCAGTCACGATGCTCCTTAACAATATACTAAGAAAATGCCAAAGCTGAATGTATTTCACTAATGCAAATAGAAAGAATAAACCATCTAATGTACATAGATGACCTAAAAGTGTTTGCAAAATTCCAAAAGAAACTACAAAACACAACCAGAATCTTCAGCAAGGATGGCAGAATGAAATTATGTATGAAAAGTGAACACTGCTGATCATGAGAAGAGAACAACTGGAAGCAAAGGAAAGCATGGTACTACCCAACCAAACGGAGATAAAAGAGCTAGGTAAACATGTTAGATACAAAAATGTGGGAGTTATGGAAGAAGACACTATCAAAGCAACAGAAATGAAAATGAAAATTGGAAAGGAATACCTCAGATAAACAAGAAAGGTCCTTGAACGAAACTATATAGTAGGAATCTAATTAAAAGTATATACATATGGGCAGTATCATTAGTAAGATACTCTAGACTGTTTATAAGTTGGACCAAAGAAGAACTAAGGCATCTCGGCCAGAAAACAAAGAAACTAATGACTATGAACAATGCATATAGGATAGTGTACTGACCGACTTTATATGAAAAAGAAAGAGGACTACTTTGTATAGAACATGGTGTAAAGGACACAAACATTTACAAAGATACATAATGCAGAACACCGAAATAACTATTAATTCAGCCATAGAGACTGAGAAAATGCACAAGACAGAAAACAGTAAGGATAAAACGGGATAAGAGAAATGGGTACAGAAACACCTACATGCATGAGGAAACACCTACATTCATGAGGATGACAAAAGATGAGACTAATGAAAACACTTAGACATGGCTACAAAAAGGAAACATAAACAGAGACACTGAATACTTAATAACAGCCGCACAAGATAATGCAATTAGAACCAGTCACATCAAAGCAAAGATCGACATCGCAAGAAAACAACAAATGCAGATTCTTCGGACAAAGAGACGAAACAATAAACCACATAATAGGCGCATGCAGCAAACTAGCCCAAAAAGAATAACGAATAGACACGATCAAAGTGGCAAGGCAGTATACTGAGGAATTATGATTAAAACTGAATCTTGAAGAGCCAGACAAATTGTACAAGCACAAACCGACAACAGTACTTGAAATTGAAAGTCACAAAATTGTATGGGTCGTGGATATACAAACGGATAAATCCATTCAGTCAAAAAGACCAGATCTAATAATATTTAACAAGAAGGAAAATCTTGCTACATTGTAAAATTTGCCGTTCAGCAGACCACAGAGTAAAGATCAAAGAGACAGTGAAGCAGAGCGATTACACGTAACTGGCCATAGAGCTCAAAGGAATATGAAAGATGGAGAAAATTATTTTGTTCGGAAGTAAATTAAATAAGATGAATAAAAGGAATTATTATAAATACATAAGTACAGCTGTTTCAATATTGACAGAAAAACAAGTAAAAAACACACGTTAATGATATTGTGGATTAAAAAAAAAACGAACCAATTTAAATTGAAAATAAAATAAAAATTAATAAATGGATAAAATAAATTTAAGGGGAAAGTTATATTAAATAAAATGAATAAAGGGAATAATCATACATACGAAAATACGGCTGAATGAGAAAATAAATAAATAAATACAAAGATGTAGACCTTAACAAGAGCAAGAATTAAAGCATCAACATCAAATATATGATTTTGACTGTGATATCTAAACATTGTGTTCGAATGTGTTTTTCTCCATAGAATTGGCCAAAGAGTTTGCTGCATTAAAATACAGTGATAGCATATTTTTACTGTTTGTTGAAGATTGCTAACGAAATAGAGCTGTAACATATACTCTTATGAGAGAATAAAAGAACAGTTGTTTAAAATATTTGTGTATTGAACTTTAATATATATATATATATATATATATATTATATGTGTGTATGTATATATATATATATATATATATGTATGTATGTATATATTACCCTAATTCATTGAAATTCAGTTACTTGCGGAATAGTATAAACTTTCTTGTTATAATTTATTTCAAATTGAACTTTCCGAAGTCTCGAAATCGGAATTTTTTTGTATAAATAAGATTTAAGCTGATTTGCTATAAGAATATACAAACATATTATAATATGAATACATGGATTTCAAATAATCCATTCTTTTATCTCACGGTCTAGATTTCGCGTGGCTAAATTTAGCCAAATCCAAAATTTAATATTAGTTCGGAAGATATTACAGTAGCCTTTATAGGACAAAATAAGTTCATTTAGTCTTGTAAATTTCCATGTGTTTTTAACGTTTGTTTTGTCGATTAAGTGAAAGATTTAGATTTTTTTCATAAGCGATATATATATATGTATGTGTTGGAGACAACTCCTACATCTAGTATTACGGTTGGTCGTCTTGACACTGTCTTGCCATCAGGAGCAAATGTTTTCGAACGAGAAAATGCAGTAGATGCAAGCCCCCCCCCACTTTAACTAAGTCAAACACAAGTCACAACAAAGAGGAAAATGGGAGATAAGTGTTTGTTAGTACGAACAACTGTGTGTAGGCCTTATGACCAATCACTACCAGAGTCTCGTCTGACGTAAGATGTGCCAATTCGCAAAATTCGCACGTAACAAAAAATTGCCGGAAAAACTATCGTATTTTTAGCAAAATGCGCTGTTATTTATCAATATTTTTTTCTTTTTTGGTATCAAGTCTTCAAAAAATCTCCTATCTAATGGTATATGTGAAAGAAGAAAATTACTAGTTTATTTTTCAAAGCTTTACAAGTATTGTTTTTCATAAAAATAATTAGCATTTTCTTTTGCTTATCTGAAAGATAATAAATATTATTGACATATTCAAAATATAAAAGATGAAAAATCAAGCACATTAAAAATTCGGATTTTCAACCTTAAAATCTGATACGTACAGAGTTTTTCGTTTGTTGGGTTTCTCTACAATCCTCATCCTATCCACTATAAAATATATTTTTTTCAGTTTCGGCTGATTATTTTAAGCATATTTTTAACCACAAATAAAGAAGGGGGTTGAAAGCAAAACATGTATGCATATGAATATCTATTATAAAAGAAAGTGCACCGTTTTTCATTTAATAATCGGTAAAAAATTTCGTATAGATTAGATTATTAATTGATGTTTGGTAAATTTAAAAAAAACGACTCATTCAAAAAATACCTACTCCCTCCTTCCGTTTTCTCCGTTCCTAATTTTATAATTTTATGCTTTATATTACGCGTTTTATAACTACTAATTACACAAATCACGATACTGAATATTGAATAATATTAAAAATATCTGAAATTTACTTTCTTCTTAATAGTAAACGATAACGGGCGTTTTCTTTCTTTTTTTTAAATAGAGAGCAATACATTTAGAATTTATCAAATTGATTAAAAATAATGTCTTAATGATATTCTTGCAAAGATACATTGAGGGGTTTTTAAACAATGTAAATACAACATTTTCGCTAATTATTAAAATCGTTTCATTAAACTTTGTCAAATAGCTTATTTCCTTTGTTTTTTTTTTTGTAACTTTTATTTTTTTTACAAAAAGAATTATCTAAAACAAGTCGGAGGAGGGACTAGCATTGTCCGGGTGTAAAATACGCTTGAATATGATATTTTAATATTTTAATTCGTCCACATTACGTATATATTATTACAGAGTTGTGATTTCAAAAGTTAAAAAAAAAGTATTTGGGTGCCATCAGCTAGAATCGAAACCGAAAGTAAAACTGTAGCATTCAAAGATGGTAACGTTACGATTCTACCAACGTGGCATGCATATGAATTGATTAAAAATTAAAAAATAAACTAAGATCAATGTACGCAATGTGTAACATTTTTTTTTTCAATTTATTTTTCATTTTGACCCTTTATTTTAACCGCATAAAGCTCCATAAAAGAAAGGTCCGTAAAAACCAAACATTTGAGGCTCCTAGCGTTGCTCTGCAACTTTTAGAGGGAGATAGAGTTTGAAAATATGGAGACATACCAGTAGAAAGAAAAACATTTTATATAGGTTACCCATTTTTGACCCATTTAAAAAAACTATTTTAACCGAGTAAAAAAATATAAAAACACGGTCCGTAAAAAATCCAATCATTTGAGGCGCCTAGCGCCGCTCTGCGACTTTTAGTTTCGAAGGAGATAGAGTTTGAAAACATGGAGACAGACAGACAGACACACACACAGATATAGCCATTCATACATTAGATTTTGTAACTTTGTAAAATATTTATGCCTTTCAATCTAACCTTTATTTTGTAAAGATTTCATTTTAACCATGCATTTATTTGTAAGTAATACACATATTTATATCTTTGTTGGCTCTGTGCCTTATATATTATCGTCTACTACTACTACTACTACTACTACTACTACTACTACTACTAATACTAATAATAATAATAATAATAATAATAATAATGATAATAATAATACACACAAACTAACACATATATGTGTGTGTATATATATGTATATATATATATATATGTATACATGCATGTATAACTACGTACATATATATAGTAAGTTATGAAAGTATATATGGCAATTAAGCTACACGGAATATTCCGCGTTTCATTCTCGTGAGATTCGTAAGGCTTATGGAGGCATAAGCCTTACGATATATATATATATATATATATATATATATATATATATATATATATATATATATATATATATATATATATATATATGTATATATATACATATATATATGAAATTTATTACTGAGTCCAGAATGAGTTTACATATTGTTTCAGCTAGGGGGAAATCCTCAAAAACAAGAGGAAATATCCGTTTAGCTTCCGAAGCTAAACGGATATTTCCTCCTCTTTTTTAGGATTTCCCCCTAGCTGAAACAATATGTAAACTCATTCTGGACTCACAGTAATGAATTTCCTATATACTGCTCTGGCTACATATTGCGCACTCTAGTCCGGTTTTTTTTACCACTGATATATATATATATATATATATATATATATATATATTAAATGTTTAATTTAATTGTTAAGTAATTAAATGAAGTAATTATATATATATACTCGTATATTAATTTTTGTGATTAAATGAATTGTATATATATATATATATATATATATATATTCGTATATTAATTTTTGTGATTAAATTAAGTAGTTATATATATATATATATATATATGACTACTTCATTTAATCACAAAAATTAATATATGAATATATATATATATATATATATATATATATATATATATATATATATACAATTACTTCATTTAATCACAAAAATTAATATACGAATATATAATCTTATGCGTAAATTTTTAGTATTTACTCCAACAGTGCTCAGTAGATTGATAGAGCTACGTAGTAACTTATGAAAATATATATAACAAGCTACACAGAATATTTCCCGTTTTATTATTGTGAGAATTCGTGAGGCTTTTGCAGGCATAAGCCTTACGATGTATATATATGTATATATATATATATATATATATATATATATATATATATATATATATGTATATGTGTATGTGTGTGTGTGTGTGTGTGTGTGTAGATAAATAGAAAGGGAGAAATAACGAGAGTAACATTGAAAAAGAGAAGCTATACACATTTTTATACATCCATGTTCTCATTTATAATTCAGATTCCTATTCATGCTTTAATAGGAAACAAAGGTTACATTCAAGAAAAAAAAAGAAGGCCGCAACTCCCCAGGCCTTTCTTCCATCATTGAAAAACTTCGAGTAGGTCTGTTTCCATTTAAAAAATCAAATAAGTAAAAAAAAAATTAAAAATTAAAAAAAATATCAAAATCTAAGGATTTTTCTTTCACCGTCTTTAAAACAGATACGTCATATCAAAAATGTTATTTAAACCATCTTTTCCTTTTTGTTTCTTTGTTTGCAGCATCAGTTGTTGCAGTGGGACATGTTCCTAGTGTATGCTTTATCGAAAAGTCAACAGAAACTGGAATGCGACCAGATAGATGAGAAAAAAAAACAAAAAAAAAAACAAGATTGTTTTTTTTTGTTTTCGTTTATTGATTTAACTTTTTAAAAATTTTATAAAATATATTACTTGACGGCGTTAAAAAATATAAAATACTGAAAAGGCAAAAAATATTACAAACAAAAATGTTAAAAATCGATAAATATTTTTTAAAATATTTATTATGGAGCATTTATTTATGTATAAATAAGAAAAGTTATTCATGGTGTGTGGATTCGATCTACGTGATTATCGCTAAAATGCTAGCTTTAATCTATGCCCTCGCCCTCTGAAACTTTGACAAAAACTCGTCTACCTACAATAAATACCCATTCTTCTTTCGTATGCCCAGTACTAAGCGGAATTTTCGTGAGCAAAGTTTTTTTCTGGAACTGGCCGTATGTGGAACACGCCCACACTGCTTGGATTTTCGGTTGCCGTTTTCAAGTATAATGTAAACAAATTTTTTTAAGCTGTTCTATTAAATAATAACTTTCTGATCAATTAAAACCATTGTAGCAGATTCTCCCAGTGTCTCATTGTCTACTTGTAAAACTCTATTCTCTTTATCCTTGAGTAGCTTTATGTCTTAATAAGTGTCCACTCATATTATTTGGATTCATCGGACTACTGTTCCCATCTTGATTGCCATTTTCACAAAGTTTCGATCGATGTAACCTCTGACCTTCTTCAGGTGTATCTTGTAGACCTCGGGAATCTTTATATCGAACTCTGGAATCGGCAGAAAATTTCGAACGAAACAACTTATTTACTTCAGGGGGTAGCATGTTCTTGTTTTGTCAACCATGATTGATTAGAGTTGCCAAATAATTCGCAGTTGTATTTTTCGGTCGCTCGCAGTGAAAATTGAACCTTCAACCTTTAGGAGAATATCACTTTTACAATTGATTTTTTCCAGTACTCCAACCACTGAAAATGGCACTCCAGATGAGAACAGTAGTCCGATGAATCCAAACTAATAGGAATAACTAATCCCCATCTCAAAAACACAGAAAAGAGAGTGGGCACTCATTTGTAAATAAATAAATAAATAAATAAATAAGCATAAGTGACAGAAACTCTGTTTCAAAAATTCACGTGACAGACCAATCACTACCAGAGTCTCGTCTGACGTAAGATGTGCCAATTCGCAAAATTAGGAAAAATAAACAGTCAATACGAGGGGCGTGCAATAAGTAATGTCCCTGTCCCACTTCCCATAGCAGTAAAGCAACGAAACTTGGCACAGTTATTAGGCTTTCTCTACATAGAAACGACCCAGAGCTATGCAGTTCTCCCATCGTTTGATGCAGCTCTGGAGACCGTTTTTGTAGAACACCACAGGTTGGTTCTCCAACCACGACGTGACTTCAGAAATCAAGGCTGCATCATCTGGGAAACGCTTTCCTTTCAAAAACAACTTCATGGCTGGGAAGAGGGAAAGTCAGAGGGTGCAAGGTCAGGAGAGTAGGGAGGATAGAGCAGATTTAATAACCACAAGCCCGTGCTTCTGATCTGGCGATATGCGAGTTGTGGACCGGAGCATTGCTCTGCGGGAGGAGGGTACCTTTGCTGATCTTACCCCGCCTCTTTATTTTGATAGCTTCCCTTAATTTCCTTAAAAGTGAAGCATAATAGGCTCCTGTAATTGTGGTACCCTTTGCCAGGAAATCTGTCATCACTACTCCGTCCTGGTCCCAGAAGGCTGTGAGCATGACCTTGCCAGCAGAGGGCTGCGCCCTTGCCTTCTTTGGAGGTGGTGAGTCCAACTTTTTCCACTGCATTGGCTGGGATTTGGTCTCTGGATCACAGTGATGGACACAGGTTTCATCCTGGTCAATCAGTCTTTTGAAAAACTTTGAATCATCTTCTTGGCACATCTCCAAATTCATCCTCAAGCACTCGACGCGTTCTCGCTTCTGGAATGGTGTGAGCAACCTGGGAATCCATCTGGCAGACATCTTATACATATGCAAATGGTCATGAATGATAGTTTCCACAGACCCTGTACTAATCTTGATATCTTGAGCTATTTGGCGAATAGTAATGCGTCGATCTTCCAAGATGGCACCCTCAACTTGACGGACAGATGCCTCATCAATGGCAGAAGGTGGGGCGACCACGTCTGGGAGCTGTTTCCACAGACTTCCGGCCATGTTTGAATTCACAATGCCAGCGTTTTACAAGGTCATATGATTGGGCATTATCACCATAAGTTTCTTTCATTTCATCAAGTCTCCTGTGGTGTGCGTCCTTTCAAATACAAAAACCGGATCACTGCTCGACATTCAACAGGCTCCATTTCACACCTGACTCAGTCCAAACACCTGTAAAACAGAAACCACAAGTAGTTCAGAGCTGTAATTTGCCACATAATAGAGATAGAAATCATTGCACCTGCAAAATTTCAACTAGATAAGACAACTGGAAGTAGGTCAGGGGTATTACTTATTGCACGCCCCTCGTATATTGTTTGTTTTATTTTCTTTGGTATTTAATCTGTATTTTTTTTTTCATTTTATATATTTGAACAATAATAAAACAATATTTTGAAGTACTAAAAAATGCTTCCTTCAGTCTTGATAGACTATGGATACCCAGGGTAAGGGTGCCTGCGAGTAAAATTTTTGTGGCAAGAGTTGCTCAATCGCCAAAAACACCTTTCTGAGTCGACATTGTAAAATACCAGTGAAAAGTGGAAGTTCAGAACGACTGGAAACAATGTCGAGATAAGCGGAAAGCACATACAGCGCTTACAATTCCCAAATGGCCATCCATCTGGTACTAGCCAGGCTGACCGTTGCTTAACTACGGTGATCTAACAGGACCGGTGTGTCAACGTGATTATATATATATATATACATATATATATATATATATATATATATATATAAATGTATATATATATATATATATATATATATATATATATATATATATAGAGGGTGACCCCCCCCCCAAAAAAAACAAAAAAAAACAAACAAAAGCTAAATGGCGGCCATCTAGAACATATGCTGTAGAACGGAGAAAAAAAGGCCAAAGGCTCTACTGTTTTGATATGATGTTTTGAATATAATAAACTAGTTATGACAAAAGTTTCATTTCATTCGGACAAAGCACTAAGAGACAGGACGTAATTAGAGTTGGGGCCAGTTTTTTTTTTGGTCACCCTGTATATATATATATATATATATATATATATATATATATATATATATATATATATATATATATATATATATGTTTGAAACTCAAGTCTGACAGAGGGCATAACTAACATGATCTGTTATAAATATGCATGAGCTGACCTGGCATGCGATACGTCAATTCCCTCTATATGTTCAGCGATAAAAAAATTATTTTAAACAAACCTAAGCGTTATTCGTACTATTCGGATTATACGGACTACTATTCTCATCTTGACTGTTATTTTCACAACGTTTTTGGTCTATGTAACCTCTGACCTTCTTAAGGTGTGTCTTGTCAAACTCTGGAGTCTTTCTGTCGAACTCGGAAATCGGCAGGGAATTTCGAACGGAACCCTATATTTACTTTACAGGGTAGCATGCTTTCGTACCGTCAGCCATGGTATTTTTCAGTCGCTCACACTGAGGATTGAACCTTCAATCATCTGGAGAATATAATTTTACAGTTGAATTTTACCACGGTCTCTAATCACTGCAGAACGGGTCCGTACGCAATAAGAGCATGCTAACTCCGTGAAGTAAAATAAAGAGTCCCGTCCGAAATTTCGTGCAGATTTCCGAGTTTGACAGAAAGATTCCCGAGATGAACAAAATAGATCTGAAGAAGATCGCAATTAACATCGACCGAAACGTTGTGAAAATGACACCCAAGATGAGAACAGTACTTCGAAGAATCCAAATAATACGAATAACTCATCCTCATCTCAAAAACTCAAAAACGTAAAACTAAGCGTGTATTGTTTGGGCAATTCAGATTACAATTTCATCTCGATTTTTATTTTTAGAACGTTTCGGCCGATGTAACTTCCAACCTTCTTTAGGTACGTTTTGTCGAACTTGGGAATCTTCATGCCGAACTCTAAAATCAATACGAAATTTCAAATATAATTTAGTCCAACAATCTGCATTTAAAGAAGTTCGGAGGTTATATCGACAGAACTGTTAAACTGCTTCCTAGCTGACTTCAGTATGGTCGTTTCAAGGTCAATGCAGACAAATTCTTGTTGAGTCTCTCTCTTGAATAATCAAATTCTGCCCAATCACAAACATCATTAGCAATCACCACGGTTTTGTCTCATTGTCCCCGTGATGTTAATTTCATTTTTATCCTCGAGTTGTTTATCAACCGCTATGAAAATGATAGTCAAGTAGATGAGAACAGTAGTTACAATTAATACTATTAATACAATTCATCAATCCTTATCCAAAAAAAAAATAGAAGCATAAAACAAAAGCGTGACAGACAAACAAATGGACAAAGCATCTTGCGAAGATACAAGGATGGATCTAAAAGAAATAAAAAAAATAACAAAAAATAAAGAGAATAAAATAAAAGTAAAAATACGTGAAAATAAAAAGAATGAAAACATCAAAAAGCAAAAAAAAAAAAAAAATTGTTTCGAGTCGAGTTATTCGGACATAGAAAAACTCTAGACACAAAGACAGGGCAAAAAGGACAGACTGACATTTATAGGATGTTGGCAACTGACGGATAAATTGACTCCATACAAACAGTAAAACAATGGCCGACATAAAACCAGTCTCTCTTACACAGACAAACATTCGTATGTAAACAGGCACATTTGATAAAAAAGATACCAAGTAGCAAAGGCGATAAATCACATGATCAGATGATAGAAGGGACGGACATTAAAAGTGAAAGTATTGAGTTTTTTTAATAAATAATTTAATAACTAATAATAATAATAATAATAATAATAATAAAAAGGAGACGAAGAAGACGGACATCCTTGAATGTGGAGACTGGCACACATGAGCCACATGCGCGGGCCAGACAAACTGCTGTACCTATTTACAATGCCTCCCTACAGGACAGAGTTAGACACCAGGGTCGTTTTTTAACGTGTTTAAAAGGTACAAAAATAAAAAAAAAAATTGTCTCAGTCGTGAAGGACTGCTCCTCCACCGAAAGAGAACAAGAAATGGAAGTGCAGCATCTGAAGAACAGATACTACACTTTGATCTTGACCAAAAGAAGCGCTACATAGAACCAAGAACATTAAAGCTGCATGTCTATAAGTTCTGTATTTCCCCCCATGCCTATTAATCCCCCTCCTCCCCCCAAAAATAGTGAGACCCAATTAATAAGTAGAGTTAACCAGGAAGGAGAAACCGAGAAAAGATCACTAACCCTAACCCCTGCTATAATATATATATATATATATATATATATATATATATATATATATATATATATATATATATATATATATATATATATATGCATATATATATATATATATAGCCAGTAGAGTTTAGTTTCCTAGAAGTACATCCAATGAAATAACATGTGTCTACCAAAATAGTGCTCAATGAGTGAACAGAGCAAGTATATTAATTTTATTTATACAAACATTAATGGCTACATATGTGCATACATGTTTTTGTAATCACCCACGTTGGGGGATTACGTCTTCAGGCGACGGTAATTCTTGGCCTGAAGACGTGGTGATTACAGAAACATGTATGCACATATGTAGCCATTAATGTTTGTATAAATTAAATTAATATGCATATATATATACATATATATTTATATAAAATGGGTTAATAAATTCCAACGAAAGAAAGATGTATATTTAAATAAGGGAGTAGTCACCAACAATGTGTATTTTTTAACATTATTTTATTATTCCGTGTCTTGGTTTTTCATTGAGAATTATGTTTGGATCATTGTAATAATGTTTTTAAGTCATTGAAATCGTTCACGCGCGTTTCAGAAGGTCTGTGATGCGTCCTCGTCAGAAATTATTTTCAAATGTGTAAAAATGGCGATTTTCGTAGTTAATTTGAAGTTTTTCCAAGGGGTGGAGGTTTGTAAGTGTTTATTATTCATTGATATGCTGAATTTTTATTGCTTTTTTATTGGGCTTGTCCAGGGAGACGTTGACCTTGCTGTAGTCGCTATCTCTTTCTGCTAATGTTTTTTCTTTTCCTTTAGGGTGGGGTAGTGTGTGTGTGTATGTGTGTGTGCGTGTGTGTATGTGTGTGTGTGTGCGTGTGTGTGCGTGTGTGTGTTTGCTTTTATTGGTTTGGGAGGTTAAGTAGGTTTGGTATTGTTCAGTGTGTTGTATTAGAGATAGGGGTGTGATGTCTGTGTGTGGTTGTATGCGCGCACGTGTGTGTGTTTTAATGTGTCGGTTCTGATTTATGTGTGGGTGTGTATATGTGTATGTGTATGGGTGTGCATGCGAATGTACCTTGCATTTCATGTTTTTGTGTGATGGTATTAGGTTCTGTTCTGTTCAGGAGTGAATCTGGTGATGAAGTTTTTTTCCTGTGTAAGTAAATAAAAATAATTGTCTGTTTGGAAGATTGGCATTATTTTGAAGCTGTTTCCACTGCATGTGTGTACGTGTTTTGAAACATAGAGGTGTCTGTTATCTGCAATTTTGATGTTGCTCTTATGTAAGGCCACTCTATTGCTGAAATTGTTGGCGGCGCCTATGTAGGATTTGTTGCATATTGTGCATCTTAGTGCATATACTACATTTCTGGAGGTGAAATTGAGACCCTTTATATATATATATATATATATATATATATATATATATATATATATATATATATATATATATATATATATACCGAGAAGTTGAAAACGTTTACTATCGAAATCAATGTCTTTTAATTTGGATTAAAAATGAATTGTTGTCGTTATTATTATTGGCTCGCAAGGAGCTTTCACACAGGTCATCAAATATCTTGTGGTGTTCCCTGAAAACTGATTGACAACAAGTCTCCCCAAGTGCCCTGTACTGTTCACCTCTTTCGATAACATTCGCAAGTGGCTTTGCACTCTCACAACAGCCG
The DNA here is from genome assembly GCF_053919585.1 of Euprymna scolopes. Classification (NCBI taxonomy): domain Eukaryota; kingdom Metazoa; phylum Mollusca; class Cephalopoda; order Sepiida; family Sepiolidae; genus Euprymna; species Euprymna scolopes. Next base: position 102,716,526 of record NC_136486.1, on the reverse strand, counting down.
CTTATCATGGATTTCTCGTTGGCAACGGCCATTGGTTTTCTCTGGAATTTGAGTGCACATAAGCCTCCCCTAGGTTCCAGTTTATTCGTATTTGTCCAGTAGGTGTCTGGTAAGTGATCTTTTCTCGGTTTTTCCTTCCTCATTAACTCTACTTATTAATTGGGTCTCACTATTTTTTTTGGGGGGGGCGAGGGGTGATGTCGTAATGGGGATGGGGGAGGAGCCAAAAACAATAAATGTTAAGGAGTCATAATAAGGGTCAATTAAAAAAAAAATTGACCTCTGCGATCTCTTCCAAATTACTCATACAATTTCTGGTCTAAACATTTGAAATTTTACATAAAGGGTATTCAGAGATAGGGCATGATTTTTCATCGGTTTGGGTCGAAAAGTTTTAGTTACCAATATATAAATGTATGTATGTATGTATGTATGTATGTATGTCTGCCCAACACTTTCGACAGAGGCGACGGATTTTCTGAAAATCAGTATCGTTTTGAAGTTCGACCTTTCAGACGACAAATATCGCAAAATTGGCTAAAAACATTAATATCTTCGCCTTAAACTGGAAACTTTTCTACAGGGGGAAGGCGCTTTTTTTCGCTGATATTTTGAAAGTCACCCTCTCCTTTCGATTGTCTTGCATTAATATTAAAAAATATCACTCCAGGTTTGGCGGTGGTCGTAACAGCATAGACGTCAGTTTTTTTCCTGCTCTTTTCCTCCTTTGCAGTACGGGTTCCAGACTGCCTTTCTACTACCACTTTTTTTTTTTGCTTAACATACCCAGGCAACGCCGGGCTGAAATGCTAGTATAGTTTTTGATATTTAGATTTTATTCAGAAAAATAATTTTTCAAAACAAAAATTTATTATATGATCAAAGAATGCAATTCAGAGTACTTTTCATTAACGCTTGAAATTTTAATGTGGGTTCATCTCTTCAGAAAAAAACCATTAGAAAACTATTAGATAAGATTTAAAATAACTTAGATCCTGGTGTGCATGCTTTTGCTTTTTTAAAGAAACTTGTCCAGATGGAATTGATTTTTTTTAAATAAAGAATACATATCACTATCTGCTTAAAACATACCTATCCCTTCCCAAACAGGCTTATATACACAAATTGTACAAATTCTTAACATGTTTATTATAAGTGTCAGATGGAAAGTCTTCCGCTATGATTAACTCTACTTTTAAAAGCAAAACAAAAATTATTCACCCAGAAACCCCCAGAAACAATCTCCAATTAATTCGAACAGAGAACAAAGGAACATTGAAAGAACTACCGCTAAATTTTACGGTCCGAAATTTAACCTGCATTTAGATAATATTGAGAACACGATGATCAACTTAGCTAAAAGATAAAATGCAAAAAACATACGCATCATTCTAACATTATCATCGATAAAACTAATAGCTTTGCTACTACAGTTAAGAAACATTCATACATGTTTGTTCCTGCAGATAAAACTAAAAACTACTACAAACGGGACTACCCAACTTACAATAAAGTTATACATAAGGAATTGAACAAATCGTTCAAATCTGTCGTTACATATAAAAATAGATGAAATTAACATTGGAGAAAAACTTGCTTTAAGCAAGTTTTTCTCCAACTTATGAATATTCATAATTACACAGGAATTATAACCCCAGACACCCCAAGATTTTTCTTGAAAGATCATAAACCTAATTTCCATGACTACTAATACACTAGACTGATTTGTCCCTCTAGTTCAGATAGGTTAAGTAAGTAAAAAAATATTAGCTATAATCATCCATCCTATAAGTGAAAACGTCGAGTTACCACTATGACAATTTCCTTACTCTGTTCTAAAATGATTCTTAAATCTGAAGGATAAGCAAAGATTAAATTTCGTTTCCTTAGATATAAATAATTACTATCAATATATCGCCCCAATACTCTTAAATAAGACATTAATAGTTTCTAAAAAGCATTAGGACATTACTGGTTTGAAAAAAATCCTGTTGACAAGAAATACATTTTGATGGAAAATATTGGACAGAAAAAGATACTCTCAATAATTTTCATATAATAATCGGATGAACGGACTCTGCCGAAAGTACATATCTAGTGGGACTATTCCTATGGAAAGAGCTTAATATAGAGTTCAATATTTTACAAGGAGAACTTTATAGAGATAAGGCATTATTTGTCACACTTTCCAGGCCAAGACAGTACAACAATATCATCAAGAAACTGCAAGCCTTTTCAAAAGTTACGACCTATCCACTGTAGCTGATCCAAATAAGAAACCTCAAATTTCTTGGATATTTCTCTAAATTCAAATTCTGAATTTTACTCCCATATACCATAAATCTGATTCGAATCTATTTTATGTGCATAAGCAATCGAATCATCCAAAATCTATAATTAATTCAATAGTATCTGCTATCTCAAAAAAAGATATAAACTCTTTCAGCTGAAAAATACACTTTGATCAAATTTCTACCTTCTACAACAATGTTTTAAGAAATTTGGTATATACAGAAATTTATATGGTTTAAACCACCTCATAGCTCGAACGTAAAAACAAACATGCCTAAGGATTTTTCAAAATAGTAGAAAGCTCCTTAAAATACTCGCAAATGTACAGTACATTATTAAAGAAAAACTCCATAAAAATATCATATCAACGATGCCGAATTTATCACAAACAATAATATCCTCATATAATATTAAAATAAATAAAGCTCAGACCCTTCTCAAAACATAACCCGTATGAATAAATGCAACTGCCAAAAATAAAACTGCCATCTAAATAACGATTCCATACATAAAGACGTATATTTTTGCGCGGTAACGCAAGTACCCACGCATGAGACACATCCTCATTACAACGACTCTAACCGTAATATTTAAAATTTACTAAATCATACATAAATTTACTAAATCATACATTGTATATATATATATATATATATATATATATATATATATATATATATATATATATATAAGACACTGATAGAATTCAGATGAAAAATCCTGATAGATATTACTTGAAGTAATAATTTCAAGGTGATCCTAGCCCCAAAGGAAAAGCTCAATATTTAAGAATAGAGCAGTATATAAGTTTGGCGGTTGCATTTTAAACCCTGAAAAAAAAACCAACAACATATAGACACATATATTCGAATTAAGAATTTATTGTTTGACAAAAGGAGTATATAGAAGGGGTTATGTTGATTTCCTTAATCCATGGATTTTCAATAATGGCTCATATCATCAGAGGAAATTAAATGCGGTTAGCAAAATGTTCAGCTGTGAATGGGCGCTTATTTTGCTTTTCAGCACAATTATTAAAAATAGTTGTTTGAGTGGTTGTGGATAATCATATGGAAAAAAATATACGAAAAGAGAAGTTGATACAACCTGGGCAATCCATTATCGGAAGGAGTACAATTTCCTTTGGGGTTATAAATCCAGGTGGGCAGAAAATAGGTCCAGGGGAGAAGGTAATATTCCCATATAGCAAAAGAGTAGTGTTCCTTATTGATTTTTCGAAAGTTATACGGGGCAAGCGTATTCGTTGGTGCGTTGAGTGTGTGTTGGCTGATGTAGTCCAAAAGCTTTCTAGGTGTTGACAAAGTGTATCCGATGTTGGGTGGATATACCATTCCATTGTAATTATCCCCGTGAGTAATAGAATTTGAGAATTGAGTTACGCATGCAATGGACCTTAAAACCAATAGTATGTGTAGCAAATTAGCAAAATAATCCGGGAGATGATATTCAGAACGGTGCGTTGAACGATTAGCTTCTAGTGTGAGTCCCGGTAGAAAGATAGTTCGCTTTCTTGTTTAAAGTGGATGAGAGAAGCCTTTTAGATGAGGGAAAGAGGAGAGTGGGGTGAAGTAGAGAGGGTAAAGAGAGAGGGGAGAGGGTTAAAATTGGGCGAGCATACAGGTGCTTAATGGAATTTTTTCAGGGGAGGAGGATTTTTATTTTAGTATTCTTTAAAAGGGTTGCCCTCTTAATTTTAAATCCAAATGGGAAATGTATATTCTTGTGATTTTCAATGTGAGTGTGTTTGATATGGGTTGGGTGTGCTGTTTTTTTCCTTGCAGATGGGTGAGCGGGTGAGGTGAAGATAGAGACCAGTCATGGTCTGAGATTTTGGAATGCTTGGAGGGTTATTTATTTAAGTGAGTTTATAGTTGGGTTCTTTTTATTTTGAGCGTATATTAAAAGGTAACTTGATTAACTGAGATGTCTTTTTCAGAATTTAAAATTTAACCACCAAACCTATATATATATATATATATATATATATATATATATATATATATATATATATATATATATATATAAAAGTTTGGTGGTTAAATTTTAAATTCTGAAAAATATATATATATATGTAAATATTGGGAGGTTTAGTATATTCGACTCTTGAAAGAAAAAACGAAATAACCAATAAAAACAAAAGTTTTATGCAGAGATCTGAGAGTTTATTTAGCAAGAGTTTGAGTGCCCAGCTAAATCCATAACTTTATCATCTTTCTCATCACCTCCTGGTATTTTGCTTCCTTTTGTTAAGTGTCGGACTTTTCTGTAACATACACACACATACACACACATATACTCTCTATCTCTCCCCTATCTCTATTATATATATATATATATATATATATATATATATATATATATATAAGCAACTATGTACAGAAAAACACAAACTATTGACAATCTAATTTCCTGAGGCGCGCCTACCAGCGAATGTTGATGGAGCTACCCATGTCTCTTTTGTTTGCCGATGTACTATTTTTCTAAGGCCTTGGCTCTAAAGATCCCATTTTATCGACCTTGTGTCACACCTTCATGAGGGAGATGAGTTGAGCTTTTAATAAGTTTCCAATCTTTTTTCGCATGTGCACTTTTATTGATAGTACACATATGCGACTCTAATTCACTTTGAAGCAATCCTCTTCATCTGCAATGCAAATGTCTGGAAAGCCCCATGGAAGTCTTCTTGTCTCAACGAGTGAATAGCCCTCCTCAATTGTCTTATAACGATATCCTAAGGTTTTTCCTTGATCTTAGAGAATAACTAAAAGTCAAATAGTCTGATCTTCTCTGAGCACCTTTGGAACAAACTCTGATGTTCTGTTTTCCTTACTTCTTCCACATCTCTCAGCATCCGCCAGAGAGTCCTACCTTCCTTGAATTTCTTAAGCCATTCAAAAACTGATGTACGATTTATGCATGATTGTCCAAAAACAGTCTGAAAACTTCCTTACGATTTTGAAGCATTCATATCAAGTATGAAACGGAATTTATTGCATATCGTTCTTCTAAAGTGTCCTTACCTCCAGATTGTATTTGTGAAATTCACCAGCTGTGACAATCAGTAGTAGGTGTTGTAGGTGTTGTTTAAAGTATGCAGAAGGAAAGGAAAAAAAAAGAAAGGGAACAACAGATCAAACGAACAGAGGTTTTACCGCGTGTGTGTCGGGTGAGGTTGGGCGAAAGAGAGAGAAAGACAGTGAGATATCAAAATGGCGCCCATAGTTTTAAAAGGTGTACTCTGGTGGAAGTCACGCGAAATCACGCGGAAGTCATGTATAAAAGGAGGTGACAGGTTAGGTCGGGGAGAGACCAACAGACGAAGGTTGGTGAGAGTGGGGTATCTCAAACCCGGCGGTTGTTGACTTGCAAAGACGAATTCTTTTTTTTAATTGCTTTAATTTTGTTGTCCTAAATACGGAACACTTCAATAGGGTATATTCCAATTCCTGCTGTAACTATTCATTTGAATGTCAAATCGTAAAAACTAGTCAGTCATCTCTTAATATTTATATCAATAACATAATCAAGTTTCAAGTTTCTACAATTTAAAATGCTTATACAAAAAAGTCTGGAAACTTGCACCCGTGTCCATATCCAAACTATCATATTCTCCTATCCATTCATATTTTCACAATACAGGTGAACCCCGGGATTCGGTTGCCTTGGGATACATTTTTTCAGGTTACAATGTAGAATACGATGTTTTTCCGGCCCCTGGTTACTATATTTTCCCCGCCTTACGGTATTATTTGTAATGTTTTTTTCATTATATACATGTATAATATATACTGTATTTTGTTACTAATTTTTAATTCCGAATCTCCGGGTTCTACTGTTCAAATATATTAACAAATAACATATTTTGAAGAAACAAAGATGTCATGAAAACACCAAAATTCTTCATATTTGGAATACTAACTACATCAAGATTCACTAATATAGAATATGGATTTACCAGGTTTAACTCAGTCAAACGAATCACCCGGTGATTTGTGTCGATTTTTATTATTGAACCGCTGCAGACTATCGATACACAAGCAGTTTCCAATATATAAGCATCGAAGCTAATAATGACATATCGATTAGATGGTAAACAGCCGATATGAATTAGCATCAAAACGTTCAAATGTGACACTCGTTTGCAAAATTATCTGAACTTAGTTTGAACATATACAGCGCACACATGTCTAAACGGGCGGATCCTATATTTATATGATGAGTGGGTGGCAAAGCTTGAATTGCGTGACACTTTAATCTGAATATAGAAACGAGCGATTTAAAAATACTGGTCAGACTGAACAGTAATCAGTTATTCAATAAAGAAGGTCATTAACTTTTTATTTGAAAAAATATATCCGAAAATAAAGAAACAAATATGTACACAATTTTTCTTTCATAAATTAAAAACTTACATAGTTTGTGCCATATAATATCGAAAAGGTACAATGTACAATGTCTGTGTTTCGTATACAAAGAACAAGAATTACCGCTATCTCTTAAGAGTAATATATATATATATATATATATTATATAAAGCTGAACGTCTGTGTGTGTGTGTGTGTGTGTGTGTGTGTTTGTGTCTGGTCATGAATAGGCTCCTGTATGGTTGACTATTATAGAAAACTGATTACATATAATGATAGAAGAGGAATCGAGACACAGGGAGGGTATGTTTTATCTGGCATAATGATGATTCATTAAAATTGTGGGGTCTGCGTACGCGCCTGGTCCACAAAGTATGGAAATGAAAAAATTTAAATTTAAAAAAAAACGTTTACAAGTGTTTTGATATAGGTGTACATAATAATACTTTGATACGTATGTTTTAATTTAAATAGGGATGATATAATAAAATTGTGGGGTCTGCGCTCGCGCCTGGTCTCCATAAAATGGAAATAGGCACAAACCTTAATAAAGACTTTTTATATCTATCTGCGTAAGTATACTTTGATAATTATGTTTCAGTTTGAAGAAATATGGTATAATAAAATTATGGGGTATTCGTTCGTGCCTGACTTCCATAGAATGGAAATATGTTACAAAGTTTAACAAACTTTTTTTTAATATAGATCCAGAGGATATTGTGATAAGTGTTTCAGTGTGAACAGGTATGGTATAATAAATTATGGGATTTATCTATTTTTATTTTCATCATATTTTGCTTTTGTTTTGATACCTCCAAATTCGAAGCTATCTCTTTACAACCCTTCCTTTTCATAGCCTATCATACTTTCATAAATCAGAGTCCATTTTCTGTAGGCTGTTTTTGAACCCAGTCAACGATGAGTACTTTTACTAGTATATATATATATTACTCTTAAGAGATTTCGTTAGTTCTTCTGCATAGATCATCGTATAACGATTAGATCGTCTACAGTTTAATAGATTTTGAGGTTCTTTAAAGTACAGGATAGCAAATTTTTCATGGAGGCATAATTTACATGGGTCGTCTAAGTGTCTGCACTTGGTAGCTTGTCTCATTATTTTCCATTCGACTACCGACGAATGTTCGCTTTCTTTGAGTTCCCAGTATTTATTCGCTAGTGTTGTTTTTATACGGTGTTTTTTTATTTTTGAAGGTACTTTTGAAGCTACCACGTGCAGACACTTAGACGACCCATGTAAATTATGCCTCCATGAAAAATTTGCTATCCTGTACTTTAAAGAACCTCAAAATCTATTAAACTGTAGACGAGAAATAGCAAACAACTCTGTTCACAAAATAAAACTCACTCTAGGATAGCGATACAAAATAGCTTTAAAACTAACAATAACAATAGAAAACAAACAAATAAACAAATTAAATAAACATGAATATACATAAACGATCACACATATATGTATATATATATATGTATATGTGTGTGCATGTGTGTGTACACATAGGTATATTCATATATATATATATATATATATATATTAATTTTATTTATACAAACATTAATGGCTACATATGTGCATACATGTTTCTGTAATCACCCACGTTGGGGGATTACGTCTTCAGGCCAAGAATTACCGTCGAAAGTGATATTTCCACCAAATACATTTTCCTATTTCGTTTATCAAGTTAGCATGCAACCTGGGTGGGAGTCATAAAATACGGTAAAAGGATGAGTGAGGTCTTTTGAAGATAATAAACATCTTTTTCTTTCCCTTTCCAAGCTAACTTTTGGTTTTTATGGCATAAGGTACTTGAGAATTTAGTTTTCTTGTCTTGGAGTCTGTAAGTTAAGAACCTTAGCGATGGTCAGCTAAGTACTGACCGGTGCCTTTTAATCTACATCCACCCATACACACATGCAACACACATACAACACACACATACACAGAGACCGCCACACACACACACACACATAAATACGTATATCCAAAAGCGAATCCATGCTGTACGCTTTTTTTTTGTTTTTTTTCACAACACAAATACTGAAACTAGACAATAACTCTGAAACTACGTAGGAATAGAGCTAAGATTACATTAAGGTAAATAAAACAAGACAAAAATAAATAAAATGAAATAAAAATAAAAATAAAATAAAATTAAAACAAATAAACAAACAAACTATGAATAAATATAAAACACGAAAGTTATCTAAATACCACATGTACCTATATACATATATCAATATACTTATAAATGTCTAGATTTTGCCAGACCCGCGCATATATACACACACACACATTACAGACATACAGAGAAGAATAATAGCGTTTTTCTTTACTTCTGTAGCGTGGTAACTCCTTCGTACATTCAATAGTATGCTATCACACTCCAGACGGGTGTACATATATATATATATATATATATATATATATATATATATATACATACATACATACATATATACATATATATATATATAAATACCCACACATACTCACATACATACATATATATATACACACATATATACATATATACATACACACATATACATACACATATAACATATATATAAACAACATTCGGACATTCATACATTCTTGCAGTCTACATTGTTACAATAATCATATACGAGGCAGACTATTCTAATAGTTCAGAAAAATATATATGCATATACATACATCTACATACAATATCCACAGAAATACATCCATATCCAAACATACACACAGATATATAGATACACATATATATAAAAATATACAAACATACCTGCATACCTAAAATACACTTATACATACATACTCACACAAATATAGACATATACATATATACCTGTACCTTGCCACCAAATGATACATCTAAAGTAGAGACAGCCATGAATACATTTACCATATAAATTCCCTTTTTCAATCAAACTCTACACGCATAGTTATATTTCATAGCCCCACCCGCTTGTTACATTTTCCTAAGTTATAGGTTTTTTCGTAAAAATTTACACTACGTAAAAGTTTATATTGAATTCAGCATGAAGTTCATAGGCCTATCCTCATATTAAGCAAACACTCTTTCGATGGTAAGGCAGATATACATAAGATGTATCACGATACAATAATAATATATAATGACACATGACAGAAATCAGAGTATTTAGGTTATACAAACCGAGTATATAAGCTTATATATTGTAGTACTTACCTTCATATTTGTTTATTCACCCTAATTTCCTTTTTCTTTCATTCACCCTTCATTCCTTACTTTTTTTCATCTATATATTTCTTCATTTTTTTTTTTTTTTTTTTATAAATTGCTTTTCCTACCCGGGTATACAAACATCCTATATCCATACATGCACACACCCAAAAATATCGATATGCATGCAGAAAATAAAAGTTATGAGTACTTCCCTTTACAGGATAACATTGAAAGTCGCTAGTACGTCTTCATAGCATTAAATAGTATAAATGGCCATTTTATCAATACAAATGTATAATTTATTTAATTTGAAAGTAGTTGAAGAACAGTTTTAAAATATAATCTAGGTTAGGTAACACAATGCCGAGTAATACTCCTAATAAGATGTGTTTTAAAGCCAAAGATACAAGAGGAACAAAGGAATTGGAGTTTTTGGTTTTATAAATCAAAGTTTTCGTTGTTATCTGATCTTCCATTGTCGGGTCCGTACCGAATGGTATTATACACTATTCTATGAAAAAGACCCGTCGCGGTTAATAAACTGAAGAATACAGGGGGATAAGTTGACTGGAATGTGATGAAACAACAACTTGAAGGATAACAATCTGCAAATGATTAAATACCCAAATGATTTATATCAAAGGATTCCAATAAAAATAATATTTAATTTGACCTTTTTAACTAATGATGTATTTAGACTTTTAACTAGTGAGTTATTTATACTTTAAACTAGTGAGTTATTTAAACTTTTAACGAGTGAGTTATTTATACTTTTAAACTAGTGAGTTATGGGCACTTTTAAACTAGTGAGTTATGTGCACTTTTAAACTAATGATTTATTTAAACTTTTAAACTAGTTAGTTATTTAAACTTTTTACTAGTGATTTATTTAAACATTTTAACAAGTGAGTTATTCAAACTTTTTACTAGTGAGGCATTTAAACTTTTAAACTAGTGAGTTATTTAAACTTTTAAACGAGTTATTTAAACTTTTTAACTAGTGAGTTAGTTAAACTTTTTAACTAGTGAGTTATTTAAACTTTTAAACGAGTTATTTAAACTTTTTAACTAGTGAGTTATTTACACTTTTAACTAGTGAGTCGTTTAAACTTTTAATTGTTTTTTTACATAGACGTCACCACTTATTAAGGCCGAGAGGCCATCCAAGGATAAGGGTTAAAGAGTGTACAGTAGTCAAAACATAATATAGTAATCGATAGTAATGGAAGTTCGGTAAATTTGTTAACTTTAGTGTAACGGCTCATCAGAAACTTGTTCACGTTGGACTTGAAGACAACCATATTATGGACAGCTGGAAAGCAGGAAAACAAAAGTCAATTCCACAGGCGTGCAGTTCTAAGAAAGAAGCTTTGATCATGGAATCTACGTTTAGGTTTAGGCACAGATAAAGGGTGGGGGGAATTATTGATAGTGTTTTCAGCTAGACGAGTGTTTCTTGTGAAGGTTTGGCGAGGTGGGGCCATAGATTGAAGCGCAGTCGAACACTTTCCATGAAAATAATGATAAAGCAGAGACAAACTCGCAACATCTCTTCTGTGAGATAGAGGTTGCAGCGAAGAGAAAATGACATTTCCCCCGAGGCCACGAAGTATATTTTGAACCATATCAAGGCAGGACAAGTCCTTTCTAACAGCTCCTGTCCAGATGTGGCAAAAGTATTCCATCCTTGGACGTACCTGGCTCTTATATAGATGGAGAATTGCATCAGCAGTGAGATATCTACTGGATCGATAGAAGGATCCGACCATCTTTCCAGCGGCCTTGGGCACAGATTTGATGCACGTATTCTATTTAAGATCATGAGTAAGGTCAAGTCAAGAAGCTTGTAAAAACTTGAGGCCTCCCCAAGACGAGAGTCATTCATTTTAATTGATGTCAGATGGGGATCAGAACGTTGATGATGTAAAGATAGAAGCTTGGTTTTGGATGCATTAAAAGTAACCCGATACTCGTTCACCCATTGTACAACGTGATCAAAAGGAGAGAGAAGCGGAGATAACTTGGTCGTTTACTGTCTTAGATGTGCTACCATAGATGGTAGTGCCATCAGTAAACATATCTACAAATTATGTAAGGATGTGATTTGGAAGATCATTATTGTAGATCAGGAAAAGAGTTGGGCCCAGGATTGACCCCTGAGGGACTCCAGCATTAACAATGTGAGCTTCTGATTTTTGCCCATCAACTACTAACCTTATGAACCTATCAGAAAGAAATGATTTAATAATTGAGAAGACATTTCCAGCTATACCATAGCTAGAGATCTTGTGAAGTAAACCTTTATGCCATACCCTATCAAAGGCTTCTGATATGTCAAGAGCAATTGCCCTAGAAAGGTTGCCTCTGTCGAGAGATTCACTAATCATATGAGATATAACTGTAAGCACATATGCTGTAGATCTAGCAGAACGGAAACCATATTGTGTATCACTAATAAAGTTATTTTTGCTGAGATAGTTGATTATTTCTCTAGTTAACACAGATTCCAACAACTTACTCATGACGCACAGGAGACGTACTGGCCTGTACTGGTAGGGGATGAACGCTCACCTGAATTCTTAAATACAGGGCATACTGATGAGATTTTCCAGGGTGATGGGAAGTAATTCTCCATAAGACAACGTTTAAACAGTTTTGTAAGCATGGGTTGAAGTTTTTTTTAGTACTATAATTGACTACCGTCAGGGCCGGTTGCTTTACTGGAGTCAAGGTTTTGATTAGCTTGGCAACATCACGTACAGATATTTGTATATCACATAGCATGTTTTCTGATACAGGAGGAAATATTGGGAGTTGGCGGCCTTGGTCGCAAAGGGTATTATTATCTGCAAAGATCTTGGCAAAGAGTTTGGCTTTGTCTGATGCTGACGAGATTAACTCAGGTCCATTGATGATAGTTGGGATGAGCACACGATTCTGTTCAGGATTCTGTTTGCTATTTGCCAAATCTGGTGGGAACCAAGCTGCCGCTCAGCTACTTTGGACTTGACGGACTGAGCATATACATCTCTTGCGTTCTTTATTACTTTCTTACAATGGTTGCTGGCAGTCCTGAAAGCGGCTTTAGTTTCCATACATCTATTTCTGTGCACAATAGCAGCAGCACATTCTGGAGAAAAAACATGACTAGCCGTTAGGTTTTTGCTGGAACTTTTTCGAGGGTATGAAACGGTCTATACCTACAATTAACCATTCCGCCAGGTCTGACAATATAGAGGGCACATCATTTTTAAACATGGAACGCAGAGGTAGATCCGATATAAATGTACAGAAGCCATCCCAGTCAGCCTTAGTGTATCGATATACTGTACAATGGAGAGGTACGTCTGGGGACTTATTACATTTTATTTTTATCTTAATTGATACAACGGAGTGGTCGGAAGATCCAAGAGGAGACAGAACAGAAACTGAACATAGTTCAGGGCAAGTTGTGAGAAAAAGGTCTAGTAGACTCGCATACTGGCCGTGATTGTTGGGCACACGGGTGGGTTCGTGAACAATCTGAGTGAGGTCATAAGCAATGGAGAAATCATGACAGAACCTCCCCTCATCATCGATCTTGTTTGAGTGGGTCAACCATTCCACATTGTGAGCATTGAAGTCTCCGCATACGTGAATGTTAGCTGAAGGATAAGCTGATAGAACTTGGTCAATTTTCTCCGATATGCTTTTAAAGATAGTAATTCCACTGTTATGGGGTCGGTAGAGAATAAATATAAATGCAGTAGTGTGAGCTAGTGCAACCCGGAAAAGCATATAGGTATGTTAGGATCTTCTCTGGAGATGTCCCTACCACATGGAAATTGGGCTTCAACGTTTGGAAGGTTAGAACGTAGACCCCTGATGTTGGAGAAGAAGACATGGTAGTGGCGGTCTACGTTGGAAGTTAGAGATTCTAATGAGTAATTAAGACTTTTAACTAGTGAGTTATTGAAACTTTGAACTAGTGAGTTATTCAAACTTTTAACTACTGATTTATTTATACTTTTAACTTGTGAGTTATTCAAACTTTTAAACCAGTAAGTGATTTAAACTTTTAACTAGTGAGTTATTGTACTTTAAAATAATGATTTATTTATTCTTTTAACTAGGGAGTTATTTAAACTCATAAACTAGTGATGTATTTACAATTTTCAACTAGTGAGTTATTTACACTTTTAACTAACGATTAATTTTCACTTTTAACAAGTGAGTTTTTTAAACTTATTAACTAATGATTTAAACTTTTAAACAAGTGAGTTATTTAAATCTTTTAAACTAGTGATTTATTTAAACTTTTAAACTAGTGGGTTATTTAAACTTTTACCAAGTGAGTTATTTACACTTTTAACTAGTGGGTTATTTAAACATTTAAACCCGTGAATTATTTAAAATTTTTAACTAGTTAGTTTTTTATACTAATTAACTAATGATTTAAACTTTTAAACAAGTGAGTTATTTCAATTGAAACTAGTAAGTAATGTAAACTTTTAAACTAGTGAGTTTTTTAAACTTTTAACTAATGATTTATTTTTACTTGTAATTAGTGAGTTTGAAAAACGTTTAACTAATGATTTATTTATACTTTTAACTAGTTAGTTATTTAACCTTTTTAACTAGTGAGTTATTTAAACTTTTAACTAATGGCTTATTTTTACTTGTAATTAGTGAGTTTGAAAAACGTTTAACTAATGAGTTATTTATACTTTTAAGTAGTTAGTTATTTAACCTTTTTAACTGGTGAGTTATTTAAACTTTTAAACAAGCAATTTATTTAAACTTTTAGACTAGTGAGTTATTAAAACTTCGTTACTATTGATTTATTTAAACTGTCAAACTAGCGAGTTATTTAAACTTTTAACTAGTGAGTTAGTCAAACTGCTAACTAGTGATGTAGGAAACTTTTAAACTAGTAAGTTATTTAACTTTTACTAGTGAATTATTTAAACATTAAAACTACGTAGTTATTTAAACTTTTAAACAAGTAAGATATTTAAAATTGTTAAATAATGAGTTATTTATACTTTTAACTTGTGAGTTATTAAAACTTTAAAACTAGTGAGTAATTAAAAAAACTTTTAAACTAGTGAATGATTTAAACTTTTAACTAGTTAATTATTTAAACTTTTAACTATTGAGTTATTTAAACTTTTGGACTAGTGTGTTATTTACACTTTTAAACTAGTACGTTGATTAAACTTTTTAACTAGTGAGTTATTTAAACTTTGAACTAGTGAGTTAGTTAAGCTGTTTACTAGTGATATATTTAAACTTTAAAACGTTAGCTATTTGGACTTTTAAATAGTGATTAATTTAAGCTTTAACCTCGTGAGTTATTTAAACTTTTAAACAAATGAGTTAGTTCAGCTTAAAAATTAGTGAGTTTTTTTTAAATTTTAAACTAGTGAGTAATTTAAACTTTTAAACTAGTGAATTATTTACACTTTATACTTGTGAGTTACTTAAACTTTTTACTAATGCGTTATTTAAAATATTAAACTAGTGAGTTATTTAAACTTTTAAACTCGTGAGTTATTTAATCTTTTAAACTAGTGAGTAATTTAAACTTTTAAACTAGTGAGTTATTTAAACATTAACTAGTGATTTATTTAAACTTTTAAACTAGTGAATTATTTAAACTTCTAAACTTGTGAGGTATTTACACTTTTAACTAGTGATTTATTTAAACTTTTAACTAGTGATTTATTTAAACTTTTTAATAGTGAGTTGTTTAAACATTTACCTAGTGAGTTATTTAAACTTTTTAACTAATGATTTATTCAAACTTTTTAACTAGTGAGCTATTTAAACTTTTTAACTAGTAAGTTATTTAAACTTTTTAACTAGATAGTTATTTAAACTTTTAAACTTGTAAGTTATTTAAACTTTTAAAATAGGGAGTTATTTACACTTTATACTAGTGAGTTATTTAAACTTTTAATTAGTTAGTTATTTAAATTTTAAACTAGTGAGTTATTTAAATTTTTTAACCGGTGATTTATTTAAACTTTTAAACTAGTGAGTTATTTAAAATTTTAACTAGTGAGTTTGTTTTAACTTTTAACTGGTGAGTTAGTTAAACTGTAACCTAGTGATTTATTAAAATTTTTAAACTAGTGAGCTATTTAAACTTTTAACTAGTTAATTATTTACACTTTTAATTAGTGAGTTGTTTAAACTTTTAAACTAGTGAGTTATTAAAAATTTTAACCTAGTGATTTATATAAACTTTAAAACTAGTGAGTAATTTAAACTTTTAAACCAGTGAATAATTTAAACTTTTAACTAGTGAGTTATTTAAACTTTTAAAATAGTTATATATTTAAACTTTTTAACTAGTGCGGTTTTTAAACATTTAAACTAGTGAGTTATTTATATAAACTTTTTCACTACTAAATTGTTTAATCTGTTAACTAGAGATTTATTAAAACGTTTAAACGAGTTCGTTATTTAAACTTTTTATTGTAAGTTAGTTACAATTTTTACTAGTGAGTCATTTAAACTTTTAACTAGTGAGTTATATAAACTTTTAACTAATGATTTATTTTTAATTTTAGTTAGTTTTTAAAACGTTTTACTAATGATATATTTATGCTTTTAGCTTAGGGGTTATTTAAACTTTAACTAGTGAGTTATTTAAACGTTTATCTAATGATATATTTATACTATTTACTCATGAGTTATTTAAACTTTTGCTTAGTGGGTTATTTAAACTTTTAACTATTGAGTTCTTGAAAATTTTTAACTAGTTAATTATTTAAACTTTTTAACTCGTGAGTTATTTAATCTATTAAACTAGTGATTCATTTAAACATTCAACTAGTAATTTATTTGAACTTTTAACCAGTGAGTCACTGAAACTTTCAACTAGTGAGTTATTTATACTTTAAACTACTGATCTATGTAACATTTAACTAATGGTGTATTTAACCTTTTAACTAGTGAGTTATTTACATTTGAACTAGTGAGTTATTTAAAATTTTAACTAGTGAGTAATTTAAACGTTTAACTAATGATTTATTTATACTTGGAACTACTGAGTTATTTAAACTTAAAACTAGTGAGTTGTTTAAACGGTACACTACTGAGCTATGTTAGCTTTTAAATAGTGAGTTCTGTAAACTTTTTGTCTAGTGAGTTAGTTAAACTTTACACTAGTAATGGTTTTAAACTTTTTACTAGTGAGTTATATGAACGTTTAACTTGTGAATTATTTAACAATTTTACTAGTGAGTTATTTAAACATGTAACTGGTTAGTTATTTAAACTTTTTAATAGTGTGATATTAAAACTTTTTGACTAGTGAGTTTTTTTAAATTTTGTATCTAGCGCGTTATATAAACATTTAAACTAGTGAGTTATTAAAATCTTTTAACTAGTGAGTTATTTAAACTTTTTAACTAGTGAGTTATTTAAACTTCTTAACTAATGAATTATTTAAACTTTAAAACTCGTGAGTTTTTAAAAATTTTTAACTAGTGAGTTATTTAAACTTTAAAACTTGTGAGTTTTTTTTAAGTTTTAACTTGTGAGTTATTAAAAATGTTAAACTATTAATTTATTTTAACTTTTTAACTAGTGAGTTATTTAAACTTTTAACTAGTGAGTTATTTAAACTTGAAACTAGTGAGTTATTTCAACTTTTTAACTAGTGATTTATTTAAACTTTTAAACTAGTGTCTTACTTAAACTTTTAACTAGTGATGTATTTACATTTTAACTAGTAAGTTATTTAAACTTTTAAACAAGTTAGTTATTTAAACTTTTAAACTATTGAATAATTTAGACTTTTAACTAGTGAGTTATTTAAACTTTTAACTAATGAGTTATTTAAACTTTTAATTAGTGAATTATTTAATCTATAAACTAGTGAGCTATTTAAACGTTTAAAATAATGAGTTATTTATACTTTTAACTAGTGAGTTATTTAAACTTTTAAACAAGTGAGTTATTTAAACTTTTAAACAAGTGAGTTATTTTAACTTTTAAACAAATGAGTTATTTTAACTTTAAATCAAGTGAGTTATTTAAACTTTTAAACTAGTGATTATTTAAACTTTTAATCTAGTGAGTTATTTAAACTTTTAAACTAGTGAGTTATGCAAACTTTTAACTAGTTTATAAGTTATACTGTAAACTAGTGATTTATTTAAACTTTTAAACAATGAGTTATTTAAACTTTTAACTAGTTAATTATTTACACTTTATACTGGTGGGTTTTTAAAAACTTTTAACTAATGATTTATTTTCACTTTTTACTAGTTAGTTATTTAACCTTTAGACTGATGAGTAATTTAAAATTATAACTAGTGAATTATTTAAACTTTTAAACTAGTGATTTATTTAAACTTTTAGACCAGTGAGTAATTTAAAATTTTAACTACTGAGTTATTCTAAATTTAAACAAGTGAGATATATAGACTTTTAGGCAGTGATGTATTGAAACTTTTAAACTACTGAGTCATTTAAACTGTTAATTAGTGAGTTTTTAAAACTTTTTACTAAGGATTTATTTTAACTTTTTAACTAGTGAGTTATTTACACTTTTTACCAGTAAGTTATTTGCACTTTTTACTAGTGATTTATTTAAACTTTTTACTAGTGATTTAGTTAAACTTTTAACTAGTGAGTTATTTAAACTTTTAAACAAGTTAGCTATATACACTTTTTAACTTGTGAATTATTAAAACTTTTTACTAATGATGTAGCTATACTTTTAACTAGTGAGTTATTCTAACTTTTAAATAGTGAGTTTATTAATCTTTTAAAGTAGTGAGGTATATACACTTTTAAACTAGTGAATTATTGAATTTTTTAAAAGTTACTTATTTATACTTAAAGATTTGTGAGTTATTTAAACTTTTAAACTAGTGAGTTATTTACATTTTAACCAGTGAGTAATTTAAACATTAAAACTAGTGAGTTATTTAAACTTTAAACTTGTGAGTTATATACACTTTTAACTAATGATTTATTTTTAATTTTACCTAGTGAGTTTTTAAAACGTTTTACTAATGATGCATTATACTTTTATCTTGTGAGTTATTTAAACTTTAACTAGTGAATTATTTAAACGTTTAACTAATGATTTATTTATACTTTTTACTAGTGAGTTATTCAAACTTTTAACTAGTGCGTTATTTAATCTTTTAACTGGTGGGTTCTTTAAACATTTTAACTAGTGAGTTATTTAAACTTTTTAACTGTTGAGTTTTTTCAACATTAAACCTCATGAGTTATTTAAACTTTTAAACTAGTGATTCCTTTAAACATTTAACCAGTGATTTATTTAAACTTTTCAACCAGTGAGTTATGTAAATTTTAAACTAGTGGATTATTTAAACTTTCTACTGAGTTATTTAAACATTTAACTACTAAGGTATTTAACTATTTTACTTGTGAGTTATTTAAACTTTTAACTAGCGAGTTATTCAAACGTTTAATTAATGATTTATTTATACTTTTAAGTAGTGAGTTATTTAAACTTTAAACTAGAAAGTTATTTAAAGTTCACACTAGTGGGTTATTTAAACTTTTAACTAGTGAGTTCTTTAAACTTTTTGACTAGTGTGTTATTTAAGTTTTTTAACTAGTAAGTTATTTAAACTTGTTTAATAATGAGTTATTTAATCTTTAAACTCGTGAGTTATTTTAACATTTAAACTAGTGAGTTATTTAAACTTTTTAACTAGTTAGTTATTCAAACTATAAAACTCGTGAGTTATTTAAAAATTTTAACTAATGAGTTATTTAAACTTTTAAACTCGTGAGTTTTTTTAACTTTTAAACTAGTGAGTTATTTAAATTTTTAAACTAGTGAGTTATTTAAAATTTTAACTAGTGATTATTTAAACTTTTAACTAGTGATTTATTGAAACTTTTAACTAGTGATGTATTTAAACTTTTAACTAGTGATTTATTTAAACTTTTTAACTAGTGAGTTATTTGAACGTTTTTAGCTTTGTGTGGAAGCAATTTATTAAGCTTTGTTGAGTATTACTGTTAGTGGCAACAGTCCGGAATTTAAACAACCCTTTATGTACTGGAACTTTGATCCGTAAAGATTCGCAAGTTCGACCAAAATATTCCCGAGTTCGGCAAGCTGTACCTGTGTTGTAGGTTTGTCTAGCCCAAAACGTTGTGAGGATAACTTTCAAGATCAGAATAGTAATCTTTAGTAATGAAAGATGATTTTATACGGGATAAAACGGAGACTAAACAACTCCAATGTATACATCATAATCTATGCTCTCTACCTTCCAGATAAACAAACATATGTCCCTGCTTCTGATGTCTGCATTCTCTTTTCAATAACACGAAATCGGTGCCAAACTTACATAGATTATTAGCAATAGAAACATCTCTCTATATTAAAAGTGCTTTCCGTTCGCATGATTCGTGATGTCATCCGTTTCGACACTAAAGGCCTATTGTGACACCCGAAATATTGTCGCGTATTCCATTCTGGCATTTTTTCCCACATGAGCGACTTGCATGTCCTGATTGCTTGAGACAGAAAGGATGTCACTCGTGCTCTCCAGATCTGGAGGATTCCACGCAGTAAAGTTCACCTGACCGGAAAGTTTATTCGTTAGTATTAACGGTCACGCGAAAGCTTAATTCTGTAACACCTGATCTGGATGAATTAGAAAGACGATTGTTTGTGTAGATTCACCTTTTTTTGTTTGTTTGTTTATTTTTCGCCTTGGGATAAATGATCCGGCGAAACCTCCCGCGTGTATAATATCAACGGAGAATTAATGTGTACGGTTTGAAAGTGGAAGCGAGAAGAAGTTAACCGTGAAGCTAAAACAACTTAAATGAGTATGAAAATATAAAAGATGACAGTAGTCAGTATAGTGGGAGGGTAAAGCCTGGGAGGTAAACGGCATATAGAATGGTAAGCAAAGGCGAAATAATCGTCAGATATCTTAAAGTCTATGGAAAAAAAGAAATCCATATAACACCCCTCCGCACGCGCGCACCCCCCATATATATATATATATATATATATATATATATATATATATATATATATATATACACGGAGGTTTGTTCCAGAAGTAAAGCCTCTATTTTTTCATTCAATAACGTGAAATAGCTACAAACACGGGGGTGGTACTATAGAATCGATCAAATCTCCGTCATTCTCAATGCAATTTTGTCCTGAATTCAGTAACACATCTCTGTGCTGACGCACCTCCATGACAAGTCTCACATCGTTAAGATCTGCAACAGACATATGAAACATTTAGGCCATGAATGCATAAGTCCACTTATCATAACAATGCAATTGACATTTTATTTCTGATCCATTCGGGCGGAATAAGAATAGTAGGTATTACTCTTAGAACGTCGCTAGTGATATATATATATATATATATATACGTATTTGCATATATATACATATATATACACATGATGATTGCAACGTCTTGTCAGACGAGTGCCACTCCCTCAGACATTTAAAATCCATGAGCCCAAATACCTGAGGGAGTATCTATACAAAGATGATGTTACAGAGTCTTAGCTTTGCACGACAGCTAAGTCTCTCTCTCGGTTCAAAATGTTGAGATCCAGAAACAAGCAAGAGCAAGATAGCCAGCAACAAATTAAACTGCAGACCAGCTTAATGCGGGTACTGGTCTTCCGCTTTATGGTTTTTTAAATCAGAGATTTGCTTCTCCTAGAAAGGTTGCCTTCACCACGGCTTACGGGAGCCCTCTCCACCCCAAACATATACATATATATACATATACATACATTCATCTATATACACATATACTAGACATTAAGAGGAGATTATAGATAGATATATAAATTCCCGTTCACATACACCTTTCAAGATAAAGCTAGAACCCAGAACTACATAGAATCGAGCAATTGCATCGACAACGGACAACGCCAGACCCAAAGTGGGTTTCGATGTACTGCATCTCATCAGTGACGTGCTCCGACATAGGCGCGAACCCAGGTCGTCGCACTCATGAAGTGTGCAATACTGACGACCTAACGATATGGGCCATGGCGCAATCTATTGACTATGCCTCGATTTTTTAAATTCTTACATTTTCATCCAGTTCTACATTCTACGATGTGACAAGCAACGCGTCATATACAACTAAGATAGTTACTGCTGGTATGCAGGCGGTAGATATCACATCTACAAACATTAACTGAAATTAGCCGACTCCCCAGACACGATTACGCAACAACCTTATTTGTTGAGGGACATCATGTCCCTACGAAGTATGACCCGCTTTTATAATTTCAGTGCGACGACCTGGGTTCGCGCCTATGTCGGAGCACGTCACTGATGAGATGCAGTACATCGAAACCCACTTTGGGTCTGGCGTTGTCCGTTGTCGATGCAATTGCTCGATTCTATCTAGTTCTGGGTTCTAGCTTTATCTTGAAAGGTGTATGTGAACGGGAATTTATATATCTATACACATATACATATATCTGCACATATACATATATAAATGTATACACATATAAATATATATACCTATACACATATACATACACATATATATATATATACATACTTATATATATATGCATACATATATAAATATATATCTTTATACAGTCCGTCAGCCTTGACAATGACTAGTCGGGGCCTCAATGCTTTATCCTTCGGTACAGGACTTTTCAACTTTGACTCCTAACTTGTTTGCGCAGTTTAGGTGTCGTATTTGTGGCGCATCAAATAAACATCATCTGAACCTCCAATGCTCATTTCCAATGGAGCGAACCCGCGACGACTGGCAGCAGAGGAGGATGCAACTTCTGGCCGAAAGTAATCTCAGTGAGGTAGACAATCGCCCTATCGTGTCCGCTACAACGCCTTTTTTTTCTGGGTGAGGTTCCATAAAATTTTAAGGAAAACTACAAGGCAGCAGTAGAGTTTGAAGTCTGAGTTCCCATCTCTTAGCCTTTTACTGTGATAAGGCCCGCAAGGCAGTGGTGTTTGATTTTGGGGTTGGTTCCCCTAGTCTTCGCCCAACAAAGCACACCCACAAGACAGTGGGGTAGGGGTTGGTAGTGTGCCAGGGCGTGCCCACACATCGGTGGACCAAAACGTACTACCTCTGCGGCTCCCTACTACTCAGAGATCTCCTACAGGTTTAGGCTTGGGCCGCATGCACTCAGTTACCGGGTGTGGCCAACGTGGAGGCACTGTAGGAGTCTTGATGATGGAGAAGCTATGTACTGGCAAGGAAGACTTATGCACAGCTGCTCCCTTTTCACCACGAGGTTAGCGAGCGGTGTTAGCTGAAAACTAGAAGACATGCAAGCATGAACTTATACCTAATACACTAGACGCATTACATCCCCCTGCCGGGGTAAGAATCCAAGCACCCCCACCCCCATATATATATATATATATATATATATATAATAGCAAGCCGCCCGGCATTACTCGGTCGTAAAATACGTTTAAATATGATATTTTGATTCATGCAGATTTAGTATTTATTATTATATTATACTGAACCCATCAGTAATGATTTAAAATGTTTTACAACAAATGACTCAGACGCCACCACCGAGAATCGAACCAAAACCTTTACATATCATTTAACTGGAATTCCTTATTGAGATGAGTATTATTTATCGATTTATTGCGGACCATTACCCTCATCTTTTCTTAGATATTGTTTTCACGACGTTTCGGTCAACTATTCCTCTGGTCTTTGTTAGGTGGTAACCGCGACGAGATAGGAACTCCGAATCAATTACTGCCATCCATAGTTTTTGTCGTCGCACCACGTTTTTGGGGCAAGTAAGTCTCTGACCGGCTTTGGGTAGGATTGAAACTCCTATCTTCAGACAATTCTAACTTGGAAACGTGGTGAGACGTTCAGTAATTGCTGAGAATGCAGTTAGAAGATTCTGAGTTTCTTTCCCGTCACGGTTACCACCTAACGAAGGACAGGGGAATAGTTAGCGAAAAGTCGTGAAACAACACCTAAGAATAGTCCGCAATAAATGAATGAACAAAACTTTTACCTAATGATTTACTTTTATCTTTGACGTTAATGCCTGAGCTATCAAGACATGTTTGATGCAAGGCTAAAAATTTAAACATGAATCAATAGCTATTACGTTACGCATGCATATTCGTAATGCCGTCGTTCGACCTTCATCTGGGAGATTATTTTTTTTTTAATTTCCATGCATTTGCAGCGATTTTTCCCGGCTAAAATCCAAATATGTTTCGCGTGGGTTCGAATAACCTATGTATTAAGTTTCATATCTCCATGAATATAATTACACGTAATAGTTAAGTAAAGATGATCATCCCATGAGAAAACCGAAAAAGAAAATTAATGACGAATTAATTTAAATGAATGTTTAAAAGAATATTCAAATTATTTAAGTATTTTTCAGATGAGTGTAATTCCACGACCCATATATAACAAAGTTGTATTTTTTTAAAATCAAATAAAATAAAAAGTTTTTAATATGAATATCAATACACAAAAGCCCCTCAGATTTATATATATATATATATATATATATATATATATATATATATATATATTTATAAATATATATATATATATATATATATATATATATATATATATATATATATATATATATATACAAGCAGAAGTACCCGTCGTTGACTGGGTTCAAAAACAGCCTACAGAAAAAGGACTGCAATTGACGAAAGCATGATATGTTATGAAAAGGAGGAGGTTGTAAAGAGATAGGTTTTGATACTCAAAAATTTTACCCTAAGCAAAATATGATGAAAGTAAAGATAATTTTCCCGAAAATATATTTTTTATATCAACTTTATTTCCATTCGTAGCCAAGTGTGACCAACAAAATGATGTTTTCTTACAAAGAGAAAATGTTACATATATAATAATATAAATATACAAGAAATAAATGTTTCCATAGTCAATAAAAGTTACTTTTATAGTAAAGAGTTCATTGGTTTCTATTTTTAAGTAGTTTATAAAAAAAAATTTTTTATTCACGAACAGGTTTAAAAAAAAAATCAGAATGGCAGCGACTTTGAAATGGACAGCCCCGTTTTCAATTTGATGGAGGGGCACCTGAGCATTCTGTGTTTACAATTTAAGAGAGTTCTGTCAACGTAAGGAATATTTATCAACATATTTTAATGTTTTCCGTTATTTTGTGCTTGAGGAATATTCGATTATGGCATGTGTAGTTTATATAAAAGTTTATTTAAGACGTTATCGCCTCAAATTTCGTTTTAATTTCGGTTCGCTGAAATTATTTCAAGTAAAGAGCATTAAAAACTATTTCAAAACAAAAAAAAATTAACTGAACTTTTATTGACTATGGTAACATTTATTTCCTGTATATTTATTTTTCGGGTAGTCATTTGTTGGCTTTTCTGCTAAACATTCTTACTAAATAATATCGACGAAATATCGAAAAACAAAGAAACAAAAACAGTTTTGAAAAATAATGAAACTTTACTTACTTTAATCCGAAACAGCAAAATAATATATTAAAAAAGTAAACACGTAATTAATTTAGTTTTTTAAAGCTAAAATCGATATAAATATGAATAAGAAAAAATGGCGCCCATTTCAAGCAGAACAGCTTCGTTTCAGTTTTACAGTATTGAACGCTGTAGTATTCAGGGTTGTACTATTGTAATGTAAAGAACACACAGAAAGGGTTGTAATCAACTGAATTCCTTCTAGTAAACTGACAAAAAAGCTTAAACAAATATATAAATAAAAATAAAAAGGTTATGTAAATGTTTTTAAAAAGACACGTAATCACGTCAGCGGGATTTTTCCTTCTTTTGACACGATAACAAGTAACGTTCTTATTCTTTATTATTTATCTATTTATCTATTTTCGAAAGAGTGCCACGTGCAAGTGGAGAAGGAAAAAACAGAGTTATGCAAAATTTGTGTCGAGAATTGTCGAAAGTTCCGACTTTTTTTTTGCTTTCACTTTAATAAGAACGTGAATTTATGAGGTGAATTTATTCGACACAATATGATTCAACTAAAAAAAATAAATAAAAGCTAACGTGAATTAAGATTAAATTTAAGGTGTTATTGTGGACCTTCATCCCTTTTAAAAAACCTTGTTACACTTTGTGACATATTTACATTCTATAGAGGTTAGGCGCGAACGAACACCCAATAATTTTATTATACAATCTTCAAACTGAAACATTTATCTAAGTATACTCACGTAAATAGATATGAACAATCTTTGTTAAAGTTTGTGCCATATTTTGATGGAGTACATACTTATCAAAGTATTCTTATGTGCATCTATATATAAAAAAAAAACTTGTAAACATTTTTTTTCATTTTTTATTTCCATACTTTGGGGGCTAGGCGCGAACGCAGACCCCAGAATTTTTATGAACCACCGTTCTGCCAGATCAAACATATTCATTTCTGATTCTCGATACATCTATCATTATATGTAATCTGTTTTTTTAAATAGTCAACCATATAGGAGCCTATTTGTGACCAGAGACACACACACGCGCGCGCGCATGCGCATGCACACATACACGTTCAGCTTTATATATATATATATATATTCTTATATATATATATTCTTAATTTTCATAAATATATATATATATATATATATATATATATATATATATATATATATGAAAATTAAGAACATCTCTAATTTTTAAGAAATTGGGAATCTAATGATGGGTATAAAAGCCAAAAAAATGCGGTATTTTGTTTTTATATATATTTAACAATATATTTTGAAACTTCAATTTTTGGCCGATTACATTACAGCACTTTATAGTGAAGCAGATATCCGAAACAATCTCTCACTTGGTGCTTGTATCACTAAGTGAAAGATTCTTATGGAATATTGTGATAACCTGCCCCACTAGTAATCAGGATATTAACTTTGCCATTTTTCTAAGATATGAATAAAAAGAAAAGAAAGAAAAAATGCTTTAAAACTTTTGATGAGTACGATTATATTATCGAAAAATGGAAGTTTCAAAATAAAAAAAACATATATAAAGATAACTTCGCCCTCGTGTATAAAAGAGATCAGAAAGCTGCCTATAACATTCTTGTTCTTTTGTTCAGCAACTTTCAGTTGCCATATCAATGTGTTCCAGTGTTTCTCTTCTTTGTATACTCTTACGAACCGTCCAAGTAGTTGCCTCTCTTTTTATCCCCTTTTCGTTTCCATCAAGGCTTTTTGATATGTTGTTCACTATTAGTCTCCACAGTTCTTTGGTTCAGATGCGTGCATTCTTCTTTTCACTTACTATAAATGTTCACCATAATTTATTGCTGCAGGGTGTCGGAACAGCCAGGATAATCATTCTCATCTGAAAACATCCCTCCGTAGTTTTTCTACTCAACTACATTATATTTTGATTATCGATTATCAATACTTATCGGACATATTATGATACAAAATCTATCAAAGAACCCTGCCAGATACATGAAATATATTAGCGTCAAATTTCATATAAATAGGCCAGCCATTTCGGAGTCTATAGAGAAGAAACTCCCCCCTCTCTCTCCCCCCTCTCTCTCCCTCTCTCTCTCTCCCTCTCTTTCACGCACAAACTCACAGACAAAATTCCTTTTATCTAAATATCTATAAAAGTGAAATTGTCTCTCTGTCTGCGTGTGTGTCAGTGTGTGTACACTTTCCTACCAAACTAATCTGTCAGTTTTCAGTCTACAGACTCGTGATTTGACATAAAGTGGTAGTAAGATTTGGGAAAATCTTTTTAATCGATTTTCGGCCAGACATTTTGCTGTGATGGGGTCAACGTTCAACTACTTTACCTTTGTAAATTCTACCAAACTCCTCCGCTAATCTTGGGTCTAAAAACTTGATTTTTTACTTGACATGGATCAAACTATTTTAATTTGATTTTATCTCGAAACAATAAATGTAAAGGCGTCAAAGTTGGTGTCAAAGTTTACAAAAAATTACCTCTGCGGTCTACCAATTTTTTGGTCTATACATTTGAAAATTTAGATAAAGTCTATTCAGACAGAGGGTAAGCTTTTTAATCGGTTTTTGACTGACACGCACACACAAATATACACACGCGCGCGCACAAACACACACATACACACTCACACAAACACACACACACACACACATATATATATATATATATATATATATATATATATTATTTTGCCCTATATATATTTTCGCGCCTTTAACATTTCCTGTCTGTCTGGGTCAGTTTGACTTTTGTTTCCCTTTATTTTATATTTTATATTTAACTTTATCATTTCTTTTTTCTCCTTTCACTTCCCAGATTTTTTTTATTTATAGTTATGTCTCGGAAGTAGAGTGAAAAGCACATCTTATTTTTCTTTTATTAATATTATTTTTTCCTTGTACAAATTTTTGTGAATTATTCCATGTATTTCTGCCTTTGGATTATTATGGACCATCTTCTTCCAATTACGGAATTTCTTTGGATTTTACGTGTACAAATGGAAATTCTTTTAACTTTCTTGAAGTTTTACATTTAGATTTTACCGTCACTGGATTTTTTATCTTCCACCAGACTATCCATTAATGTGTAATCACCTTTTTCTTTACCATATTCCCTCTGCTTAACTTATTTTGTTTTCAAGTAAGATCTTTGACTTACTTGTTGTTTCATCAAATACTTCTGCATGCAAAATCCGATCCCGCATTTTGCTAATTCCTACCCTCTGATGAGAAGGAGAGTATGTCTTCGAAACTCCGCGGATTAAGGACTATCCATTTATCTAGTGTTTCCTTTTCAGATTAAATATGTTTTAACTCATTTCAAAGTGTTTTTAAGATATTTCATTAACTGTTTGCTCATATATATATATGTATGTATATATATATATATATATATATATATATATATATATATATATATATATAAATGTAAAGTTGGTTCGTTCTAAAAGAATAACACCATATTTCTACGTTACCAATTTATTGGAAATTTTCAGACAACCCATTTTTAGAGTCGAGGTATGTTTTTATGTTATTAAAATAAATTTACCTCGCGAATTATTAAAATTAAAATATTAGATAAAATAAATATATTTTTTTAACCGTTACTGCGAATCTGTTCTGTTGATAAAACTGAACTTCCGGTTCGATTCATTTCACAGCCACGAATTGACGAAAGATTTCATTTTCTGTTTAGTTAGTAAAAATAACAACAAAAAATTCATTTGTTTATCTTCCAAATTTTTTAATTTACACATTTTTTCTTTATTATATGAGGCCAAAAAAAAGTTTGTCGCTTGCTTTTTGAGTTTTTTTTGTTTTTCGATATAAGATCGTTGGAATAAAAAAAAAACACGATTTAAAAAATAGCGCGCATAACTCTCTGCATTAGCACGGAAAAATGTTACTAAACATTTATTAATAATTTCTCACTTTTACAAACATTTGATTTTAAATTCCTTTTTAAATGACGACTTTTATCGACTTTTTTTTTTAAATATCCCCCCAAATGGTGTTTATTAGCCCCCCGTCCAAAAGTGATGTTTATTCCGGAGGCTGTTCTTAAGATTTGGAGGTTGGGGGGATTCCAAGGTGGACCTTATCTAAAAAAAAAAAAGAAAAGTCTTTTATGCGCACATAAGCAACTATTTTTTTTATTAACTTTTTTTTTTTTACTTTTTTATTTAAAAATTAGTAAATTTCAATTGTAGCGTCTACCCCGGAACTAATTTTGACAGTGACATAAAACATTCACCGTTTCCGGAGAGCTCCAAGAAAAAGACAAAAAGCCGTGGCGCCAAATTCAAGGAGTTTCTCGCCCTCTTTTTGCTCGCGCACCCCAGAGGAGTAAGACGTGTTACTGCCACGCTCTGTTGCTCGTGCGCGACACACCCTGTCCCGTTTCCAATGATGAAAAGACATTCTTCTGATCTTTTCACGCCACTCCTTACCCGAACGAATTTTCTAAACAAAATTAATTTATCGTTTCATCCCAACTTATCG
Source organism: Euprymna scolopes (assembly GCF_053919585.1). Taxonomy (NCBI): domain Eukaryota; kingdom Metazoa; phylum Mollusca; class Cephalopoda; order Sepiida; family Sepiolidae; genus Euprymna; species Euprymna scolopes. The sequence goes on along the minus strand of NC_136486.1, from coordinate 102,686,654 downwards.
CCAAAAACATTTGACCAGTCGGGAAGGATTTCTTCTTCTTTATTTTCGGACTAAAAATAAACACGAGTGTGATACACCAGGGCAAATAAATTCACACCTATTATAACAAGCTAAGTCTGATTAATTGTTTTTAATTAATTTTTCTAAACATTTAGTTTCTTATTAATGTTTTTTGAAAAATTAATTTTAAGTGAGCGGTTTGTTGTTTTGTCCCAGCGAGCACCTCGCTTCACAATGAATACAATAATAAATCATTTATCATTAATATGTGTTTTTGGTTTTGTGTTGAATGAAACTTTTTTTTTCATTACAACAATAATGAACCAATTTAAATCTTCCGGCATGCGTTTAAGGGTTACGAAATTATCAATAAATCGTTTAGTTACTAAGCCAACGTCAGTAAAATCAAAAAAATGTTACGTGCGCATGCATTAGACTTGACTAGGGGGGGGCTAAGGGAGCGACCATTAAATAATTATGCTGGTCGCTATGGAACTCAACGCCCAAGGAGTACCTAAAGCGGCACTTATGCACTTATGTTATCGTGCTATTTTTTAAAATAATATTTTCATGTTAAATTCAAATTTTACAATATGTTTTTCTTTTATTAATTTGTTAAGTGAAAGTACAGATAACCCGGTCGGTTTCTAATGTGATGAAAATCTAGCCCCCCCCCTAAAAAAGGGGTACACTGGATAATAACAAAACATTAAAATTGCCTCAGTCTCGAAAGATTTCTTCTCTACTGAACGAGGAAACAAACGGTGAAGTGTAGTTCACCTTCTGTTTCTCTCCAACCTCTCTCTTCCTCTCTTAATATCTCTCTCTATCCATCTCTGCCTTTCCCTCTCTCAATCTATATTTCTCTCTATATCACCTTCTCCATCTCTCTTTGAGCCCCTTTCTCTCTCTAACTCCCTCTATCTCTCTCCTTTCCTCTGTCTCATCCCTCTCTGTTTCTAACTCCCCCTCTCTCTGTTTATCTATCAATCCCTTTATCTCTCTATCTCCTTCTCTTTCTCTATTTTCCTCTCACTTTCTCTTTTCTATCTATATATCTTCCTCTCTATCTGTCCATCTCTAATCCCTTATCCTATTTTAGTCTCCTAAATTAATTACAGTGAATAAGGCATTGTCAAAACATGGATAAATCCTATCTTAGTCACCTAATTTACTGACTGTGAGAATAGAAGTTATTTGGAAATTACTGCTACCTTGAACAGCACCAGAAGTAACTGGTAAAACCTTTATTAATTAAATTGATTTTGGCAGCCATTTGGTAACAAAATGACATAGCCTTAGCCCTTGCTGCATGAGGAATACCTGCGACCTTGCTGCCAAGTAGAAGAATTATTTATTCTACTTTAAAACATTCAATTTTTCAAAAATCTCATGTTCGACATCTCCAAAACATCCAATATGGGGAAAAATATTGCAGAAATGCAAACTTATTGTTTAGGATGAATGCACAATGGTACGCAAAAAATCACTTGAGGCTCATGGTCGATCCTTGCAAGATTTGCGTGGCAATGTCAGACCATTTGGGAATGCAGTAATATTGCTTGCAGGAGATTTCAGACAAATGTTACCTGTTATTCTTCAATCAACACCAGCAGATGAAATAAATGCTTGCCTCAAATACTCTACTTTTTTGTTCCATGTGAAGCTATTAAACTTAACTCAAAATATGCATGTCGAGTTGCCGACTGTTCGATCCGCACAAAAACTTTTGCATCACTTATGGGAAATTGGGTACGAAAAAGTGCCAGCTGATCAGAGTTAAGGGCAACATTCTTCTGTAATTTCTGTAATTTTATTTCATCAAAAGAATAGTTAGTTTAAAATGTTTTTGCATATATTCAAATTATAAGAATTCCATTTGACTGAGTGAATGAGCTATTCTTGCCGGTCAATACAAAGATGCCCATGAACTTAACGCTATTATTCAATGTAAAATTCCAAGTGAGGTAGTCAAATACAGATCCATCGACACTGTTGTGAAAGCAGATAAAGTTGTTAATTATCCAACAGCTATATTTGCCAGGGATGCCACCGCATGTATTGCAACTGAAATTTGGTGTACTAATTATCATGTTGTGAAATATAAACCAATCCAAGCTTTACAATGGCACATAGCTTGCAGTATCATAGAAACAACATATGCATATATATATATATATATATATATATATATATATATATATATATATGCATACCAACATACACAAACATATATATATTTATCTATATAAAGATTTAATTGACAAAAATATCTACTAATCCCTCGACGAGATAACCATGTTTATATTGTTTTCAGTTGTTTCATTTATTTTCAAATACAAACGTGTGTGTATATTTTGATAGGTGTCTTGCAAGTGTTTTTTTTGTATTGATTAGAATATATTCGATTGTGCCATCAAATAGGTCATCAGTAAAATAAATATTGATCGCACAGTGACTACATCCTCCATAAATACAACGGAATATATATCTGGAAGAATTGTAGGAATTCGCCTATACGTACAATTATCTGGAAATCATATATGTATCGTATGCTTATTATACATACATTTTGCTTACATATGTTCATACATGTTTCAGTGGTGTCTCGATTCTCTTCTCTGGCTGGAGATGTGCTTCGCTTTATTGAGACTTTACTGAAACATCTACGCACATATTTAGCCAATAATATTTGGACCATAAACAGACTATAGATCAGCTCTGTCCTGTATTGAGCACTTTTTAATAATGAGGCGAGTTTCATCGGATTTACATGTAGGAAACCAAATCGATTCAACCGTTATATATATATATATATATATATATATATATATATATATATATATATATATAATTATATATATATATATATATATACAAACATGTATGTATATAATGATACAGTATCATTCATTCATCCCCACAAATTGATAGAAATGTATACTCCTCCGTATTTATATTAACCACACACACACACACACACACACACACACACACACACACACACACATGTGTGTGTGTGTGTGTATATATATATATATATATATAGAGAGAGAGAGAGGGGATAGATAGAGAGAGAGGCAGAGACAGACATACAGAAGCAGATAGATAGAAAGTATTAGATGGATAGATAGAGAGAAAGTATTAGATAGATAGATAGATAGATAGATAGATAGATGCATAGGTTTTTTATACGATCTTCTTAATAGCTTGTTTATATAAATATGAAAATCAGGATGCCTCTCTCAACACAAAGCCATCCCATTTCCGCCAATTATCGTCTTTTGTGTGCCATGGCCCTTCGCCATAACGGTCGTTTGCCAAATGAAATGCGATTTACCGGGTGTCGTGCTGAGTAGACCCTTAGATCTTGACGCGGGCAAAACCTGTCCGGTCTGACTGTTTGTGCACAAGATTCACCCGACGATGAACCGGAGCATTACTTAGCTCCAACTACGACACCCTTATGTGCCATTAGGCCGTATGGCAGAGGTCAGTATGGAAAGCTTAGGAGGTCGAAAGAAAAAGAGAGAGAAAGAGAAGATAGAGAAAAAGTAAGAAAGTATTCATGTGTTCACTCAGTTACATCTTTTATTACTCAATATGCTCATCCGTGTCCATACATTACCGTATAGTTTGGTTTTGTAGTCATATGCATTGGCATATCAACATTTTTTGTAGTATTTAATATCGAGTGATTTTAATGAAAGTGTTAGGAATTTAAGTAAAAAATAAAATAAACCAAGTCGATTTGTGAATTTGTATGTAGATTTGAAAATTGATTAGAACTTATCAAATTTAGGTTTACCTAAGAGATCACCTGATTTGTGTACTTGAACACGTGGTTGGGTTTATGCTGGCGTTATAGTCAGTTAACAGAAATTAAACTGGATGTTGGCAAGAAACGCGTTACTGAACAGAAATGTAGATGACCCTGTTGGAAGCAAATGGGGACCAAGGAAGATGTAGAAAGAGACTCAGCGTGCCGAACTCCGCCAAGAGAATTCATTATATAGATATGTTATATATATATATATATATATATACATATACATATACATACATGTATACACATAAATGATATATATATATATATATACATGTGTACATATACATATATGTTATATTATATATATATGTATACATGTACATATTTATATGCTATATTCATATAAATGTACATGTATACATATACGTATATATATGTTATTTTTATATATATATATACATACATATATGCAAATATTATATTATATTATATTATAAAACTTAAATCGTCTTGCTTGGGTATTAAAGCTGTGTGTCCGTTCTACATCTTCTAGTTTGAAAAATTCTGCGTATGCGTATCAACATAGAAACAAAACCATGAAAGCTTCTTTTTAATCGAAAGTTTTATTGCGTTTTAAATCTGCAAATAAAAACATAACTAGATGCCTTTTTCATCGGCATTTTTTTAATTTTATTTGGAAGTAGGAATCGTTTTCAAACAAAAACAAAACAAATATTTACAATTTAATGTCTTTTATATATCCTGTAATTGACAGTTTAAACACGACCAATTACTCAAATCAGCTTGCCCAGTCGTTGTAACAATGTAAACGGAAGTTTTATCACTTTACACAATATAAACGTTTTTCTTTTAAATTTTAAATTGTTAAATGTTTTTCACTTCTGATGGAGGTATGACACCAATGATTTCAACGACTGTTTTATAACCACAAGTTATAATAAACAACCAATCAGAAGCACAAGCCATGGTGAGCAACCAATGAAAAGCTACCAAAGTTACTATAAAAATTGTCGAATTTTGGCTTCAATCAGTTCGCCGCCATCTTTGTTACTGGCAATTACACTCGGGATCTGAACTACACTGCGTCTTCGCCACCTCTTTTTTACTAGCAATTACACTCAGGCTCGTACTTCACTACTTCTTCACCGACATCTTTGTTCAACATAATGTTTCAACACTTAACATAAACAATATGAACAGATTTTTTAAAAAATAACTATTTTTTCCGGATGCTTTCGATTATGCAGGGAACAACATTATGGTTTTAGGGTCTTAAATTTTTAAAAGGTTGTATTTTCATTGCAAGTTGGAATCGTTTTCAAACAAAAAATAAATAAAGAAAGAAAACAAATGTTTTTCTAATGTAAAACAAGACAAAACAAAAAAACTGTTTAATCAATTCACTTATATTTTTTTAAAAACATTTGGTATTTTTTTACGGCTTAACCTAGTATAGTTTACTTCCTAAAAAGAGATCAAATTCTACTTTTTTTTCAATGGCCTTTAAAAGTAATATGAAAGGCGGAATTTTTTAAATAAATAATGAAAGTTAAAAATTTTAGAGTGGGGGATCACTTTTCAATATGAATTTTACGTAAAATGTGCACACACCTCCTGGCCACGTCTTGGTAAACGAGACATGTAATCATTAGCTTTTGTTTTCAAAATTCCTTGCGGTTGGGAGGGCAAAAAGAAAGAACGGGGTTGAGAAGAATAAGTTTCAACCATTTTAAACATACCTAGAAAAATTTCAAAACTTGTGTGGGGTGATTTTTAAGAAGGATTTCGGTACTTGTGTAGAATTTGAGCTAAATGTAACTAACTCGCGGCTGGGCATTGCTCGGATCAGGACGTCATTCGCCATTTTTCGCCGAACATCGTCGATTATCAAAGCGTAACGCTACTCAAGAAAAAATAATGAAGAAAACATGTCAATATAATAAAATCAGCAGAAAATAAATAAATAAATAAATAAATAAAAACATAATCAATATTAAAAAGAAACAACAACCTACCGTAACAATTCCTGTTCTTTTTAAGTGAAAAATAATCAGGTAAGTTGTATTTGTTTTTTCAGCCTAGTTTTTTGGTAAAAAAATTGAACAAAATTAATGAGAAAAAAATATTTTGATTTTCATATTTTTTAAACACATATTTAAAAAAAATCACACTTTTTATGTGTTTTTCATAGATTATATATTTTTTCATTTTTTTTTCTTTAAATTTGTAAGTCAGGTAAACTAAACTTTTTTCTTTTCATGAACATTTGGTGCTGTGGTGCTTGGCAACCGATTAAAAAATAAATAAATAAAATCAAGACGGCCGATATACCCCTTATGATAGGATAGACTTTTCTACGGTCGCATCAGAGGATGTTAAAGTAGCCTAAGAAGAAAAATCAGATGTGGAAGAAACGCCAACTCGGTAGCTTTCTGATATATTATTTAACATGCAGACAAAACGATCTGCAATTAACTGTTGATCCAAGGTGGAGATATTCATCTTGTATAAAGCTGTTAGGAACGGGCGTTTGAGGGTGCGTTCTTTACTTAATGATTTTTTTCTTGCAATACTTTCCCAAAAAATCGTCTGTTCTTTTGCCGCACCTTGATCCGCGTCTTACGTCAGATTACAGTCAAACCCGAGCGCATGATGTCATGCTCCGACCAAGGCCGACCGGACAATTAGTTACGAAAGGTTCAAATTCTGCACAAGTAATAAAATGTGCTAAGAAATGGTCTCGCCATTAAATATTACTTACTTAATTATGATTTCCCGATATTTTAAGGCTGTTTACACACACACACACACACACACACACACACACACACACAAAACTAGGCTGTACAATGCATATTTTCTCCTTGTATTTTTCTTTTCGCCTTTTTTCATTTTTTTTTTTGTATGAAATAATTTTTCGTTTAATTTAAGGGCAATGCATTCCATATTTCATCGCGCGTATTCAATTCTTGCGCATTTATACATTAATTCTGCATAGTCACTTGCACTTTTGCAGATTAATTCTGCATACTCATTACTCCATAGCTAGCTTTAACATATACTAACCCAGTGGATCACAGGCTCTCTCTCTCTCTCTCTCTCTCTCTCTCTCTCTCTCTCTATATATATATATATATATATATATATATATATATATATATATATATGTATATATATATATATATATATATATATATATGGTAAAACTGGTAATTAGTAAGAACTTGAAGAGAGTGCTCAACACTATTGCAGAGCAAATATTTTTTTATTTTTTATTACCGTTTTACCCAATATATATATGGAAACTTTGCGATGCATTTGCCTAATCTCGCAATATAACCACAACCATCTGCTTACTTTCTTAATTTTAATTTTAATCTTTTCTTCAAATTTTAAAATTTAGCATTTTAAAATTGTATATTTTTATTTATTTTTTATATATATATATTTATTATTATTCTTATTTATTTATCTTTTATTGTCTATTTGTCCTAACTTTACCTTATTTACTTAGTATAAATTTGGACATATCTGTATATATATGAATATGTATATGGCATGTATATATATGTATGTATATATATATATATATATATATATATATGATTGTATGTGCGTGCCTATATGTGTCTACGTGCTTATAATTTTATTAACACTTATTAATATCTATGATTATGTAATTCCATATACGTGTGTAAGAGTGGATGCATGTGTATGTGTGTATGTGTGTATGTACATCTGCTTCTTACTTAAGACCTTATCTCCACATATACTTATATAAGTGGGTATGTGTGTATACATATATATGTGTATATGTGCCTATATAATTTTATGAGTGTACATATATGTATAAGAATTGTGTATATGTGTGTATGACTACAAATGACCCATATATGTCTGCATTTACTTTGTTTATATATGTGTGCGTGTACGTATGTGTCTGTAGGTGGTTGCCTAGAAGTCTACATACGTATATATATATATATATATATGTATTTATGTATGCGAATGTGCGCGTGCGTAAACCTACGTAATCTCTATATAAATAAAATAGACTCATTTTTTCTCGTCTGATTTTGACCTTAATAGGATTAAAAATCAAGATATTTCATGCAAATATAATATGCACAAACGGCAGAACAATATCTGGGGTGTGTTATAGGCTTATTATTTCTCTAATTCCTCGATAATCTTAGATTTCTATACTTTTTCTGCTGAGAAGTCACGGCCAAAATCGGTTAAGATCAATGGAAGTGGTAAGATATTTTCTCTCTAATAAATTCCTCTTCCCCCTGCCACCACTTAATACCGTTTGGGGATCGTTCACAAGGAACAGTTGAGAAGAGAACACCGGTTTGGCTTCGTAGTTCTTTCATGTGAAGTTATTTAAAATCACTAAACTAAGCTGCAGTGCTCTGTGGCTTAGTGGTTAGCGTGCTGGACAATTCTCATTGTATTTTCACGTTCGCGCCGACCTACCGTAGTCGTTTTATTTTTTTTTTCCTAAACAACTGGAATGGACTTTTCTTGGTGGCCGAACTGTTAACGTTGCAGATGTTTTTTGTTTTTTTTTCACACTTTATTTTCCTACTTTTACTCATGACTCCGGGTTTGATCCTTCCTACTTACCTACCATAACATTTTTTAAAACTCCCCCCCGTCCCGGAAACAAACATTCGGGCAACGCCGGGTACCCCCGCTAGTATAAAATAAACCAATTATAACGACAAGGAACTAGCCAACGTGCAACGACAAACCTTTAAATGAACATCGTATGTGTCAAAAAATGACATCTATACTAACCCTTTCCCTTTCTCTATCTTTCCCTCTCGTTTTACCTCTCTTTACCTCTCGTTCTACCTTTCTCTCTCCCTCTCCCATCTATTTAATATACCTTGCGAAAAAACCAAAAGCCAGTTAAAATTTAAAACCAAAATATTGAAACTTCTCCCCTCTCCTCTTTTTACCTTCCCACTTTTCTCTTTATCATCATCTCTCCAACTCCCCCTCACTATATCTATATATCTCCACCCACGCCTACCTGTATATACTACCCCCCACACACAATACAATCGAATGTATCTTTAACCTTCAAAACTGAAATATTGTCAACACCGCCGCTCCCCTCTTCTTTCTTTTTTTTTCTTAAAAACAAAACACCTTTTTTCCAATGACTAACAACCACTTCTGCGAGGCCTGACGAAGGTGTCGGATCGTAAACATGGTCCAACATCAGAAACATATGTAGCCAAACAGATAAAACGGTAATAAAAAAAATTATATATATATATATATATATATATATATATATACTTTTAGGACAGCTTGGACTTAGAGGCCGAAAAAAAAAGCTCAGCTTGTAAACGTCTAACAGAAATTACTGAACAATGTGCCATCTGGCTCTGGGTTAAAAGAAATACCGAGTAATAATATGTGTCCACAGTGCAGATTTATTTATTCGTTTATTTACTGATTTTCATGTTCTTTGCTTTTGTTTAACAATTTTTATTTATTTTTTTTTTCTTTTATCCTTTTATTCTTTTTCTTTCTTTCCGTTTTTTTCTATTCTTTTCGATATGAGCTCGTCTTAACTTAATGGACTTAATAGACGCACCCCTTTAAATTTAAACCTTACGCGCACAAAGCCGTTGTTTGTTATATGGAACGCCAAATCATTAAACATTTTTTACTGCATTGAACAGTTTATTCAAATTCGATTCAGATATCTAAGTCTCGCATCAACATTAATACGAGAAATATGAAAAAATAAAAGAGAGAGAGAAAGAGAGAGAGAGAGCTGACGTTACAATCTAGGGGGAAATGAATACCGCATGATATGTTCGCAAGGGTCTACAGTTTAGTTTTTACTGTAAGTAGATTTATTTTTTATATGTTTATGTATATATATATATATATATATATATATATTATTAATGTCATGTAGATATATCTTTAGTTATATACATATATAAATAAATATATATAGCACTTTTATTATTATTGTTATTATCATTGTTTATTATTGTTACGAATATTATCATTATTTCTTTGATATGTGTACGTCCTAATGTTAGACGTAGCCTTTGAACAATGAACGACATGCGCAAAGCCGTTGCTCGTAACATTTAATTATCAAACGCCTTTTCTTTTAAGTGTATTGAGCAGATAATTGGGTCTCACACCAGTGAGGGGAGCCGATACGCGAACAAGCCGTAGAGAGGAAGGCTCCGAAACAGTACGTATTCTCTCCTGATGAGCCAATACTATCTGTAACACGAAATACCCCCCAACAGGACTACATAAAGTTTTAAAAGATATGCTATGAAATACCCCCCCCCAAAAAAAAGCACCATCCTATAAAACTTAGACAAGGAAAGCCCTCGTTTATCTCTCTCTTGACATTAACTTTATCCGAAAAGAAAACAGCTAATAAACATTAGTATATACAAGTCTATAAGGTAAGCTGTTTCTCTCAAATACATCATCTGTTGTTCGCTTGCTTCATAGCGAGTTTCTACAACTGTTCAGGTAGTAATTTTTATCCTCTCTCTCTCTCTCTCTCTCTCTCTCTCTCTATATATATATATATATATATATATATATATATATATATATATATATATAATTTTTATCCTCTATATGGAAGTTTTAAAAGCTGAGAGCAATGTGTAAAAGACCGGAGCCACGAAAGGAAAAACACACAAACAAATAGACGAGTATGTTCGAGTTGAGAAATGTCTAACTCTTTATTCATCTATAATTCCTCCTATCATTACATAATTTATTTGCAACCAAGTAATTGGTTAGTCCTTTGATTAATTTCGTGAGAAAGTACCCCCCCCTTTTCAAAAAGAAAACAAGAGTATAATCGATATGGCGAAAGAGACCATGACCGCAGATAGATCTCAGAAACGCAGTAAGATGTGACTAGTTAAATCTGGAGGCAACAGGCATATTTTTTTCAGTTTTTAATATTTATTGGTTACAATTTATTATTTTTAATCTTGTTTATTTTGTTATTATTTTTTCTATTAGGAGATATTCTTATGGTTAAATTTGTTATCCTATTATTGTAATGTATTTTGTTTATTTGTTTTTATTATTATTATTATTATTATTATTATTATTATTATTATTATTATTATTATTATTATTGCTTCAACCAAGCGACGCAGCTAAGATTTTTATAGTATCGCAGTAAACCTCCGGATAACTTATGGTGTAAGGGATATAACTATACTTAACTTCATTTCATTTATTTCTTTGTTGTTGGTTTCTAAATTGTTATAACTATATTTTATTGTTTATCTTTATATTTTCGATATTTATTTGTATTAATGTGTAAGGTGGCTATCTGGGCTAAATTTCATGCATCTTTGTCATACCTTGTGGCTACAATATTCTTTCTTTGTTTATATCTATTCATATTTATTTATTTCTGTGTTTATTTCTTCTCATTTGTTACTTGTTAACTCCATCCTCTCTAGCTCTCTATCACGTCTTTCGTCAAACTTCTCTCATTCACTCTCATGCCTCTTCTCTTATTTTTCTTATTTTATTTGGTTTTATTTATCTATGATTAATTTTTAAGGGTCTAAAATCTGATTCTTAAATATAAATGTATTTATGTTATTAATGCATGGAGTAATATATTTTGGTGTCTACATATATGAAATCTTAAAATATGTATATATATACATATATATTTTATCTATGTATCTGTATTAGTATATGTATCTTACTATCTACCTTCTATCTCATATCGTTTGCTCTTTAATCTCTATCTAGTTATATGTTCATATTATAATCTCATCTATTAGTTTACCGCAATGTTTCATGTGGATATTTTATTTTCTATATACCTCGCAGTTACTATGTGTACCCAATTTTTCTTTTTTCTTTTTCTGTTTTTATTAGATTGTATATTTTAATTTTTATATATGGTATAATTTGTATATCGTTGTTACTATGGGTTCTCTTGTTATTAGGGATCAAAGGATGAAGTCAGAGCTCAGTTCAAGCTTGTTATTAAGGGAAGGTTTGTGTTTGGAGATAAGGAGTGCTTCAGGAATTCTGAGATTACCAATGCTTCTGACTGGGGCAAGGATACTAACGCGAATGTTACCTTGTGTGTTCTTGCATGAAATAATATGCTTGTGGAATGAGGAGATTCTAGTGTTTATATGTTCTTTAAATAATAAGGAAACAAGATAATAAATATTAATCACAAAAATAATTATCCTAGTTATCTACAGATTTAGTCATATCTTACTGCGATTCTAACCTCTATCCGAAGTCCTAGTCTCTTTCGCCATCTTGAATATACTCTTGTTTTCTTTTTAAAAAGGGGAGGTACTTTCTCACGAAATTAATCAAAGTTCCATACCAGCAACGGATTTTATATACACCGGATTAAACAATATCTTGATTAAAAATGTATTATATAATGAGAGAAGGGGTGATAAATTAATAAATAGTTAGACATTTCTCAACTCGAACATACCCGTCTATTTGTTTGTTTGTTTTTCCTGTTGTGATTTCAGTCATTTCCGCATTGCTCTCGGCCTTTACAACTTATATATAAGCCTTTACCAGCAATGCTTCAAGCAAACTACCATTCATATATATACATATATATATACATATATATACATATATACATATATAGTCTCCACATACAGTACTATTTCGCTGTTTCACAGCTTATCAGTGCGGCTAGACAGGCAACTGCCTCAAGCCAGAATCGAAACCCGACCATCCAAATGACAGTCAAAACTTCTCACCATTACGCTATACGGCTGCTGCTGTGTAGGTAATGACTAAACGATGTTTTGATATATATATATATATATATATATATATATATATATATATATATATATATATATATATATATATATATATATATATATATATAGTAAGTCATAAAATGTATATGGCGATTAAGCTACACTGAATATTCCGCGTTTATTACTCTAGGATTCTTCAGGCTTATGCCTGAAGAATCCTAGAGTAGATGAAACGCGGAATATTCAGTGTAGCTTAATCCCCATATACATTTTATAATTACTAAGTAGCTCAACCTACGTATTGAGCACTTTTGAAGTAAATACTTAAAGTTTACGCATAAATCTATACTTTAGTATATTAATTTTATGTGAGTAAATTAAGTAGTTATATATATATATATATATATATATATATATATATATATATATATATATATATACCCACCGCCTCCATAACATATGATGCTATTTCTGCTCAACGAATATTTATCCATTGTAAAAACTTGTGTGTGTGTGTGTTTTTTTTTGTTTCATTTTTTTTTGTTTTTATTTTTTGCTGTCTTTGTTTTAGCGAAATTGCTCCGGACATGACATAAAGGTAGTAATAGTTAATAAAGGAATGATATGCTATAAAATATTGATTTTTAAATACAAATTTAAATTTAAGAATCCTGTCACCTCTGAAGCGTAATTATCTTTCTTTAATATTGTTTCTATCGTTAAATATTCAGAATTAAAACACATCATTAAATAAAGCAAAACAAATAAACTATATTTCATTTTTAAATTAATGCAAACTTTTTGTTTATATACATATGTAATAATAACTTTGAAGTTGTTTTCAAATAATAAAAAAAAAATATCCAAAGTTTCTCTTTCAGTTTTCGCTATATTAAAAACTTTGCACCTGACTTTCCCCACATTAAAAACTGACTTTCTCTAAGGTTAACCTCGTGGGGACGCAAGTAAAAACAGTGATATAATGGCTTAAAAATAGTTGTAAATTTTTATTTAAAAGTTATTGTTTTTCTTTATTTAAAATTCAATGTTCGTTCCTCGGTCAATCCGAGATCCTTCTAGACTAAGGCAATTTTAATTATTTTTACCAATGCAGTGTCTCAGCTTTTCCCCCACATGAACCTCGTGGGAAGGCAATTAAATACTGACTTAATTACTTAAAAAAAGGTAAATTTTCATTTTAAAATTATTGTTCTTCATTCTAAGAATTTTATACAGCTTAATTCTGTATATTGTTATAAATCTATTTTTCATTATTAAAACCATATTGATTTTTAAAAAAAATGTAAAAAATCGACCTACTCTAATATACATACTATTTTTGTCAAAAGTTTTGGTTTCGGTTTTGAATAAAGCTGATGCACCCAAGTCATATGGATATATTTTTGAAATCAAACTTTATAATATATAAGAATCGATAGAAAATCGACTCTATAATAATATATACAAAATCTGCATGATTTAAAATCTTTTTAAACGTAATTTACGACGGGACCGCGCCGGGCGCTAGTTTCGATAAATATTTTTGCAGTTTTAACAAAAGGGCTACAAAAATATCAAGGCATCTCCATTAACGCTGAACATCCACAGAATGACAAATCAATATATTACCTACGAGAGAATCCGCTGTGGAATTTCCACAAGTCCCTCTAGTTATAAGTAATACGTAAACATAAACAAATCGCCATAGTCTTATAAACACACGCATTATTCATACGTCCATATTTACACACAAACATTTGCTATCTCCGCATTGAATTTGCCGCTCTTTTTCTCCGAGTCAGGCGGGAAGAGGTTAATAGGCCAACATTTTAAGGTTGCGCTGGACAATGACGACCTGAAAGAGCGGGCACACTGCCCCCGGGTGTGAATGTTAGAATTGGCCAACGATCTGAATACACCAAGAGGTGCATTAGCAGAAGAATTATGAACTGTAAAAATATCTATTAGGGTCCATTTCTGGTCTTGGAATAACGCCTCGATGGCCCCTACGGCAAAATGTGGTCGGAAACACGAGCGTTCCGATGAAGTACAAATTGTATACGAAAGGCTTTCTTATCTTAAGTGCGTTATAAAAGGAGTAGCGAATAAATTATTCATGTTTATTACGGAGCTTTGATATCCTTTTGTCATATGCGATTCAGACAAAATGACTTGCGGGAGTTGTCGTGGTTAAAATTGCAACAAAGTGGTTTACCGTCGCAAGAAAACTGAATTACCGACAGCTATAGTTCAGAGAGCATTTTTTGTTCGCACTTGTTTACGGAGCTTGTCGACGGTAGGCGCAAGTGGATGCGGTTTCAACCGATGATTAAAGATTTTAGCGACCTTCGGAATAAGGTAGAGACAACGAAGTCGAATTTGGCAGCTTTAAAACTGAGTTGTTTTATCATCTCTAATAGCACACTAAGAGGTTTTATGTTCGGACGAACGTCATCACCTTTCACACCCATCTTTAATAATGAGAGCGTCTGATCAACAAGGTAACGGTGATGTCGCTAATACTCCAAATTATCTCTATCTCTATCTCTACAATTAGACAAAAGAACTTTGTCTGTGTGCCTGTGAATCGTTCCCCATGGACTCGAAAACGGCTCGGTCGATTTTATAAAAGTTCACACGAAAGTACTTTATTGCCTGGCAGTGTCGATAGATAAGTTTTGTGTCGGAATATATTCGATAAGTATCGATAATCAACAATCGAAATAATGCAATAAAAAAATGCGATTTTGAACAAAGTTAACGCTTTATACAGCCTAACATAACACGTGCATTTGAGAAGTTTTATTACCATTCAAGCCGAAAGGCCCGACATATAAAATCAACAGTATGATCTTTGATACGATCAAAGGCGATGTCGAAATGTATGTTTACTTTTAATACAAAATTTCACAATGATACTTGACTTTTTCATTTTAAACTAAAATCCAAGTCACTGTCACTACACAAGTAGTAAGGCCAGGCACATAAAACCAACAGTAGTTTTTTTTTTATATGACAAGAGTGCGTTCGAAATGACTGTTTCTGTTTAAAGTATAACTGAACCATGATACTTGACTTTTGCATTTTAAACTTCAATTCAATCCATGATATATAAAAATAATTTTATAAAATCAACAGTAGGTTCTCTACAGTGCAATGTAGACTACAATGTATTGTGAACTAACTCGCTGTGTTGGCTACCTCCCGGTGCATCGCGATGAGTCCCCAACTAGAGCAAGCAATCAATCGATTCGATTGAAAAAAACGGGTGATATCACCGATTTCTATGACAACAAAAATATGTGAGTGCGAACCATTCGTTGGCCATTATTCAATCCCCATCAACTTCGAGTCACCCTGCTAGATTAATCTAAGAATATATTTGAGTAGGGAGATCTATGTTCAAAAAATGGTTACATGTTTTGATTCTAATTTTTCTTCTCTTAGCTCGAAGATCAAGAAAGTGTAACTTTTGTTCGACACGACACCCGAATCAGATGAAATTAAAAAAAAAAAAGTTGCATCGTCTACAATCTTTTATAAAAAAAAATAAAGAAAGAGTATGATAGCATAGAACGAACCTATAAGTTCCCTTAACGTATCAAGACCGAACTCCGGTTTTGGTCTATAAACTTAAAACTTGATATGTAGGGGATTTACGAATGTGAAACACTTTCGATTTTTTTTATCAGCCTGTGAAAATAACAACTAAGGAGTAAAACTGAAAAAAAAATCAACTCTGACAGCAGTAATTAAATAAAGCTATTACTCCTTTCTGTTACTTTTGCGCACGCGCAATATTACACATCCATGAGTCATTTTATTTTTAACTTCCGCACCTATCTGTTGATAGTGTAGACGTTAACGATGATAGAGTGAAAATAACGACTAAGGCTGGAGCTGTGAATGTTTTTGATTTCGATTCTAGCGGAGAGCAGACAAGTCATATTTGTTTATATCACATTTTAAATCGTGAGTGTATATTCGATAGCAATCAATAAGGAAGTGGGTCTATTATTATACGAACTCTACATGAATGTAAATATATTTACGTGTATTTTGAGAACGGTCAACGTCGGGTTGCTTGCTAGTACACACATACATCTATCTATCTATCTATCTTTCTCTCTCTCTCTCTCTCTATATATATATATGTATATACACACACATATATATGTGTGTGTACTTGTGTATATATATATATATGTGCATATATATATATATATGTGTGTATATTCGCGTGAGAGTATATATATATGTGTGTGTGTGTAATTTGTGGAAAAGAACTCAAGCAAAGTGATCGAGTACTAAGTGAAAAAATTCAATATAAGAGCAGATTAAAAAAAAATTACAGTTGGTCAAAGAAATATCGGTACCATCGGTTTTCAAATCCAATACAAGGATACCAGTAATGGTCAGGAAATATTGGGCTCTTCAGCTTCCGTATATATATATATATATATATATATATATATATATATATATATATATATATATATATATATATATATATATATGAGCAAACAGTTAATAAAATATGTTAAAAACACTTTGAAATGAGTTAAAACATATTTAATCTGAAAAAGAAACACTAGATAAATGGATAGTCCTTAATCCGCGGAGTTTCGAAGACATACTCTCCTTCTCATCAGAGGGTAGGAATTAGCAAAATGCGGGATCGGATTTTGCATGCAGAAGTATTTGATGAAACAACAAGTAAGTCAAAGATCTTACTTGAAAACAAAATAAGTTAAGCAGAGGGAATATGGTAAAGAAAAAGGTGATTACACATGAATGGATAGTCTGGTGGAAGATAAAAAATCCAGTGACGGTAAAATCCAAATGTAAAACTTAAAGAAAGTTAAAAGAATTTCCATTTGTACAAGTAAAATTCAAAGACATCCCGTAATTTGAAGAAGATGGTCCATAATAATCCAAAGGCAGAAATCCATGGAATAATTCGCAAACATGTGTACAAGGAAAAAAATATTAATAAAAGAAAAATAAGATGTGCTTTTCACTCTACTTCCGAGACAAAACTATAAATAAAAAAGATCTAGGAAGAAAAAGGAGAGAGAGAAAAAAAAGGAGAGAGAGAAAAAAAAATGATAAAGTTAAATATAAAATAAAGGGAAACGAAAGTCAGAACGACCCAGACTGGAAATGTTAAAGGCGCAAAAATATATATAGGGCAAAATAATATAGGTTAACTGAAATGTACACGTTATCACTTAAAAAAATGTCAGCAAGAGTTATTAAACGACACTAAAAGGAAAATACAAAATAAAAAAGGAAAATAAAAATAAATAAATAAATATATAATAAATAAATAGAAAATAAAGAATAAATAAATAAAAAAATAAAATATAATAAAGAATAATATATAATATATAATATATAATATAAAATAAAATAAAATAAGAAAAGAATTAAGATAAAAAATAAAAAATAAAAATTATTTAACGGGAGAAGATGGCCGGTATCTGCAATTTTAGGAAAAAAAACAGGAAAGTAAATTCATATAGTAAAATTTAAGTAAATATACATACAATATATGAAAGTGTGGGTAGATTGATATATTTGATAGATAGGAAAGTTTAAAGAATAAAACAGAAAATGCAGATAAAAGCCGGCCATGCAAAGAAGAGATAAAGAATTAAAATAAAGGATTATTAAATTATAAATATTAAGAAGTATGTCGAAAAACGAAAAAGTTAAAGAAAAAATATTTTATATCTATATAAAAGGTAAAAGTAATAACTATTTAATTTCAAAATTGCCATAATTAAATTTGGACTTATGTTTACAGAAAGAGATCAGTTCATTTTTAGAATTTATTATATTGTTACTTAGAGGGGAAGTAATTATAGTCATAGCTTCGGTTGTACAGAGGCGACATGACTTAGAGCCTGGAGTATAAGACTTAACTTTTTTATAATAGTCCATTTGATTGAGAAGGGAGTATTGTTAGAGTTAAGTTTTTTAATCAAAGTGGTTAGAGAAGTTCCTTGGTTATTATTAGAATTATGGTTGTTAAAAGAAGAAATGTTGTTTGATATTCTTTTCTTAATTAATGTTGAAGTAGCGCCGATATATGTATGTACTTTATTAAAAGCTTAGGGTCTGGTATTAATATTAATTTGCTGATTTGTATTAGTTAAATAGTTTGAATTTTGTTCATAGTGTTCAACAAATGGTGGGACAATGTCTGTATGAGGACTATTTTGGAGGGGATAATGAGTGTTGTTAGTGTTAGTATGGCTGTTAGGAGAAATATTGTTATTCTCATTAATATTATGATTATTATTATTATTATCATTGTTATTATTATTACTATTATTATTATTATTACTAGTTGTACGATTGTAAATGGAAGGGCTGCTCGAATGGTGTATTGGATTAGTAACTATATCAGATGGAGGATGGGGAGAAGAATAACTTGAAGACGAAGTATTTGTGTCTGTTATGGGAGGATTGCGTGGGAGCTCAGTAATAGTGAAAGAATATATAACATCTTTATGGATACAATCATTATTGAGTGGGCAAAGATGTTTGTAATTACAATTACAGTTAGTTTTGGGTTTAATTGGGAAAGGGATTTTTTGGGCTAATTAAATTTTTTGTTATTAGATGTTAAGATTCTTTGTGCTAAATTAGACATTGTTGAATAAGAAATCCGGATTGAATTTTTATTGAAAATAGAACTATATCTGTGTGGGTATTTGAAAAGTTTTGTACAATGTTGAAGAATTCCTAAGGTATGTTAGTTTTGACATTTAGGCTAAATGGAGGATTAAACCAAATATTTTTCTTTCTCCTGATGCGACTAGGTGGGTTAGAGGCATAGCGATTAGTATTTTGGTTTGGATTATAAATGTAGACTGGTTCATTGTTATTTATAGCGGCAGATCTTGTTATTTGAACTGGTTTCTTACGAGTCATATTGTGTGATTACAGATTTAAGGCGGCCTGAAGGAGGAGCATAATTGTTGTATTTAATCTTTTCCTTTATCCTATATATATATATATATATATATATATATATATATATATATATATATATATATATATATATATATATATATATATAATTTTTTGTGGATTGATATTCATATTAAAAACCATTTTTTCTATTTATTTAAAAAAGAAAACACACTTTGTTATATATGGCTTGTAGGAATTGCATTCATTTCCAAAAGATTTAGCTAATTTGCATATTCTTTTAAACATTTATTTTGATTAATTCCCGATTAGTTTTTTCGGTTTTCTGATCATCTTTAGGTTACTACAACGTGTACTCATATTCATGCAGATATTCTACATGATTTATACTTGCGCATTATTTGTGCAAAAAGCTTATAGTAAACACAAATATATTTATGTATGCGTATATATATATTTGTTTAAAAATATTTCCTACCGAACTCTTTTATCAGTATTTGATCTATAGATATTAAACTTAATATATAGGGTATTTGCATCTATGCGAAACTTTATATTTTGGTTTTAATTCGGAAATATCGCTGCAAAAGTGTGAAAATTAAAGAAAAAAACTCGAATTTGCCAGATAAAGGTCGAACGACGGCATTACGAATATGCCTGCGTAACGTACTAGCTATAGCTTCGTGCTTAATTTTTGACCTTACAGCAGACATGTCTTCATAGTTGAAGCATTTACTTCAAAGGAAAAAGGTAAGTCGAAAGCTAAACGTTTGAGTTCGATGCTCGGTGATGGCTCACGAGTCATTTTTTAAAAAGCTTTTTAAATCATTACTCTATATTGTGTTTAATATAATACAATTATAAATACGAAATTTGAATTAATCAAAATATCATATTTAAGAGTATTTTACAACCAGGCATTGACGGGCGACCTGCTATTATATATATATATATATATATATATATATATATATATATATATATATATATATATATTCGTCTGAGCACTTTTTTGATACTACACACATGAAACTCTAGTTCTCTTTGAAGTAATCGTCATCCAACTGTAATTCACTTGTACCATGCCAACAACTTCTGGAAGGTCCAATAGAAGCCCACCTGTGTGAGCGTATCAATGATCTTAGTAAGAGCATTTTACATCTCCTCTATGGGTTTCCTTGAGCTTAGGGAATAATCAAAAGTAAAAGGGAGCAAGATCTGGACTATAATGAAGGTGAGAAACTGTTTTCATGCTTACGTAGTCAAATAGCCCATGACAAGTATGGATAATTTTTAAACACCCTTGAGAGAAACTTCGCACAAATCTTTTGCATCTTCAGTTCCCCGCGAATAATTATATGAACAGTTCTTACACTGACATCAAACTGCACTTATTGTCTTTATAGATACACGACGGTCCTTATCCATGAAATTCTTTATTTGGCCAATAAACTCTGGTGTTATGACTCCCTTACTCCTTCCACACCTCTCATTATCCCTTACAGACTCCCTGCCTTCCTTGAATCTCTTATGCCTTCAAAACTGATGCTTGATTCATGCAAGATGGATAAAGGCAGGCTTAAACATTCCGCACGTGTCTATGGCATTTCCTTTCGAGTTTAAAACAGAATTTTATTGCATATCATTTTTCTAAAATATCCTCACATCCAGATTGCATTTTTGAATATCACCAGCTGTGACAACCAGTCTTAAATAATATTCTAATTCCTGTTTTAGCTGATTATTTGAACCCGAAATCATAAAAGTTGGTCAGTCATCTCATAAGATGTATAGCAATAACGTACTGAATTTTCAAGTGTCTTCGACAATTCTAAATACCTGTAAAAATATCTGGAAACCTATAGAAGACACCTCGTACATATACGTGCACGTATGGGTGTGCATGAATATACAAATATTTGTTGTTTATGTTATTATTCATATATTTATTTATAAAAAAAACTGTTATCAATGCACACGTGTTTCGCTGCCATTAGGTCTCATAAGCGTGGTAGACTGTTATATATATATATATATATATATATATATATATATATATATATATATATATATATATTACATTACTCAATCCTGGACACGCTAAACTTTTAAACTTTTTTGTTATAGATGAGTCACGAAACATGTTTTAAAGGGTGGGGAGGGAGTTACTTTTTGTGCTCCGAAATTGCGTAAGTGGTGTTAGCTGACAACTTTAAACTCCCGTTCCCCTTGTCTCCCCCTTTAAAATAGAGAAGCCAACCTTATGAAAAAGAATCACTTCCTGTGCTTGACAATCTCGCATTCTTTTTTCTTCCCGAGTATCGTTAGCGTTTCACAAAGAAAACCTTCGATTTCCATGCATTATTGATTCGAAACCGAAAAATCGATATTTGAAAACTACTAATGGAATGTCAAGTTCTTGAAACATTTCGAATGTATATTTTAAAAAAAAAAAGATTTTTTTTCTTCGATTTGTATCCTTTAAAAAAAGAAAAAAAAGGAAAAAAGAAAACAGGGAGGCCAATTTAAAATAAATAAATAAAAACTTAACCAGCTTTGTTTTATCGGTCGACATTAATTTTTCCGATGTTGGTTTCGTATATTTGTCCCATGTGACTTTTAAAATGCGCAGGATGCTTACATTTGGATTTATTGGAAACGAAATTCGAACCTGTCATGATTGCCTGTTTAATAATGCAAGCACTTTGACATGTTAGTGCTGTATTCGTCTCTAGACCATTTGGTCCTTTCTCTCTCCTCCTCTCTCTTCTATCCTCCTCTCTCTTCTATCCTCTCTCTCTCTCTCTCTGTATCCCACTCCCCTTCTCTTCCGTGGACTTTCTCAAATAAACGTCGATAAAGATTGATTATTTTGCAGCGTTTCTTTAGCTCCTATGTATGTAGATTTAAGATGACAAGAATCGTCAATTCAATAAAACGCACTGTATACTTACGTCTCCATCTCTTAAATAAATAAAACAAAAAGGCGTGGCCATTTAAAGTCCTTGATGTGGGGTTGGAATGTGGATGATGTTCACCTCGCGAAGGTCGACGTCGACGATGTGGGTCCCATGCTTTTACATCGATCGCGTCTCTGGACGAACATGAAAAAAGACAACGTAAATATTTTTTTTATTTAATTGATTCGAATTCATTATTGGGATGAGTAATTTGTATTATGTATTCATTTATTTATTGGCGACTATTATCCTTATTTTTTAGTTGTTGTTTTACGACGTTGCGGCAAAATATTCCTCTGGCCTTCATCGTTCGAGGCCCGTGGCGCAATGGATAGACACGTTGACTCTCTACGGTTCCAGCTGAGCATTCTCTGAAGTTAGAGGTTTCAATCCTACCCAAAGCCGGCCAGAGGCTTACTTGGCCAAAACGTTGTGAGACGAAAACAATTATGAAATGCAGTGATTGCTTAGAATGCAGTTAAGACATTCGGAGTTCCTGTCCCGTCGCGGTTACCACCTGACGAAGGCCAGATGAATAGTTGGCTGAAACGTCCTGAAACAACATCTAAAAGACGAGGATAATAGTCCGCAATAAATAAATGAATAAATAATAAATATTAAAACAAACTTTTTTAGAAGAATACCTGTCTCAAATTTGCAACATTTTTCTATCAACTTATGAACGTTAAAATCCAGAGATAATGCACTTAAACGCATATAATCCGTATTTAAATTTCGATTATAAATAATGTATATAATTTAAGGCTTTGGCTTAAAGGATCTTAAGAAACTAAAAACAATAAAATCTTGCTTGATTATTATCTAATGACAACAGAACAAACGAGACTTTAGATCGTAATAGGCGGATTTTTCGACCTTTTTATATCTTTCAAGCGAGAGCTAGAGAATTGGCTGTATACGGGAAGTTGAGTACGCCATGCAAATGGTATTCTGCCACAATAAAATGTAAACTATAAAAACCTTTCTTTTTGTGTATTCATTTTTTTTTTGCGAAGTGCTCTTCCAATCTACATAGTTGCTTTTGTCTCACCACGTTTCGGCCAACCCATCCCCTGGCCTTCTTCAGGTGATTAACCGCGACGGAACAGGAATGCTGAATCTGGTAACTGTATATACTGGGTTCGTACACTTACGAGACTCAGCATCACTTACGAGACCCAGTCATCGTGTTGGCTCGCCTGCTCTCATAAAACCATTCGCTCATCAAATTTTACAGTCATTGATAAACAATGCATTATTTTGATTTTTTTTTTTTGGCATCCTTTGGGATGAGGCTTCATAATTTGTGTATTCATTTTTTGTGGACTGTTATCCTCATCTTCAAAGCTGTTGTTGTTTCAGTACGTTTCGGCCAACTTCTCCTCTGTCTTTTATCAGGTGGTTAACAGCGACAGCCTAGGAAAGATGAGGATAATAGTCCATCAACACCAAGTGTCTTCTCGCCTTGTCTCGAGCGATTTCTTTAAAAACGCGAGTGTTTTTAAATAGTCAAACAAGTATTTAACTGTATCCCCAGTCGCCTTCCATAGTTGTTGATTTTCTCACCACGGTTTAGGCCAACTATCCAACTAATTCAACTAATGCTGGCCTTAGTGGATAGAGGCGTTGTCTTCACGGTTCCAGGTGAGCATTGTCTGAAGATAGCAGTTTTAATCCTAGCCAAAGTAGGCCAAAGGATTAGTTGGCTAAAAACGTGGTGATACAACGACAACCATGGAAGGCGGTAATTACTGGGGCAACATTACAAGACACAACTTTCCTATCCTGTCGCGATTAACCACCTGATAAAGATCAGAGAATGGGTTTACCTAAACGCAGCGAAATAACAACGGATGAGGATAACAGTCAGTGAAAAAAAGAATACATTCCATAACCCTTCAGTATTCTACCTCAATCTTTGCCAGCTTTATAAACTACGATTCATCCTCATCTCAAATCATCATTTCAAATTTTGCAAAATAAAACATCTTTTTTACTAAATCGTTAATTGTCATTATTTCCTCTATACACAAAAACACAGCAGAACATATCAGTGTTATCGAATTATTACTGATGTTTCTATGTTCATTGTTCAACTCGTTTCAAGAATAAGATTTTGGCTGAGTCAGCTACAAGTAAGGAATTAAAAAATTAAGCAACATTTGAACATATTTTTGTCAATTAGGATCTCAAAAATTAATGTGCATCAAGTTGTGATGCGTAGATTAACAAGGTACGGTTTTCTTATATATCAGCCGAAGGAACACGTGGGAAAATGTGCCTCAAATGTGAAGTCGTTGCCAATGAAAATACAATCTAGTAATGAAAACATCTACAAAAAAGCATCTAATTTACCTTAACAGCATCCATAGAAAAGCTCTTAAACGAACTGAGTATCTTGCAACAAGACAACACATGAGAACATATCAATTTCAATCCTTAACCTGATTGGGCAAAACAGACTTTATATTTGAATTCAGCCGCTTGTATAATCACATACATCTTTCCAGGCAGCAGAACAAACAAGTTTTATTAGCTCTTTCTTTTTTTTAAATTTCTTATAATTTTGTTCAAGCTGTTAATGAGGTATCCTACTGGATGCCAGCCATTCAACCGCTATCTCAAACATTCTAACTGGGAGGTCATTTTAAAGATTCTAACCGCCCCGTTTAAGTGCAATTTTTAAAAATATTTCTTGCACTTGGTTCATCGCATATATTTGCCATGTTGTTTTTGAAGTTTTTCTTATGCTTTCGGTTGCTCCTATACTTACTGGAATCATGAACATTTTCATAAAATTCCAGACCTTGGTATTTCGCTATCTTATGATCGTTGGGTACACTAACTTCAACTAAGGTTGATTCTTTCTCCTGTGAAAGGATCCCTTCCCAAGGGACTCTTTGTCACGTAAGAGTCAATTCTCGGTCACGGAATCAAAGTATGACGCTATCCTGGCGCGGGTCACCAAAGGGTGACTCTATGATCGTCTAAGGCAATATCTTGGTCGACAGAGACAAAATGTGATTCTTCGTGCGGCAGATCCCCGTTGATCACGCTGGTTGGTCTTCAATTGGCGGCCGCGTGTTCGTCCGTGGGTCTGGCGCCAGGATTGATATGCCCTCGCCTCGCCGGTCTGTCGTATAATAGAAGAAAAATTCACAGTTCGTCCTCCGCCAGGAAGAAAATTCCATGCACAAAAAAGTAAAAACAACTCAGTTCTAGTCTACTAATTAAGTTTCAGGAAAATTTATATATATATATATATATATATATATATATATATATATATATATATATATATATATATACAATTATCTTTACAGTACAGCGTTCAATAATGCCCGACTTCATTAAGTCTATATTTAGGTTTCACTTCTCTCTTTCGATATAGCGGTGAGGTTGGCGTGGGAAGAGAGAGGCTGTGTGGCGATTCTCTACAAGTTGGCCTGTCTCAAACTCTGTCTCAACTCACTCGCTAACTGAACTGTAATTTTTCTATTAAATATTCAGGGGTGGGGTGAAACCGGAGTTGTTTCTTGGACCAACCATACCCAATAACGTCACCCCAGGGGAGAGTCCTCCCCTTCCACGTGTGCACCTGTGGATCTGCAAACGTTTCTCTTGGCTTAATGGGGGTCACCCCCGTGATCCCCAGGTAGAAACAATGCACTTGAATTATAAACATAATTTCTCCAGAACCCTAAGTCATTACTTACTAGGAGTGCAAACTTCAAAAATGTCGACTTTAATAAAAATGAAAGTCACAAATTCGAATCTTTTCTCTCGGCAGGTTTTTTCGCTGCCACCCGGCCACTCCGATGATAAATAAAAGAATAAAAGAATCATATCTGCTCCGAGAGTCTCATCCTCCCTCAATAGGGTGCTCAACCGCTCTCTGAGAAGGTCACATCACACTCCCTCCTATCCTATATCATTATACCAGGTTTACAAGCTCCGTTTTTTTTCTTAGATATTTAGCTATAGGTATTGCATAGTTATAATGGATGGTTTATGACTTATTACCAACTGTTCTTTCTGGTAAACATGTTCCTATGCCTTTCTGCTGCATTTAATATTCAACTTTTTACAGACGGTTCAGAGAAGATATTTACACGTTCCACCGTGTCGCAGCAGAACCGCACAAGTGAATAGCATGTGCTTCGTACTCATTAAACCTTTGTGGCAGAACCTGCATTTGTTGTAATTACTGAGACTAGTGCAATGAAAAAAATTAAAAGGTTTAAAAACACATATGTGAATGCCATAGGACAATGTGAAACCATGCAGCGTTAAACAAACTCTCGTTTCGAAATCAAACCGATGTTGGTTGAACAACAAAACATGCTACTAAAACAATAAATAATACAAGAAAGATAAACCAGTCTTTGCTTATTCTCTAAATATTTCGCTCTCTCCATATTTTCACACGAATGATAATTTAGTTGACTTTGTTTTACTATTTAAAAACACTCGCGTTTTTAAAGAAATCGCTCGAGACAAGGCGAGAAGACACTTGATTTAAAAAATCTAACAAGAACAAAATATGATTATCACCTAGACAGGAAATGCCTATTGGCTTTCATCTAAAAAAAAAACAAACAAAGAAAGACTATAGTTAGGAGGAAAACAATCAACGGGAAGAAAATTCTATAAGCCTGCAGTCCTTGAAAAACAAAAACACTACTGGACCAGGAAACTGTATTACAATGAAGTATATTTATGGGACCGTTACCATTAATGGACTCTTCGATAAATTATATTAGTCGAAAGCCAAGTACTCTCGGGGGAATGGGATTCTCTATCGAGATCCGACTGGCAAGTAAGCCTCACTTAATAAATTAATTTATTTATTGCGGACTATTATCCTCATCTTTTAGATGTTGTTTCACAACGTTTCGACAAACTATTCATCTGGCCTTCGTCAGGTGGTAACTGCGACGGGACAGGAACTCCGCATCTCCTAACTGTATCCTCAGCAATTACTGTCTTCCATAGTTGCCGTCTCACCACGTTTTGGTCACAGAAACCTCTGGCCGGCTTTGAGTAGGATTAAAACCGCTATCGTCAGACAATTCTCACCTAGTACCGTAGAGATTCAACGTCCACTGCGCGAAGAGCGATCAAGGTTGAATTGTTTTGTCTTATAAATTCACATTTTTATTATCTGATTTTCCATGGTCGGGTCCGTAGCGAATGGTATAATTTCTCAATTGAAATTCATTGAGATGAGTATTATTTATTAATTTATTTATTGCGGACTATTATCCTCATCTTTTAGATGTTGTTTCACGAAGTTTCAGCAAACTATTCCTTTGGTCTTCGTCAGGTTGTAACCGCGACGGGATAGGAACTCCGAATATTCTAACTGCATTCTCGGCAATCGTCTCAGCACCACATGCAATAAATGATTAAATTAATAAATACTCATCTCATTTAATTCCAATTAAAAAAATAATATAAGCCTTGCTTACATCCTCACTATACTCTGTCAATTGTTCTTTTTCAATATATCTTTATATATTTACAAGCAGTTCCGCCCGGCTTTGCTCGGCTCCTATGTACTGTTCATTACTTTACGTGCCTATGCATATATTAAAAAGTGTGAATATGTATGGTAATGCCTTTCTATAGAAGAGTCTTCCTTAACTACCATAGAGAAAAGTTGGTAGAGACTACAGACGTCAATTGTTTTTTTTTTTTTTTAATTTGACCCCAATTTTGATTCCTTACCATTTATTGTTTTGGGCTCAAATGGAATTATAAAATTAAATCCTTGTTCAAATAATCTCTATCTAAAATTTCAAGTGTTTAGACCCAAAATTGGCGGAGGAGTTTGGTAGAGTTCTCAAAGGTCAAATCGCTGAATTTTGACCCCTTAACATCAACATTTTTAGCTGAAAACTGATTACAAATATTTTCCCAAATCTCAATACCCCTTATATAAGATTTCTAGACTGTAGACCGGAAATTGACAAAGTTATTTGGTAGGAAAATGTACACAGACACATAGACACACAGACAGACACTTCACTTTTATAGATATACTAGCATGGGTACCACGCATTGCCCGGGTGTTTGGAGGTGTGTGTGTAGCAAAAAAAGTGGTAGTAGGAAGGCAGGCTCGAACTCGTACCGCGTAAGAGGAAACGAACGTGAAAAAACGTGACGTCTTTGCTATTACGACCACCGCCAAACCATAAGTGACGTAAAATTTCAGGTGTTAAGACCCAAAATTGGCGGAGGATTTTGGTAGAGTTCGCAACGGTCAAATCGTTGGACTGTGACCCCTTAACAGCCAAATTTCTGGCCGAAAACCGATTATAAAGCTTTTCCAAAATCTCACTACCCTGCATATCAAATTTCGAGTCTGTAGACTGAAAATGGACGAAGTTATTGTGTAGGGAAATGTACACAGACAAATAGACAGACAGACAGACAGACACTGTCACTTTTATAGATATATAGATAGATTATGTGTCTTTATACTATGTTCAATGTTGTTCATTCCCGGTCCCAATTCTGGGTCCACATCAGATATCAACACAGCGTATTGATGGAGACCATTAGACAAATAAGTCAAACGAGCTGGGACTAATCAAGTGGGAGGAAAAATCAGACCATGGTGAAGAACACACGCCATAATGGTATTTAGGGAAAAGACTGCGACCATCAATTTTTTGTAAGATTTACAAAGAAACTCTCCAGAATTTTTCAAACAATACAACTCTTAAATTATTCCTTATTTAAAAAGATTGGTTGGTTGGTTGGTTTGGGCCTTATTTAAAAAGAAGATTATATTTTAGGGTTTAGGTCAAAGGTAGTCAACGGATTTGAAAGAAATACTAGGAGTCAGAATTGGAATTTTTAATCTCCGATTGATCAACAGCCTGTTTTAATTATTTTTTATTGTTATAATCCTTTGAGACAAGGCTTCATAATTTGTGCATTCTTTTTTGTGTCTCTCTTTTGCGGACTGTTATCAAATCGTGTAATAATAATAAAGACACAAATTACTCATCTCAAAGGATTTCAATACCATATAATAGAAAACTTGGATTTATAAGACTAAAAAAATTCAACCTAGCCTCCCTTCGGGGTCCGTGGCACAGTAGATAGAAGCATTAAATCTCTACGGTTCCAGGTGAGCATTATCTGAAGATAGCAGTTTCCATCCTACCCAAAGATATGCCAAAGGTTAATTGGCCAAAACGTGGTGAGGCAACAACAACTATGGAAGGCAGTAATTACTGCGGATACAGTTACGAGATCCAGCATTCCAATTCCGCCGCAGTTAATCATCTGAAGAAGGCCAGGGGATGAGTTAGCTGAAACGTGGTGAAAACAACAACAACTATGAAGATGAAGATAACAGTCCGTCAAAAGAATGAATGCACAGAGTCTTTTTTTTTATAGGAATAGGTTGTAAAATAAGGAGTCAAATCAGATGTTTTGGAAATTCTAAGAGTCGGATTAGGAATCTTTGCAATCAAAGGAGTCGACGTAGAAATCGGATCCGGTCCTCATATCTTCCGATTTCACACACCCGGCTTCATTTAGAACAGATTCCCATTGGTGAACAATAAAAGAGAAGGTTCTAAGTTTCTGAGTCGATGATTCATCGCAGACCGCAAACAAATCGGAGGAGCCACGTTTGCGAATAAGAAAGACATGTATTTAAACTTTAGTCAACTTAAAAGAAATAATAAATAAATAAATAAATAAAAACGGCCCGTTTTGTTACTCGACACTTACTCCGGCTTTACTGACAAAAACAAAAAAGAAAAAAGAAACAAAGATACAAAAATGTTTAAAATGTGGCAGACGACACCCAGCCCTACGGGCGACTTCGATACAATTCCACGGCTATCGTTTTACTTGGCGCCATACTTTGCGTTTCGAACGGTCTTTAAAACGCATGTTTCGGATCAATAAATGCATTTCAGAAGGTGATGCACGCATGCGTACGTTTGTATGCGTCTGCTTGAATATGAATTAATATTTATCTTCGTATACTTGTCGGTGCCTCGCGGCTTGTATTTCCGTTCTTTGACGCATGTGCGTTAGACGCTAAATATTAGACATCTCTTTTTTTTTCACAGTACTTAAAGGAAGTTATTGCTGCGAATGTATGCTGCATAAGCGTACCTCGTATAACACTGTTCATGTCACGCGTAGACAGCGAAACTTGAACGATCCACAAATGAATAAGTGCGCGTGGAGATCGACTGATAACTCAAAGTACTTGGTGTTATGGGATGGATTGCTGTTCAGTATCGATAGTCTATAAATACGAACTTATCATTCATTAAATGAGAAACGTATATAGGAGTGAAACGAAAAATCTTTGGAAAGAAAAACAAACAGAAAACCGAAATAATTATTTAGTTTAAACAATTCATTTTTTTTATATTCATTCCGTTGCTACAGCTATCCAGTACCGAAACGTTAATTTTTCTGCGTCAGATGCAGTATATTATGTAAACCACGTTTAGGTTATTGCAAAAGAGAGAGAGAGAGAGAGAGAGAGAGAGAGAGAGAGAGAGAGAGAGAGGGGGATAGAGGGAGAAAGAGAGAGAAGCAGTTTAAGATATCGGTGTCTGGAGGTGTAAATGTGTCGTTGTGGATGATGTGTTGACACATTTTGGATCGTGATTTGTTCCATATGTTGAGAGTACTTTGATATGAAAAAAAACAAAAAACATTTTGAGGGATGTAGTTGTGTAAAGGTATGAATACAGTAAGAATTCTCTGCGTTTATACAGAGATTATATATATATATACGCACACACACACACATACACACATATATATATATACGATTATATAAACGCAACTTTGTCTATGTGTGTGAGTTCGTTCCTTATAGACTCTGAAACGACTGAACAGATTTTCTTTAAAATTTATAGAACTTTAGTGTATAAATCTGGGCGTGAACTTACCTAAGTCTTATCCCGGAATACCCCTCGATAATTACTGATAATTTATAATCGAAACCGTTTTTTTAATTTATCCATCATCGGTAAAACCATTTTTTCATGTCATCGCTTAGCAACAATGATAGAACAACGGGCAGTGAAAATTTTACTGTGGATAAGTTGATAGTGCGTTTTTTTTTCTTTTTGTTGCATGACGTGGTCTGTAGCTTAAAACTCCGCACATAAATTGCTTAATCTTTTTATCATTAACTGAAAAGAATTTTATTAGACTTTAAGTTTTTTTTTTATTCTTTTGGTATTCTTTCATGATGTGGCCGGTAGGTTCAATTCCTGCACATAAATTTCATAACAGTTTTTTTCATTAACTGGATAGAAGTTGATATAAAATAATTTTATTAATGAAATAGTATGTTCTCTAGAGTGCAATGTAGAATAACATATATTTTGGACTAAGTTACTGCATGAAGACATGTGAAGCTGCTTCCCGGGCGATTTCACCGATTTCGATGACAATAAAAATATGAGTGTGAAATATTCGTTGATCATCATTCCGTACTTTACTTGTTTCTACATAAGAAGTAATATGTTTATACACAGTCATGAGCATGTTTCGGTCAGCTAATTACCAATAACTGGATACCTCTTCAGGCAACTAAGTTTAAACGAAAGAAAAGTTTGTAATCAAAATATCAAGTCTTCCTTGTCACATGAAGTTAATAACAGAAGGTTCAGTTCAAATGTTGTGAAAAATAAGATTTGGTTGTATGTTAATAAGACCCAATAGTGGCGCTGATTTGAGTCTGCGCTGAGATAGAGGAGTGAATGGAAAAGGGTGGGTGGGGGTTTAAGGATTGAGGTAATGGAAGACTAAAAAGAAAGGTATGCGTATGCGCGTGTGACTCAAATCCGCACCACTATTGCGTCTTATTTACATACAACCAAATCCTATTTTTCACAAAATTTGACGGAACCTCCTGATAGCACTCCTTGCGACGAAGAAGGCCTGATATTTTCACTGCAAACTTTGCTTTAGTATGAGCTGCCTCGTCTGAATAGGTCTTTAGTTAATGGTAACTAGCTGACCGAAGCATGTTCATGACTGCGTAGCAACATATTACTGCTTATGTAAAAACAAATAAAGAGTATATCCTGCTCTACTTCGGTATTGAGCACTCCTGTATTGACCTCGTTAAACTCTATTGGTAACTTAACCTCTTGAAAACAATAACCTCAGATTATATATATATATATATATATATATATATATATATGTATATATATATATATTTACTATAATAATTAATAATTATTGAACACCTACAGACGTTACAGAATCATCAGTACAGGATGTCACGATTAACACCAGTCGAGAGATTCGAACTCGGCAACAGAAGTCATGTCTGTCTTCATTAGCAAAGACTCAGTCTATTCGGTTACCGTCAACCGCGAAGATACAGTTAAGATGTAAACATTTATTCATTTTAAAATGCTTTTAACGTCAGTCAGAGTGATCTAATCATTATATGACGATCTGCGCGTATGAGCTAAATTGACCGACTTTATTCACACTGAAAGTGCTCAACGATAAGAAACAAGTTTCTTAAAGTGGCTAACATAATATATATATATATATATATATATATATATTATCTGAGGTTTTTATATATCTAAAATAAAATATAGATATATAAAAACCTCAGATTATATATATATATATATATATATATATATATATATATATATATAATCTGAGGTTTTTATATATCTATAATAAAATAGATAGATGCTACGTTACACGTATGATTATATACTTGGTATATTTTGAATTTCTTAATGCACTTCAATTAGAATAAATATTTGTATAATGAGTTTCGTCTTAATAGAAATCAGACAACTCGTATTATTCAAAGAAAGGGGCATCTATTGTAACAAATGCATCTCATTA
>NC_136486.1:102625792-102648292 GCF_053919585.1 Euprymna scolopes | reverse complement strand
TCTGTCAGAGACTGAAGGAGCCTATTATATATATATATATATATATATATATATATATATATATATATATATATATATATATATATATACATATATATATATATATATATATATATATATATATATATATATATATATAATTCTCAGTTTTCAAATTATAAGCAAAATAAAATAATGTAAGATGTAGTCTTTGCTATTTATAGATTTCGGTAAAATAGTCCGCACGGGGTTATTGCAAAAAGTCTAATGTAAAAATAACTCCGACCATCAGATTCCTTGGTTAAGATTCGTCGAAAATGGTTATTCTTAGTCTTTGTACATGGCTTTGTTTCAAATTGCAGAGCACCAGAAAGTACAAGGAAGGAAGTTATAGAGAGAATGATTATAATAAAGGGAGAAAATGTTTATTTGAAAAAAGGGGAAAATACGGGAGGGTGAGAGAGACTGACATATATAAATACAATGATTCGGCAAAATTATATATATATATATATATATATATATATATATATGTGTGTGTGTGTGTCTGTGTGTGTGCGTGCGTGCGCGTGCGTGCGCGTGCGTGCGCGTGTGTGTTAAATACATATAAGAAAAAAATGAAGAATATTTGAAATTTTATAATTGCTTTTAAATTATTTCTATTATTTATTTTTAATAGTTTATAAATAATTTATAATTATACTTTTTCGCATCGCTTTTAAAATAACGTATTAGTATATCCGTATGGTTATATGGACACATATGCGAGCTCATATTTTAAACATCAGCAATTATATATATATATATATATATATATATATATATATATATGAATGTATATGTGTGTGTATAAATGTCTGTGTTTAAAAGCATATTATTACTTAGACATCTATTAAATCGGCCACGCAGACACAAGGTGAAGAATTCTTGATGAGTCATATAAAGACCATCTATCCATGTTGATTTCTTCGGGTTTTTTTTTTTCTATTTGGCGTCAAATTTTTGACAGCCTCCGTAAAACGAATATAGCGTGTAAACGCCTCAGCGATGTATCTTGACGTCATTCTGCTAATAGGCGTAATTATACGCATTGTACATTAAAGTTATAAGATAGGCAAACATAAATGAAGAGACATGCAAATATCTACTGTCAATGATGTGCAAGGAGACATATATTCACGTCAGCACTGGCGATTAAAAAAAAAATAAATTAAGCATTTCAGCTTGGAAAATGTTTTAAATAAAATTGATAGGAGTAGTTAGTCAGTCTATCATGGGCAGAGTTTGTCTCGAGGAGTATCTTTCAGGGCGCCACCTGAACGCAGAGAATTGAAGCAAGTGTCCCTCAATTACAACCATACAGGACTCGGCCTTGCTTCAGTTCAGTGATAGTAAAACCTCTAAAAAATCCAAAGTAACGCTGAGAAAGCCAGAGAATAACTGCTGTAATTTTATAGCGGCAGCGAATAGCGATCTTGTAGGAAAAATAAAAGGGGGGGGGGATAATAAACAATCTCTTTCCTATCCCTATTATAGATCACATATATGCTTATAGTTCACGCTCATCATATCGTACGAATCCGGATTCTATTGTTGGCATTGGTTTCCCCGATATTTTTCTAGTGAGAATTCTTTCTCGAAAGACATCCGTTACTTGCGAGAAGGACCACGAGTTGATTGATAATATCTTCAGCGAAAATTAATTTTGTCGAATGAACTGTATTCGAACTTGGAACATCCAGGTCGTCAGTCCGTGTCGTTAACCACTACAACACCGTCATCTCCATATTACATGCTGATTTGGTTTGGCCCTACGACGCACTAACTAAACTACATGTCGTCCGTTTCTGAAAATTATTTTTGAGATGTGGATTGATAACTTAAAAAAAATAAAAAATTTTTTTACATTTTCGCCCCAAACAAGGCACATTGCCACTTTGGTGTAGGGGCTACTATCAGGGGCAACAACTACTGGGGCACTATGTTGGGATTTGGGCAGCAAGATGTCGGCTCACGTTACACTTGCACTTCTGCATGTCAGTACAGTTGGGGAAGCAGGGACCTGGAATTGAATTCCAGAGTCCAGCAGTTCTGGGGAAGAAACTACTGGCGTAGAAAGATATTTTATATCTAGGGATCTCTACTGTGTGGGGGTGGGATTTAGATGCCTGTCGGGTTTGTCGAGGGTGTCTACGTCGTGGGGGCACAAGTGTCTGCAGTTCGCCAGATCATTCACCATTAAAATACTTGTAAAGCAGGCAGAGGGATGCAACGTTTCGTGGATTGGACAGAGGTTGAAGCGTAGATGACAGTTCAGGGCCTATCAGGTTGGCGACTCTCTTTTGAACCTTTTCTAGGAGCGATGTAACTTCCTACCAGTTTCATGTCTATCTGGCAGGTTTCACAAGGAGCCGTAGCATAACGGATAAATATTAAATAAACATTCAGTTTTAAGTGACACTCTTCTTCAATCCTCAGTGCGGGCAATACTGAGAATACAATTGCGAATTGCTTAAAACTTATAATCGGTAATGGACGGCGCAACCAGGCCATGCTACACCGGTGGGTTTAATAAAGAGTTTCGTTCAAAATTCTGTGCCGCCTCATGAGTTTGATGGAAATATTCCCAACTTCGACAAGATATTACTGAAAACTTTTAGAGGCTAAATCGACCGAAATGTTGTGATAATAATACTGAAGATACGAACCGTTATCCGAATAATTTGAATACAAATGTAGTTAGATTTATTATATACTAGTGGGTGTAGCCGGCGTTGCGCGGTTGTGTCCAGGTGGTGTAGTATGGAACCACAGTAGGCAACCCTAGAGGTGTTAAAAAATGTAGTAGTAGCGGGGTGGGGAGAAATCAAAACAACAGCCCGCGTTGAGAGAGGTCATTAAAAATAATGGTGGTAGGAAAACGTGAAAAAAAAAAGAAAAAAAGTAACGTTTCACGACGTTTCGCCCAACTATTCCTCTGGCCTTCGTCAGGTGGTAACCGCGACGGATAGGAACTTAAGTTAAGAGATTCGAAGTTCCTATCCGTCGCGGTTACTACCTGACGGAGGCCAGAGGAATAGTTGGCCGAAACGTCGTGAAACAACGACTAATAAAGATGAGAATAATAGTTCGCAATAAATAAAAATTAATATAAATAATACTCATCTCAATAATGAATTCCAATTAAAATAATATATAAAACGTAACGTCTTGGCCGATACGTCCATGGCGAAACCGGGAGTCGCGAGCGTTGGAATTAAGGCTAGTCAATTCAACGGAGACAATGACTTGTGAGGATGTCGATGAAAAAACCGACCCCTACTTATGAAAACGTGCGAGTGAGGGTGAAGGAATAAATGTTTTGGGCCAATTTTTCGATATTTGTTGTCCGAAGGATTGACCTTGAAAACGATACTGATCTCGCGAGAATCCATCGCTTGTGTCGAAAGTTTTTACTAGACATACAAACACACGCAAACATTTTGCATTTTGTATACTAGATATTTGAATATCTCGACCCATGGAAATGCATGATTGTTTTAATCTCTCTGCAAAATTTACTGTTCATAATTTTTTTCTTTACTACAATGTAAAAGAAACTTTGTGTGTGTGTGTGTGTGTGTATGTGTGTGTGTAAGTTGTTAGACAGGTGTCGTATCGGAATGTATTCGATAAGTATCGATAATCGATAATCGAAAAATCCGACGAAAGAAGGAACAAACGATTTTGACTAAAGTTAATACCTTATACTACCTAACATGTCTAGTGCATTTGAGAAGTTTTATTATTACGCATACAGAAAGCGCCGATATATAAACACAGCAGTAGGTTCTTTAATATGATAGGGGCGTGATCGAAATAAATGTTTATGTTTAGAGCATAATTTACCCATGAAACTTAACTTTTGCATTTTAAACTTAAACTCAAGCCATTATCACCGCATAAAAAGAAATGTCGTGCATATAAATCAACAGTAATTTCTTTCATATAAAAGGGGGACGTTCGACATGTGTGTAACTGTCAAGAGCACAATTAACCCATGATTCTTTATATTTGCATTTAAAACATAAATTCAAGCCATTATATAAAATTATTTTATAAAATCATAGGTTTTCTACATTGTAATGTAGACATCAATGTATTTTGGACTAAGTAAATACCGGAATGATTTAAAACTAGGGTATATTTATATATATATATATATATATATATATATATATGTGTGTGTGTATATATATATATATATATATATATATATATATATATATATATATATATATATACTAGCATTTCAGCAAGAGGTCCTGGATATGACCTTAAACTATATCCGATGGTGAGGCCCCGGCTTGCGGGCTTTTGGTGAGTGTGGAGCAACCCCTTAATTGCCATTGCTCCCAGATCCACTCTGACCCGGAGTGGTAGTACCTGTTAGGGTTCCAACTATGGGTTAAATAGAAACCGACCTGAAAAAATACAAAACAAATATATTCTATAAAATATTTTCTTCAAAATCACTGGATTCGGCATTAAATAACCTGAAAAGGGTCGATATGCCGTAAAACAAAAATAACCAATCATTTCAGTCAGGCGTTGCCCGGGTGTTTGGGGGTGTATGTTGAGGAAAAAAAAAGTGGTAGTAGGAAGGCAGGCTCGAACCCGTACCGCGAAGGACGAAAAGAACGGGGGAAAAACCTGACATCTTTGCTGTTACAACCACCGCCAAACCGAAAGTAACGTGGGTTTAAATTAAGTCCAGAGAATAGAAAGGAAAGGATGACTTTCAAAAATATCGGCGAAAAAAGCGACCCTCCTGTAGAAATTGCCAAGTTGAAGGTTAAGATATTAATGTTTTTGGCCGATTCTTCGATATTTGTCATCTGAAAGGTCGAACTTCAAAACGATATCGATATTGGTAAAATCCACCGCATCTATCTAAAGTTTTAGGTAGACATATATATTTATATATTGGTGACTAAAAATTTTTGACGCAAACCGATGAAAAAGCTTGCCCAATCTCTGAATACCCTTTATGTCAAATTTCAAATGTTTAGACCAGAAATTGTCGAAGGAGTTTGATAGAGATCTCAAAGGTCAAATCGCTGAACTTTGACCCCTTACCAGCCAAATTTCTGTCGGAACACAAATCACAAAGATTTTCCCAAATCCCAGTTCCTCGTATTTCAAATTTCGAGTCTGTAGACTTAAAATTGACAGATTTATTGCGTAGGAAAATGTATACACACCGACACACAGACACACACACACACACACACACGCACACACACACGCACATACACACACATGCACACACAGACACGTTCACTTTTATACATATACCAGCATTTTAGTCCGGCCTTGCCAGGGTGTTTGGCGGTATATGTTGAGCAAAAAATTTTTTTTTAAATTTGACCTCTATTATGACCCCTTAAAATTTATTGTTTGGAGCTCGAATGACGTTATTAAGTTAAGATCCATGCCCGAGAAAACTATATCTAAAATTTCAAGTGTTTGGACCCAAAATTGTCGGAGGAGTTTGATAGAGTTCTCAAAGGTCAAATCGTTGAACTTTGACCCCTTACCAGCTAAACATCTGGCCGAAAACCAATCACATAGATTTTCCCAAATCTCAGTACCCTGTACATCAAATTGCGAGTCTGTAGACTGAAAATTACAGTTATTGCAAAGGAAAATATACACTGACACACAGACAGACAGACCAACAGAGACACACACAGACACGTTCACTTTTATAGATAGATAGATAGATAGATTAAACAAAAATATATACGTATACATAAATATATATGGATACAATTTTGTGTTTACTATAAACTTTTTACACAAATATCATGCAAGTATAAATCAAGTAGGATATCTGCATGAATATAATTACACATAATAGTTAACTAAAGATGATCATCCCATAAGAAAACCGAAAAAACTAATAGGGAATTAAATAAAATGAATGTTTAAAAGAATATGCAAATTAGCTAGATCTTTTGTATTTTCTTTATAAAAAAATTAAAAAAAGAGCTTTTAATATGAATATCAATACACACAATAGACAAACGAATTTATATTTATATATATATATATATATATATATATATATATATATATATATATATATATATATATATATATATATACTAGCACTTGAGCCCGCCGTGGCCTGGTGTTTGGATGTGTAAGTAGAGGATAAAAAACGGTATTTTTTTTTTAATTTGACCCCTATTATGACTTCTTAACATTTATTGTTTTGAGTTTGTATCAAG
This sequence comes from Euprymna scolopes, assembly GCF_053919585.1. Classification (NCBI taxonomy): domain Eukaryota; kingdom Metazoa; phylum Mollusca; class Cephalopoda; order Sepiida; family Sepiolidae; genus Euprymna; species Euprymna scolopes. The sequence goes on along the minus strand of NC_136486.1, from coordinate 102,642,038 downwards.
TAATTAAGTTTGATCCATGTAACAGAAACCTATATCTAAAATTTTAAGTGTTAAGACCGAAAATTGTCAGAGGAGTTTGGTAGAGTTCTCAAAGGTCAAATCGTTTAACTTTGACCCTTTAACAGCCAAATTTCTGGCCGAACATGGATTACACAGATTTTCCCAAATCTCAGTAACCTTGTATTTAAAATTTCGAGTCTGTAAACTGTTAATTGACAGAGTTATTGCGTAGGAAAATGTACACACACAGACATACAGACACGATCACTTTTATGGATTAAACAAAAATATATACGTATACATAAATATATGTGGAAAAAAAAATTGTGTTTACTGTATACTTTTTACGTAAATATTATGCAAGTATAAATCATGCAGAATATCTACATGAATATAATTACACGTAATAATAAACTAAAGAAAACCGAAAAAATGAATGTTTAAAAGAATATGCAAATTAGCTAGATATTTTGTTAATGAATGCATTTCCACAACCTATATATAAGAACATTGTGTTTTCTTTTTAAATAAATAGAAAAGAGAGTTTTTAATATGGATATCAATACACACAAAAGAAAAACGTATTTATAGGCCTATATATATATATATATATATATATATATATATATATATATATATATATATATATATATATGAGAATACTGTAAATAGTATTCCGACGAAAGAGGAAGAAACCGACTCATGTGTTTATCAATGTTAAGTCTTTATTGCAAGACTTCCTCTTAATAAAAACGAAACTTTGATGAACACATAACTTGGTTTGCTTATTTTTTTTAATCTCTGCCTCTCTCTTTTTCTATCCATATATATATATATATATATATATGTATATATATATATCGCAGGGAAACCCGAAGATGCCCGGGATTGAATGATGATGTACGAATGTTTCGCACTCCTGTATTTTTGTGATCATAAAAATTGGTAAAATCGCCAATGTTTCAATCACATTGATTGCCTACTCTTGTTAATGACCGATCGCGTACACTAAGTAGAACCTTCACATGCCTCCTCGCCGTTTCTTAGTCCACAATAGATTATAGTCTACATTGCATTGTATCTGTTTTTTTTATTTTGTAAAATTATTTTACATATAACGGCTTGAATTTAAGTTTAAAATGCAAAAGTCAAGTATCGTGGTTCAGTTGTGCTAAACATTCGTTTGGAACGTGCTTTTGTGATATCAAAGAACCTATTGTTGATTTTGTATGTTTAGATTTTCTGCTTGTGCTGTGATAATGATTTGAAAATATTTCTTTTTATTATTCAAAATTTTCACCCTTAACAAGGCACAATGCCAGTTTGAAGTAGAAGGCTACTATCGGGGACATAAGTTGCAGGGATATTAATAAAGGAGATGAGCAGCAAGATGTCTGTTCGCATTACACTTTAATCCCGGAAAAGAGTTCCAAAGTCTAGCAGTTCTTGGGAAGAATCTATTGGAGTAGAAAGCTTTCTTTCACCTAGGAATCTCTACGGTGTAGAGATGGGATTTAGCTGCCTGTCGGGTTTGTCGGGTGTATTTACGTCGAGGGGGTACAAGTGCTTGTAGTTCGTCTGAGCATTCATCATTAAAATTCTCGTAGAACAGGGAGAGGGATGCAACATTTCGTCGATGGGAGAGACTGAAGCTTAGATGACATTCAGGGCCTATCAGGTTGGCGACTCTCTTTTGAACCCTTTCCAGGAGTAAGGGACTAGTAGTAGATACACTAGCCAAATGTGAGAACAGTACTTCATAAAATGTAAAGTCAACTACCATAGTTCAATTGTACTTTAAACAGAAACATTTCGAACGCGTCCCTGTCATGTCAAAGAACCTACTTCTGATTTTATATACCGTGCTTTTCTATTTGTGCGGTAAGAAAACTTTTCAAATGCACTTGTAATGTTAGGCTGAATAAGGCAATAACTTTAGTCATAATCGCGTATTCCTTCGTCAGATTTGATCGATTATCAATTATCGATACTTATCGAAGACATTCCTATACAAATTTATCTGAGAATACTGCCAAATACATAAAGTGCATTTGTGTGAAATGTCATAAAAATTGGCCCAACCGTTAAGGAGTGCATAACAAAAACGAATTCACACACACACACACACACACAAACACGCATACAAACACAGATAGACAAAGTTCCTTTTATATATTAGAAAGACAGATAGATAGATAGATAGATAGATAGATAGATAGATGTTTTGATGTATATGTTTTTTATAATCTTTACAGTATACATTTTTTTCTTTATCGTCATTTTTCTTCTTTCCTTTTTTCATATCCGAATATTCTTGGAATTTTCATAAACTAATTACCGCGTGACTACTTCCCTTCTAATTACAACTCGGTTTTCATCAAATCCAATGTCAACAAAGTCCTGTAAAACAAGTAATCATCATTTCACATCATTGATCAATGTTAGTATCTCCGTAGTTTTATCCATTTTTCAACTTACAATCATATATAAGTCCTTTATATATGGTGAGTCAATAATGAAAAAAACAAGATGTATTATTAAAGCGTATGAGTACATATATATGTAAAAATCTTGGTAGACCACGGATTTTAAACGAGATTGAGCTTGGTCAGTACCGGACGGGTTGTAACATAGCGTGTATAAGCGCGTGGGAAAATATGATCAGCAGCAAAAGATGGATGGCAAGCGATTGTAGTAGCAGCTAAGCAGTGTTTGAACGCGTATGCAAATTAGGAACTGTGTGAGAGCTTGCGCGAAAAGCAAAAGGAAAAAGAACACTACGGAGGAGCAACACAGTCGACGCCAAAGGAGATGGACGTGTTAAGTGAAGGCGAGAATGGGCTGGCTGTGGCTAGCGTGCGGTCAGAACGAAGAATAGTGAGGTCGAAAAAGATATGTGTATAAAAATGGCTGTCTACAGACGGCAAGTGGTGGAGCAGAAGCGAGAAACTTTTAAGTTGGTGTCGAGATAGGAGTTTTACTGCAATAAATGCTTGTGTTAAAAAAAAGAAGAAAAATGCCGACCTGGATTTTTATTTATTTATTTAATCCTTTGTTTGTAACTGCACCTTTACAGTGTGACCATTTTGAAATAATATTTTTGTATGCGAGTGTGTATAATTCCTCAGGGTGATGAACACCTCTGTCTTGCGCAGTATCATCCGTAGGCAAAATATAGCACCTTTTATCCTCCCTTTGACATTCCAGAGGGTTACCATAAAGATGATAGATGGCGTTATTTAGGCGTGGTGAAGGCAATATACATTTCATGAAAACCCGAACTGAATTGGAAGTCTGTTAGCCCTATAACAAAATTAACTAGTGTACGTGTCACAAGAAAAAATATCGGTTTCCAATTTTTCATGAGCCAGAATGGAAGTTTAAAGTCAATAAAACTAATGATACTATGTGTAAATCATCTAAATATACAACAGGTTCGGAAGAGAAAAGCGAGTAATTTCGAATAATTTTTTTTTCGCCTATTATGCGAGTGAAAAATAGTTTGATCATTCTTCCGTTTCAAAAATATCCCTATTTTGACACAACCCCCTTCAAGTACAGGGCGTCTCAAATGAAGCTGACAAATTTTTAATTTGATTAACTTCCTCAATATTTAAGTTATGTTTACCAATTTTCATATGTAGGTAGACAAGCCCCTCAGTGGTATTTCGAGATATAGTAAGATTTTATTTATTTATTCTAATTTTATTTACACAACTTAATCTAGGTTTTTCACAAGGTCTAATTTTAGTAATGAAAAATGATGTTAATCAAATGTCCACCATTTTCATTTTCATACTCTTGTGCTCTCTGCAGTGCATTGTCCAGCACACCATTTAATGTTTCAGGGCTTATGGCCATATTTTCCTCTTATATATTTTAAGGGTATTTATTGTGGCTGGTTTTATTGCATAGGGTGTAGGGGAATTCCTTGTGTTGAAGTTTCGTCGAAATTCTCTTTCAACTGAAAATACGACTCTACGGTAAATATCCGCTCCTTGGTAGTGTAACGACTCCTGATAGCCTCGGAAGGGTTCATCTAGATGATCTAAAAATAAAAGAACAATATAAAAAATGAAGAAAGTTAAGCCTTTTTTTTTAACCATCAGCTTCTTTTGGACACTCTGTACAACAACAAGATACGCAAAAAAAACGAATGATGTTGGGATATCTAAGAAAGTGCATCTCGGAGCAACTCTTTTCTGTCTTGGCAGAATACAAAATAGCGTGATTCAGTGTGTGTGTGGGGGGTGATCACTTCTTTTTCCTACAGCCGCTTTTAAACAGAAAAAAAAACCTAACTAGCCTTTCACTACTGAATAATTAATTACTAGTAATGAGTGCCTAGCTGAGCTTTAATTTCTGATATATTCTCTGTAAAACACTCATAGCAAGACTCGTATAGCTACAACAACAGCAACTAACTTTCCTTTCTATCTCTACCAAAAGCAAAACAGAATATCCGTGAAGAAAGTGTTTTTCCTTGAGCATCGTGTTTGTGGAACAAGATGCAACAAGTTTACTTCCCAACCGACTACAGCAGGGTCGGCTTTAAGTCTAATACGAACAAATACTTGTCAAGACGTTCGCTTGGATAATCAATTTTTCTTAAGTAATATTCTGCGCATCCGACCCATTGTTTCTGGTCCAACTGAATCTCTTTAACCTTATCCTCGCATGGGTTCTGGGCCTTAATGAGTGATTACCTTTTATTTATATAAAAAAAATACTCGTTTCATGTTTCACAAGGATCCATGGTGTAAGAGATGAAGTACTAGTTAATATCCACTTCTAAGCTCTTCTAGACGTTGATTGTTCAAACTTCAGTATTGGCGAATTAATGAACTTTTACTTGATCATTGCTGACGGACCCCCCCCCGCAGATTAAATAAATGGTCAGTTTGAAATTCAGAAATTCAGTATAGATTCAGAAATTCGACGATATACACCTGAAGAAGGCTGGGGGGTTACATCAGGCGGAAACGTAATGAGAATTACACTCAAAATGAGAACAATAATAATTATAGGTATTTATTATGTTAATTGTAATATATAGATTATTTTTTTCTTTAAATTAAAATTAACAACAAAAAACAACATTTCTGAATAATGCCGTTTTCAAATATCGTTTTATCGGTATCTTGCTTTTCTTCTCATACCGAGTTAGTCACTGAAAAGAAAACTAAAGCCGACACTACGGTCATAGGACTTTTACAACGCTGCGGCATTTGTCGATTTCGCCTTACACATACAGTGCTTCATGTGTGGAAGTCAAGCGTGAAAAATCAGCCAACGGCGTACGTCGGGTCACTTCGGACACGTCCGTATGTTTTTACGCACCTGCGATGTAAAACCTGAATGTCTAATTGTATTTGCGAGCACTCAAAGAGCCGATGTTGACTGCACATGGCTATGACTATTCGAATCGAAGGAGGCTGTTCGTAGTTGAGCAAATACACGATTTGAGTGGGTTGTCTCAAGCAATCTCGATACAACGTGATGATGGATACGTCTGTATTGTTGTTGCTATTGTTCTTACGCTTGTCGCGATAGTAAAAGAACTAGTAATATTTTTCCCGCTTATAAGTCCAAAGATTACACCCAAGCGTCTCTTCTAATATGGCGATCGGTTTAATTATGTACTAGCATTCCGTCCGGCATTCCCCCGTCGTGAAATATGCTAAAATAATTCATGCATATTTTGTATTTTTTTTATAATAGAGCCTATATTCTATTGATTTTTATATTGTACTCAATATAATATTAGAGATTTCGAATGTAAAAAAAAAATATATACATGTGTGACTTGAGTACGATCAGCAAGAATCGAAACTGAAACATATAGCTCTGCATCGGTATTCGTTATCATCTGAGCTACGTTCGTATGCCTTTGGTAACATTAAAAATAACCTTGTTAAACGTATAAATGCATGAAAACAGCTCACGGTTAGACGTGCTAATTACACTTATCTGTCTATTAAAAACGAAAATTTTCAAATTAAGAAACCCTCTCAAATGTCCCTCATAAAATGGTTCATAAAATTCACAATGGTTTTGTAAAATACGGGAGGTGCTGTTTTTTTTTTTTTTTTTTTTTTTAGATAGGATTTTAAATGAAATGCAATTTTTAAGTAAGATTTTGTTTATTAAATTGTTTGATGCAGGTAAGGAATATTTTTAAAAGCTCTTCATCTCCATGTTGGGAATGAATTTCTAAGTCACAACCTTATTATTTTAGCACGGTCCGTATTCTGCATGAGTACTGAGTTCAAGGTGTTTTCCTTTAACAACTATAAACCACCTCTCTAACCACCGATGACAAATAACAACCTACCTGACATTCACAGAAAATATGAACTGGAACAAATATATTAAAGAAATTGCGAAGACTGCTGCAAGGAAGGTAGGTTCCCTCTATCGTGCTAGAAAACTACTCGCACCTGAGAGTATCCTATACATCTACAAAGCCACCATTCGCCTATGCATGGAGTATGGTCGACATATAGGTGCTGGTGCATCTATCATTAGTCTCTCCCTCTTGGATAAGGTTAAAAAAAGGAGTACTCAATGTAATAGGCTCCGCTTTGTCACCTAAGCTCCAACCCTGGTCCCACAACCGCGATGTTGCATCCCTGTACCGATTTTACTAGCATTTTAATTAGGCACTGTCAAAACGGAAGGAGGGAGTAAGTAGTTTTTGAAGGAGTCTCTCTTTAAAAATCTACCAAGATTCATGCAATTATCCAATCATTACGAAATTTTCTACAATTATTAAGTGAAGACTGGACTTTATAATGGTGTACTTTCTTTCATAATCGATATCTATTTACATATAGCTTACCTATAGAACCCTATTCTATATATGTTGGTACAAATATGCTAAAAACAATCAAACGAAACTAGAAAAAATATATTGTATTTGGGGGAAGGTGAGGATTGTAGATAAAACAAACAAAAAATGCGCACGTATAAGATTTTAAGATTGAAAATCCGAATTTTGATTGTGTTTAATTTTTTATCTTTTGTGTTTTGAAGTGTGAAATTCGTTGAATATGTAAATAATAATTACTATATTTCAGATTAGCAAAAAATAAATAAATGATATATTTTCATTATTTTTGCGATAAACACTACTTTTAAATCTTTCCAAATTAAATTAATAATTTTCTTTCGAGTGAGCCCACTATTGCTAATATACCATTAAATAGAAAATATTTTGAAGAATCGATACCAAAAAGAAGAAATAGATAAATAACTGTGCATTTTGTTAAAAATACGACAATTTCTTTCGGCAATATCTTGTTAATTCACCTATGATGGACCAAGCGTGATACTAGATGCAGAAGTTATTTTCAACATATACAACGCATAGCACTCCCAGAAACGGTCACCCATTTGGCAAAAGCCAATTTTATGGTTGCTTTACTTCGGGGTTTATGTAGGAAACAAATGTATATATATATATATATATTTGTTTCCTACATAAACCCCGAATATATATATATATATATATATATATATATATATATATATATATATATATATATATATATATATATATATATATATATCTTGTGAAAAAACAATTAAACCCTTCACTTAATCTTCAAATCGAACGTTCAAAATACATGGTTAAATGAAGTCTATCCATCCAGGATATCCAGATCTGTAGTTTATTTTAAACTATCATTAATTTTCCATTTTGTAATTTCGCTACGCAAATCTATAGAATTATATAAAAATTTGGAATTATTTGAAAGTCAAGTACTTATATCGTAAGATTTTTTAAATATTTTTATAGCACATAATCCTTAATTTTATTTAGATAAAATCAAAACAAAATACAAACAAATTAATTGGTCCCAAAACCTTTTTAAAAATATTTAAATGTTTTAGCGATTGAGATAAAAATGGCGGTGAATGGCGTGGTTTTGGAAAATTTTTGATTTAACATTCTATTAAAAATAGTAGAAAAATATAATTATTAGTAGAAATATTATTCTCTTTTTCATATGATAAAATTCAAGCATTTATCTTTCTGAAAAAAAAAGTTGCTCGAGATTAATGGATTTTAATGGATTTTAATAGATTTTAATTCGTTAAAAAATAACTACTTGTTTATTTTTACCAATTTTTGGCCGTACCTAATTTTAATTGAATGTTCCCGATAAACTCATCGCACTTATTCCTCCTCGACCTGCATACCCCCGACAGACCCACTTTGTAACAAAATCACACCCTTCGCTGTTGAGGTCCCTTATTGCCAGAAAGCTTTCTACTCTAATAACTTCTTCATTCGAACAACTAGACTTTGGAATCCCCTTCCTTCTACCTGCTTCCCTGACTGTACAGATATGAAGAAGTTCAAACGTAAATCAAGACATTGTTAATCTTTCTTAAAAATGATTCCAATTTGTTGGCCCTTGTGTCAAAGTGGCGATATGCCTTGTTTCACAGCCTGTTCTGCAATCCAATCACATCTGTTACTCTTAAAGTCCATCCTGTGCGAGGTTTATCTTTCGGCTATGAAAGTTCAACAGTTTCATTTAATCATCGTTCATTGATAAAGTTAAAGTGAAGATGCTTAGCGAAATATGACCCCTATCTTACTAAAGTCTTGACCCAGAATAGCTTTAATCTTAAGCGAAATATGTTCAATTGAATAAAACCCTGACTACGGAATTTAGTCAAAATAAAATGGCGAAGTGGTTAGAGTACTTCGAAAAATTAATTGTGAAACGTGACATTCCCCTTAATAGTTCAAACATACAATTGCGAATTACTTAGGACCTCTATCCAGTCATTGCTGATGGAGCAAGAGCATGCTACCCCGGTGAAGTAAGTAAACGGTTTTAGTCCAAATTCTCGAGTTCGACAGAAACATTCCCGAACTCGATAAGATACACCTGAAGAAGGTCGGAGGTGACATATACCGAAATGTTGTGGAAATAACACTCAAGATGAGAATAGTAGTTCGATGAATCTAAATAATATAAAAGCGGTGATTTATTAGATTGAACGCTATCGATGGCTGAATCCTTAAATCGGATAAGATAATTTTATATATTAGATTATTCATCAATCTATTGCTATGCAATCCCAAGGAAAACACTACGGTTCCATTCTTCTTTGAAATTACAGTTTTGAATGGTCCTAAGATTACGTAATGTAAGAATTGATTGCCCAGTTTAATTTTATAGTATATTAGCTGTCCCAATCAGACATTCACCAGTTCGTGTGTGTGTGTATATATATATATATATATATATATATATATATATATATATATATAATAAGTTTTTTATATAGTGTTAAAGGTTAAAAATCTTCACAGACTATATGTATATAATTTTAGATTTTAGTTTTAAAATATATGCGTTTGACAGCAAAATTTATAACTACATATGAGCTTAATTTTGCTAAAAGTATTTCCTCTAACGAAAATAGGTATTTGTTGAAAATTCATGGATTAAGGAAAAAGGTTAAAAATGTGTATTCCATTGTGCAAATAAAAAATATATGGAATTTATTAAAATTCCGTACATTTTTTTATTTACAGATTTTAACTCCAAATTTTCATTTATACGATTACTTTATCTCATATACTTATTTTTGAAATCTTATTGGGGTTTTCTTCTGAATATAGACACAAATACACTAGGACCTCGGGATACGGTGGTTCTAAGATACGATTTATTTTCAGGTTATGATGTGGAATACGATGTAGCTACGGTATTTGATACCATTTACGATGTAAAATATATTTGATTATATATATGTATAATATATAGTGTACAGCATTTTTTTTTACTAATTTTTAATGCTGTATCCCAGTGCTGTATTTATATAGACTTTGAGTTTAAACTATTATACAATCTGTAATCTGAAAGCTTCTTATATATATATATATATATATATATATATATATATATATATATATATAATATATATATAATATATATGCATATAATATATATATAATATATATGATATATAATATATATATTATATATATTTATTATATATATGTGTGTGTGTGTGTGTGTGTGTGTGTGTGTGTGTGTGTAAATAAGAATAATTGAAATAGTATTCCGCCAGAATAGAGAAATAAAAAGGAACAAAACGTGTTATGCGTTCATCAACGTTCCATCTTTATTTCGTTAAATATTTTCTCCACTAAAGGAGGTAATTCAAATGAAATTTATCCAGATGACGTCGCGAAATAAATACGGAACGTTGATTACACATAACTCGGTTTGTTCCTTTTTATTTCTCTCTTCCTCTCTCTCTCTCTCTCTCTCTCTCTCTCTCTCTATATATATATATATATATATATATATATATATATATTAGGGAGAGGACGATTCCAATACTTATTCTGATTCCGATTCTTAATAAATCTCTGAATATTTAGCTATGAAGTTATTATTTTCACGATTACCATAAAAACACATGTTCAATGTGGAGATATTTTTCTTTAAACGTAAGGATACACTTGTGAAAGATGATCCATCAATTTTAGTTTTACTAATAGTTTAAAATTAATATATATTTATTCTAATTACTAATAGTGTAAAATTAATATATATATGTATTCTTTTAGTATTACTATCAGCGAGAGAATATTTTTCTTTATAGAAAAGTCAAATAAAAAGCCATTAAAAGAATCGTTTTTGGCATCGGAAAACAGCCACAAATTTTTTCCGATACCGCAAAAAAAAGTTTCGAATTTTTCGATTCCTGATTCCAATTAATCGTCCCAACACTAATATATATATATATATATATATATATATATATATATATATATATATATATATATATATATATTTGAATTACTTCATTTAATGAGGAAATATTTTATGAAATGATTAAATAATCAGTAAAAATGGTAACAGTTCATCATTTAAAATTTTTGACAGTTTAACAATAAAACCAAACATTTCTTTGATAAACCAAACATAAAAAAAATCAATCTCCTCACACATCGGTGTTGGATCAGATTTCGTTCCTGATATCGAAGAATTTCTGTTTTGGTTCAAATCAAGCAATGCATAATTTGTTAAGAAAATCAAAGAAATGTTAACTTTCACGTTTTATATAATATCATTTCTTTTATACAGATAATATTCAAATAGATTGCTCAGTTTCAAGGTTGATCATGACACCGGCAAGTAGTATATATATATATATATATATATATATATATATATATATATATATATATATATATATATATATATATATATATATATGAATGGAAATGTATAAAAAAGAATACGAAAAGTATAAAAGCTTATAACTTTTCTTTATTCGTTTTCAATTGGTGACGTTCAGGAATACACAATAATATTATGAAAAAAAAAAATTATATATATATATATATATATATATATATATATATATATATAATGATTACTATCATTATTTTTTATACCTGCAGGCACTATATTTTCAACATTTTGGGAATCATCAGTGCAAGATGTCAAGATTACCGCCGGTTGTGAGATTCGAATCCAGCAAGGAAGCCATGTATAATTCCATTAGCAAGGAACAAGCCTACACGGCCAACGTAAACACGACAAAAACAGTTGAAATTAAAACATTTATTTTTAAATGTCAAGACAGTGTCTAATGATCTAATGATCTGCGCGTGTAAGCGAAAGTGACCGATTTTTAAGTTCAACTTAGAGTGCTCAAGAATAATAACAGAGTCCTTAAAGGGGTTGACATAATCATTACTATAGTTATTTTAATAACTACACATACCCCCATATATATATATATATATATATATATATATATATATATATATATATATATACATATATATATATATACATATATATATCCAAAATGATTGCAAAGTACTAGGACTTACAACAAATATGTCGATTACATTAGCCAGTTCCGAGCAAAAATGAGGACAGTTATTTGGAAGTAAGGAAAAGATCAAAACAAATTTATTAGACAAAAACAAACGCCTATTTTATTTAATGCTATATATATATATATATATATATATATATATATATATATATATATATATATATATATATATTCTTGTGACATCGGTTTTACTTAGCTCACCGACGTTAAGTAACATTGAATATGATACAGATGGGTGACAATTTGGAAATACTAATACGAATATGTAGTAGGACGTCAACATCTTCCTGCGAAAAGTGCAAAATCTTCATGTCGTTACCTCACCTTATTGTGATATACATGTGACTGGAAACCGCCTGAGAATTTAATATTCATTTTATACTTTTATCCGTCCTTCGAATATAGCCGGTCCAACACGCCTAGGTTCAATTTTTATGGATATATATATATATATATATATATATATATATATATATATATATATATATATATATATATATATATATACAGGGTGTCCCCCCCCCCAAAAAAAAAACAGAGGACATTCAATTGTTTTTCTTAACATTTTATAGTCAACGGAGAAAAAAAGGCCAAAGATCCTAATGTTTGGATGTGATGTTTTGAATATAATAAACTAGTTATGACCAAAGTTTCATTTCAACCGGGCAAACCACTAAGAAACGGGGCCTAATTAGAGTTGGGGCTCGTTTTTTTGGTAAGCCTATATAATATAAAGCTGAACGTCTGTGTGTGTGTCTGGTCACGATTAGGCTCTTATATGGTTGACTATTATAGAAAACTGATAATATATACTGACAGAAGATATATCGAGACACAGGAATGGGTTTGTTTGATCTGGCAAATGATGATTCATTAAAATTTTGGGGTCTTCGTACGCGCTTGGTCCACAAAGTATGGAAATAAAAAAATAAGAAATTAAAAAAAAAACGTTTACAAGTGTTTTTGATATAGATGTACATAATAATATTTTGATAAGTATGTTCTGACTTAAATAGGGATGGTATAATAAAATTGTAGGGCCTGCGTTCGCGCCTGGCCTCCATAGAATGGAAATATGCACAAACTTTAATAAAGACTTTTCATATCTATCTGCGTAAGTATACTTTGATAATTATGTTTCAGTTTGAATAAATATGGTATAATAAAATTATGGGCTGTTCGTTTGCGCCTGACCTCCATAGAATGGAAATATGTCACAAAGTGTAACAAGGTTTTTTTAATGTAAATCCGCAGAATATTGTGATATGTGTTTCAGTGTGAACAGGTATGGTATAATAAATTATGGAATTTATCTATTTTATTTTTACTTTCATCATTTGTTTTTTGGTTTTGATACCCCCAAATTCGAAGCTTTCTCTTTACAACCCTTCCTTTTCATAACCTAGCATACTTTCATAAATCAGAGTCCATTTTCAGTAGGCGTTTTGTGAACATAGTCAACGACGGGTACTTTTGCTAGTATATATAGTCTTGAAAGTTTTTAACCTTTAAAACTATACAAAAAATATATTTTTTATCATTCTTTAGAGAGCTATGTAGTCAGTAAGTCATTTAATAGCCTGCAATCAATGCATCAACTTGGACTCTCGAATTCACTATAGTACTTATGGTAATCATCAGTTGTTTAGCATGAAACATTTTTTCGGGGATGTAAAACAAAAAAGTATATAACATCATGACTCGCCCGCAGTGTTGATCAAACGCTACCGCCTTTTATTTTAAGAAAAAATATGTTACAAATATTAGATCTTGCCTCCTATTCTTAATTAATTTGTCTAACCTATTCATGTTAGAAAATGAATTTCCTACTGTGTGATTCATGTTTCCGAATTCAAAATGGACATATATTTTAATTTACCAGTCTTGTATTTATAAGATTAGGATTAACCCATTTGACTCCTTATCACCCCAAGTATGATTAGTAGTTTGTATATTTACATTCTTATTTATTAAAAATTAAATATATCAAAGTTAAAAACATTTATAAATATATACATTTTTTTAAATACATTTTATTCATTATTAATATAGTTTTGGATTTCCTTTAATAATATATCCTGATTAATTTTATACGATTCAAAAGCATCAGGATAACGAACAAATACTTTATTTAACTGTTTAAATATTTAAGTTTCATCCCCATCTTGTTTTATCATCCTTATTACTACGCTAGGAACTGATGGTATAAAAATCTATTAATTTTAAAGTAACTCGAGCTATTCTCAAAAATTCTGACATAATGGTTCCATAAAACATAAAAACAGGGCAAGTAGTATCTTTATGCGGCATACGAACTATTTGAAAGGGGAAACAGTTTCTTTTATCGAATATTTTATGTTGTCCTCTAGGCTCACAATTCAATTCTAACTCCCTCGGATATATATATATATATATATATATATATATATATATATATATATATATATAATATATATATAATATATATATAATATATATATATATATATATATATAAGCGGGTGATTACAGAAACATGTATGCACATATGTAGCCATCAATGTTTGTATAAATAAATTTCATATACTTGCTCTGTTTACTCATTGAGCACTCTTTGGTAGACACATGTTGTTTCATTGGATGTACTTCTACGAAACTAAACTCTACTGGCTCATCAGTGCGGCTTGACCAGCAAGGGATTGCAACTACAATTATCCCGTTGATAGTCGGCAGTCTTAACCTCTGGCACATGAGATCGATGCTTGCAAATAACCTCATCAAATGTCCATTTAAATAGACACTCGCCCGTCACTTTTACAGTGCTTTAGATGCTTGTTTATTTAAAAACAAAGAAACAGAGCCTCGATATATATATATATATATATATATATATAAGAAATAAAAAAAGAAATAAATAAGAAATACTTGATTCTTCCGGCCTTGGCAGACGTGTTTTAAATATTCTCCCCTTTTGTGCACATTTGAACTTTTTACCCTTCACCGGACTATCCATTCATGTGAAATCTTTTTATCATTTTTTCTTTTACTTCCTATTCCCCTTACCTCACCCTTTTTTTTAACCAAGTAAGATCTGTGACTTACTTGTGGTTTCACTAAATACTTTTACATGCAAAATCCGATCCCGCATTTTGCTAATTCCTGCCCTCTGATGAGAAGGAGAGTAGTTCTTCGAAACTCCACGGATTAAGGACTATCCACTTATCTTGTGCTTCCTTTTTAAAATAAAATATGTTAACTCTTTTTCAAGATGTTTTTTAACATGTTTTATTAATCATTTGTTCATATATATATATATATATATATATATATATATATATATATATATATATATATATATATACTGTATTAACAAGACCAGGACTTCAAAAAAGGAATTGATAGCAACAGAAAGTGTATTTCATTGTAAGTTACACTTTTTTCAATACCAGTTGGACAATTTCAAGCATTATAGCGTTTGAAAATTTTTACATAACCAGCATTTCTTCAAACTTCTTGAATAAAAAACACTTTGACAATAGAACATTTTTTTAAGAAAATTCCCTTAACGTAAATGAAGCATGCGAAAACATTTACCCTGGAGGCATCCTTCGTCAAAAGCCCATTCAAATATTAATATATCACCTAATTTTCGTATCCTTATTTAAAAACCAGCCATAAGAAGTTTCCACAAAAACCTGTAGCCATTTAATATTTTTGATAATACTATTCATTGAGTTCCTAAATTAGATTTCTATATTTCTTTATTTCACATAATTAATTCTTTTTAGAAATAATTTTAAAAAATGTATTTCTATATTTATAATATGGCCAGAACAACGTTGCTATAACGTTACGGTTAATTTTTAGTTTCGTATTCGCTCATTTGAGGCATCAATGTTCACAAAGTATCGATTATATTATTATTTACATTAAGGACCAGTTTAGGGTTAATATTTTATTAAATAGGAAAATACAGAAAAGCAATACCTTATATTTATTAATCCTCATACAGCATTCCGGGTAATGGATCCTATTCTATTTTTCATTATTTAATATTTTAAATTTCGTTATCGTTCTAATCAAATATGGTTCTAGATAGTTGTGAAAAAATAACTATGAAGGAAGATAATTCATTACGTTGTTAACTACTAGTTAAAAAATTATGTTGAAATAAAGGTCGTATTTAGTACTTATAACAGTTAAAGGAAGACAACTAAGGCCGTTTGATGTTTTATGTCTAGTAAATACTAAAAAGCGTCTATGGTTTATTAATTAATTTAATTAAACAGATACGGAAAAAGCTACGATAGCTTATTTAACAAATTAAGAATCTAAAGTATATTTTTAATCTAAAAACTGATTATTTACCCATAGGTATA
>NC_136486.1:102580792-102623292 GCF_053919585.1 Euprymna scolopes | reverse complement strand
TCTCTCTATATATATATGTGTGTGGTGGGTGTATTTAAATGAAATCACTCGCTATATATGTACATTATATATATATATATATATATATATATATATATATATAGACTTATATGTAATATATTGAGTTCGCGTAATTCAGTAAATTTTCATATACCAATAGGTTTTAAGCCAAATATATATATATATATATATATACATATATATATATATATATATATATATATATATATATACATAGAGAGAGAGAGATAGACAGACATACAGAGACACAGAGAGAAGGTTAAGGAAGATGAAGAGACATAGAGACAACTTTAATTAGAGAGAGAGATTTGCGTCCGCCACACTGGACGCATACGACATGTTAATCGGAAGAAACACGCAACATGGCTGCATTCCGAAATAGGGGGGCGGTCATGCAGATATTGGTCCAGTTGGACCAAACGTGGTCGAAATAAATGACGACAAAATTGAATAGAAGTAATGCTGTCAAGAGAGGGTTAAACCAAGACACCCGGGGTCATGTTGTTACACGCACAGCGATATTTTTCTCGAGAAGTCCAGACTCTTTAGTTATAATAAAAAATATGAAAATCTACCACATTATCAGGCTTCAATTCGATTCAATTGTTTTACGCGAAACCCTAGGCAAAACATTGTCAGCCAATCAAAGTTTACTTGGGTTGATGATTTCTTCCGTTTCTTACAGCCCTTATTTTAAAGAAGAGAAAGTCTGGTGTTGAGATCACGTGTTATCATGTTCGACAATAAATGCCGACCTCAACGTTGTTTCCGTCGTCGTCTTCTACTTCTTCTCAACTGACCGTGTCGTTGTTTCTTATTTTGGTGGCCGTCGAAGGAGTTCTCACGGATTTACATGTATATATAAAAAATAATACAACACCAAAGAAAACAAAATCCGGCCTCTTCTTGTACATATTAGTTATACTGTGCGTGTGTGTGACACCATCGACCCTCTACATGCTAAGATCCTCATTATAGGTTTCTGTCGAGGTCATGTTCATCAGGTCATCGCAAACACCCCCAACCGTTGTAAAACTGCCGTAAAGACCATTGCCAATCCTAAAACTAATATAATTATAAAACTCTGTGGACCATCCTGGCGTGTTTGTTTGCTTGAATCTTGTATTATAATAAAGTCGCATTCCTATATTATTTAATTAATTGGAATTATTTATTGAAGTGAGTAATTTGTATTATTATAAAGTCGTTCTTTCACGGCGTTTCGGCCTACTATTCCTCTGGCTTCGTCAGGTGATAACCGCGACGGGATAGGGATTTCGAATCTCCTAACTGCATTCTCAGCAATTACCTTCAATAGTTGTTTTTCGTTTCACCACGTTTTGGCCAATTAAGCCTCTGGCCGGCTTTGGGTAGGATTGAAACCGCTATCTGCAGACAATACTCACCTGGAACCGTAGAGATTCAACATCTCTATCCACTACGCCACGGGCGATCAAGGTTGGACTTTTGGTCTTATAAATCCACATTTATTTATTATCTGATCTTCCAATGTCGGGTCAGTACCGAGTGGTATATTATTTAATTAATTAACTGCATTGACAGAGTTCAAAATAGACTTCATAGCTAACTGGGGATGCCCTTTTCTCTTTCCTGCAAGCTCTTTTCCACAGAAAAAAACGTTGCGAGCCTGTCTCTGCTTTATTGTTATTTTCATGGCAAATGCTCAGCTGAGCTTCAATCTATTGTCCCCCCCTCGCCAAACTTTCACGAAAAGCACTCGTCTAGCCAAAACCACTATCAATAATTTCCCACACTCTTTATCTGTACCTAAACCTAAATGCAGATTCCAACAACAAATCTTCTTTCTTAGAACTGCACGCGTGTGGAGCTCTCTTCCGATTGCCTGCTTTCCAGCTGACTACAATCTGATTGCCTTCAAGTCCAACCTAAACAAGTTCTTGATGAACCGCCCCCCCCTAAGTAATCCAATTTACAAAATTCCTACTACTTATGTTTACTATGCTGTAATCACATTGACTAATGTATACCTATTAACCCTTATCCTCGAGTGGCCGCCGGACCTTGATAAATGGTGATTTCTGTGTAAAAAAAAGTAATTGGTATTATTTATTCATTCATTTATTACAGACTATTATCCTTATACTTAAGAACCTGACGAAGGCCAGAGGAATAGTTGGCCGAACCGTCGTCGAGCAACAACGTAAAGATGAGGATAATAGTCCGTAATAAATAAAAATGAATAAATAAGTCTTATTCATGTATGTTTGTTTGTTTACAACTTGATTAATATGTACAAACGGTACACTGTTTCACAGATTAATTTTCATACTGAAAACGAACATTTACACATTTATATTCGAGCATGTCAATATATTCTATACATTTCAAGGAATATACATTTTAGGAATAACATCACTTTCATATTAAAGAAAATCTATTTTAATAAGTTTAATTATTTGCGATAATAAAATTGTCTCCATTGTTCTATTAAGAAATATTATTATTTAAAATTGATTTATTTAATTTATTTTTTAATTTATTTTATGTTTAATTAAATTTATTTTCAATTATTACCAAACTACACCAGTTGCCTTGTAAAACGGAAGTAAGCATATTTATTTAAGCTTTCTGGGTTATTTCCCCTTAAAACTATTTCGCGTTTTATTTTTATAGCCGTAAATGTATTTTATGCTTCCATAAATCTTACATGTGATCCATTCTCAGGAAAATTATTAGAAGTTAAGATATTCAGTGTATCTCATATAGTATGTGACTAAATACTCTGCCCACCAATATGTTTCGACCTAGCAACGCCGGATATATGCATCTAGTCCCTGATATATCTCAGATCCGTTTGTTCGCAACACCATGACTGACACTCCCATTCAGCTTCTTTTGTCTACCCCGGTTAAAAATTTTTTCTCCATTGTTTTAACGATACACCCATTGTCTCTTTTCTTTTGTTATATTTCATTTTCTCTTTTACACCTGTTCTACAACACTCGATAGTGTCACAAGTTTAGGAAGGCTGGATGGGCTGCTTGGGCATGTTTTGCAGCAAGAAAACGCTAATCCTAGTGTTCAAGCTTTTCACCTTATTCCTGATCTTCTGTTTAACCTCCTAGAGAGGTAAACAAAAACTAGTGAACATTTATTGTATTTATTTGCTTCCCCACCAAAGCAAATTAGGCACAAGGCCGTTTTTAATGTGGGGTAAAAACCAGCTCCCCTAAAAGTAGGTAAAAAGGGGCACTCTGGTTACCAAAAATAATAATTGTCCCAGTATAGAGGGTTTCCCCTCCATTGACTGGTACAAATTATCTTAAGTGCAGCATCTGCAGAACAGATACTACACTTTGATCCCGGCTCGAAGGCCAAGGTATTTATTTGCTCCCCCACCGAGCAAATTAGGTACAAGGCCGATTTTTATGTGACGAGTGAAGGGTAAATGGAGACCAACTTCCCGGGGAGTAGGGGAGTTGGATAGTGACAATTGGTATGAAGGGTTGCCCCTACATTGACCAAGGTCTTATATGTA
The DNA here is from genome assembly GCF_053919585.1 of Euprymna scolopes. Taxonomy (NCBI): domain Eukaryota; kingdom Metazoa; phylum Mollusca; class Cephalopoda; order Sepiida; family Sepiolidae; genus Euprymna; species Euprymna scolopes. The sequence goes on along the minus strand of NC_136486.1, from coordinate 102,619,751 downwards.
AGGTTGGTATTTATTTGCTCCCTCACCGAGCAAATTAGGCACAAGGCCGATTTTTAATGTGAGGAGTGAAGGGGAAATGGGGGCCAACTCCTCGGGGAGTAGGGGAGCTGGATAGTGACAACTGGTATGATGGGTTGCCCCTAAATTGACCAAGGTCTTATATGTGGGGTCGCCCCCACATATGGTCTTTGCTTGCAGTATCTGCCGGAACAGATTGTATTTATTTGCTTCCCCACTGAGCAAATTAGGCACAAGGCCGTTTTTTTAATGTGGAGAGAGAGGGAGGGGGGGGAAGAGGACCAGCTACCGATGGGTGGGAAATGGGAGCTGGATAGTGACAATTGGTATGAAGGGTTGCCCCTACATTGACCAAGGTCTGATATGTGGGGTTACCCCCACATATGGTCTTTACTTGCAGTATCTGCCGGAAAAGATACTACACTTTGATCTTGGCCCGAAGGCCAAGAACAACAGTAAACATTTATTAAATAACTTAATATTAATTTGTCTACCACTCGTGAAGGTTTTAGTTTTAACCGTTCGCGCTGGTCGTCCATACAATGGAAATATGTCACAGACTCCTATAGAGATGTTGGAGATAAACCGTAAGCCTAAGTGACCCATTATCGCCGACATCATCAACCGTCTTCGAACGTTTATCGACAACGTAGAAACTAGGGCGAAGATTCACGTGTTACATAATATTGCAGTCGAAGTTCTCAAAAATATAAGAGCCCCTTTATGAGGCTAACATTTGATCCCTATATGAAAAACAGATATATTCGAATATTCTTTTAAAGTTATCCTTTACCCATCAAGCACTGAGTTAGTAAAGGAAGCTGGGAACGTAATTTTTCTCTCTACAATTAGCCATTGAATATGCTATATTATCCTTTGTGGTCTCTTGGTCTGATGGAATATTCAGTTTCGTGCTGTACTTGAGGTTACATCACTTAAGGAAGGTGCACCATTCCTCGTAAAAGCCAGTGCGTGTTAGCTATACCGTTATGGAAGCCAGAATTATCCGCTAGGTGTCTAGAATTAAACTGCTCTTAATTTGGTCAGCAATGAGGACACGAGTAGGCGCCAAAGCATAACACTGATTAAAGTTAAGATAATTGAATTGCGCATTAGACTGATTGCGTATGTGGTGGGTGCTAACCGTGACGTCATTTTAAAATTTGCCTTTTCATTAGAAATCGCCGTGAAGCATTCGAGAGAAAGGCTGATAAGATGGGAGGCATTATAAATAATCTCTGTAAAACTGCCTTTCACTTGGCCAGGGTATCTGATCGCGTTAAATAGGGACAAAAATTAAATAATAATAGATTTAAAAAAACACACCCACACATTTTTAGTAATTGCATTTCCTAGGATACAATTTTCATCTCCTTTGAGAGTCAAAACGTTTCGACAACTAAAACCGCCAGAAATGTTTAAGTACATTTTTCGAAACTTCGAAATTTCTTCGAATTTGAACGCGGAAACCAATACGAAATTAAAAAAAAAATATCTTTCATTTAATCATTCTGGGGTCATTTTAATTCTATCCGCCATTTTGTGCCTGGTTGTTGTTTTTGTCGATTTCATGCTGATAGGTTGATCATAACAAATAAACATAGCCTATCAGCATCTTCTGTTCTCAGTCTTCTTGCAGTTTCTGCAAGATTCTGGCAGTTCTTAACAGAGCAGTATTCCGAAGTACCCCAACATTGGAATAGGTCCCAATTTTCTCAATCCACTTGCCAAATCATTACGGCACACTCCCTAGTACTAGATTTGAAGACATGGGTTAGTTTAGCAGAGGATTACTTTAAACGTACTTGTTTAGCAAGAGGTCGGTTCAAAAAGTAAGTTGTCATGTGTTATAGTCGGTTGGAAAGCAGCCTGTTGGACCGTGTTCCATAAATAGGATGATCTAGGAAAGAAACTTAGTTCATGAAAGTTTCGCTTTCGTACACAGAGAGAGAGAGAGAGAGAGAGATAGATAGATAGATAGAGAGAGAGAGAGAGAGAGAGAGGAGAAATGTTCTTTTCTGTGATTGTGGCCAAACGAATAGTTCCTTTAAATGTTTTACAGGGGGATCATCGATTGGAGCTCAGTCGAGTTCATACTAGGAGCATAACATTACAGTAGAGAGAAGTCGTTAACTTTTATTTTTCATTGGTGATTTTAACCGGTGTTATATATATATAATCTATAATAAATAATAATAATAATAATAATAATAATAATAATAATAATAATAATAATAATAATAATAATAATATATAAAACTCATTATGTATGTCCGTCTGTCTGACTCCATCTTTTCAAGTTGAATCTTCCCCGATACGCTCGGTCGCAGTTGGGCTCGAGGTGAATCAAATGATTGCATATTTCGTCAACTTTTTTATAGGGTTTAGCCGATAAAATATGCTAAGGGGTGTCAAAATTGAAAAGAAATTGGAATTTGACGGTCGACTTAAATTTACCGTGTACGCAATGCGCAAACATATATATATATATATTGCTGCGTAATTCAAACCTTTGTAATGTTAGTTCATTTTTTAGCTATTTTATATCCAACTGATGATAGCTCAAGCCGTAACGAGTAAGGCTGGAGCATTATATGTTTTGGTTTCGGTTACGATTCTAACTGATATAACTTAAGCCATGATTGTTCTTACCTTTTGAAATCATAACAATATATTGGGTACAATATAATAATCAATAATTTTGTAGCTCAAGTAATTGCACCACCACCGACATACACTATGACCGTAAAGTCAATGAATTTCTGAAGGCAAAGACCTACCAGGCTGTTGTGAGAGCCGTTGCTTTCTGAAAATCCAAGTGCTCTCCGATAACGAGGAGGACAGGTGAGGATCCGCCGTTTTGGAAGCCAAAATGCTCTGTTGAGTGTTTGGAATCATACGGTTCAATCACGTCTGAATTTATTTTGCACACGATGAAAGCAATATCGTAAAATTAATATGGTCGAAAAAAAAAACGAGATGGAAAAAAACAAAACAGGTGTATGAATACAAAAAGTAAAAAAAAAACTAATTTTATTGAAGTTTATGGCTTATTTTTACATAATGAGAAGTTTGAAGTAAAATGTCCGATCAAAAAATATAAAAGATATAAACATGATTAACAAATCGAATCGTGTATATCTAGCGAAGGGCAAAGGATCCAGCCCAAAGAGCGGAAATACATTACATGAATAAAATTAAAAATAAAATACGCGCATATAAAAATAGTTACAAATATCTGATAAATAATAAGGAAATGGGCCGAACTTGAACCGCCCGACTAACAACTTCTTAACAAACGAGCAAAAAACATTAAATATATACTCTCACCCAATATAGCATAACAAAACATTCACATAACAAAAAACATTCGCAATATATATATATATATATATATATATATATATATATATATATATATATATATACATTTATATATATATACACATATTTATATATGTATATATATATATTTGTATATACATATATATACATGCATTTATATACAGACGTATATATACATATATACATATACATACGTGTACATATATATATATAAATATACATATACATATATATAAATATAAATATGTATATATATATACATATTTATATAAATATATATATATTCATATCATATATATATATGTACATTTACTTAGATATATATGTATATATACATATATTTATATGTATATATATATTCATATATATACATATATTCATATACATATTCATATATATATAACAGGAAGGGAGGGAGGGAGAGATAGATAGATAGAGAGAGAGAGAGAGAGAGAGAGAGAGAGAGAGAGAGAGAGAGAGAGAGAGAACGTCGACAAATCAAGCGTGCTAGCACGAGGCGGGAACATTCACGCTGGATCATTTCCAGAACATTCCTTAAATGGAGCGGCCATTTGTTTTTATGTTTGAATAGATGAATGTTTTTACTTCCCTAGCATAAATCCGTTTCAACATATGCAAAAGAATATGGCGGCGACACGCATGCGTATTTAGCTTACGTTTCAAGCGTGCATTCTGTGAGTTTATTCCTGTACGTGCGCGCACATTCTGCTTTTCCGTGCATGTTCGACCGTCTATCCGGGAGTGTTTTGTTGCCTTCTTGGTAGCGCTTCCATTCCTGGTTGGGTTCCCGAGTAATTGCATTAAGCTGATCTAACAAAACATCCCGTTGTCTTGTTTTGTTTTTACATTTTTTATTATTATTATTACCCCACCCTTTTCGATCTTTCTTCTTCTTCTCCTTCTCTCTCTCTCTCTCTCTCTCTCTCTCTCTCTCTCTCTCTCTCTCTCTCTCTCTCTTTTGCAGTAACTCATAGTTCCCAGCAGTTGAAAGTAGGTTGACCTTTAACTGCCGGCGTATGCTTTGCTTATATTCCTTAATAAAACACGTGAAAAAGATGTATATTAAATTCTCTAAAGATATCATAAACACAAAAAAAAAAAATGACATACATACTTATACCATTGGTTTCCCGTTTCGTTTTTCTCCGGAATAAACGAGGCAGGATTCCTACAATTCGTTGCAGGGTATAAAACGAGAATAACTGTAGAGCTCAGTTTAAAGGGAAGGCTTTCCCCGATGTCTGGCAGTTTAACTACAAAAGAATAGAGTAATAGTTCATCACTGATAACTGAGGCGTTTTAAAGGGCACACGAACATATCAACATTTCAGTTTGTAAAAAGAATTGAGCTTTCTAGTTAAGTTGATAATATGATGGTAAACAAATATTTAATTATAATTTTTTATTACTTACGTGCAAAACATACTGACAGTTGACCCCAAAATTGGATTTCTGCTGAGGATATGCGATGTATAAAAAACTGCAGTACATTTTGTTTTCAATATATATATATATATATATATATATATATATATATATATATATATATATATATATATATATATATATATATAAAGCTGAACGTCTGTGTGTTTCTGGTCACGAATAGGCTCCTATATGGTTGACTATTATAGAAAACTGGTCGCATATAATGATAGAAGATGTATCGATACACAAGAATGGGTATATTTGATCTGGCATAATGATGATTCATCAAAATTTTGGGGTCTGCGTACGCGCCTGGTCCACAAAGTATGGAAATAAAAAAATTAAAAGATAAAAAAAACGTTTACAAGTGTTTTTAATATAGATGTACATAATACTACTTTGATAAATATGTTTTAACTTAAATAGGGATCGTATAATAAAATTGTTAGGTCTGCGTTCCCGCCTGGCCTTCATAGAATGGAAATAGGCACAAACTTTAATAAAGATTTTTCATATCTATCTGCGTAAGTATACTTTGATAATTATGTTTCAGTTTGAAGAAATATGGTATAATAAAATTATGGGCTGTTCGTTCGCGCCTGACCTCCATAGAATGGAAATATGTCACAAAGTTTACCAAGGTTTTTAATATAGATCCACAGAATATTGTGATAAGTGTTTCAGTGTGAACAGGTATGGTATAATAAATTATGGGGTTTATCTATTTTATTTTTACTTTCATCATATTTTACTTTGGTTTTGATACCCCCAAATTCGAAGCTATCTCTTTACAACCCTTCCTTTTCATAACCTAGCATACTTTCATAAATCAGAGCCCATTTTCTGTAGGATGTTTTGAACCCAGTCAACGACGAGTACTTTTGCTAGTATATATATATATATATATATATATATATATATATATACATACATATATATATATACATATATATATGTGTGTGTCTGTGTGTATGTGTGTGTATTTTCATAATACGTTACAATCGTTTCGTGACCGTTCGGACAATTTCAAACATTATGTCGTTTGAAAATATTTTCAATAACGACCCCTATTCAGACGATGTAAAATACTATTCAATAAACAATAGGGAATACAATTGAAGTCCCCTATTTAGAAACCATACGATTGAACCTACATACATTTCCTATTTCACGGTTTGGTTTTCGATTATAAGAATTCCTAATTTTGAAGTTACAAATTCAGACATCTTATTCTGGCTTTAACTTTATTGATATATGATAAAATTACCGAATTTAATGCAACTGAACGTATTAAAATTATTGGTAAATAAATATTATTATTATTAATAATAATAATAATAATAATAATAATAAAAAATAATAATAATAATATTAATAATAATAATAATAATATATATATATATATATATATATCTACGAGAAAACAGTTAATAAAACATGTTAAAAAACACTTTGAAATGAGTTAAAGGAAACACTATATAAGTGGATAGTCCTTAATCCGCGGAGTTTCGAAGAAATACTTTCCTTCTCATCAGAGGTAGGAATTAGCAAAATGCGGGATCGGATTTTGCATGCAAAATATTTGATGAAACAACAAGTAAGTCAAAGATCTTTCTTGAAAACAAAAGAAGTGAAGCAGAGGGAATATTGTGAGGAAAAGGTGATTACACATGAATGGATAATCTGGTGGAAGATAAATAATCCAGTAACGATAAAATCCAAGTGTATAACTCCAAGAAAGTTAAAAGAATTTCCATACGCACAAGTAAAATCCAAGGAAATCCCGAAGATGGTCAATAATAATCTAAAGGCAGAAATCCATGGAATAATTCACAAAAATGTGTACAAGGAAAAAAGGAAAAGATTCCAATAATATTAATAAAAGAAAAATAAGATATGCTTTTCACTCTACTTCCGAGGCATTAATATAAATCAGGGAAGAAAAAGAGGAGAAAAAATGATGATAGAGTTACATATAAAATATAAAACAAAGGGAAAGAAATGTCAAAATGACCCAGACAGGAAATGTTAAAGGCGCGAAAAAATATATAGGGCAAAATAATATAGGTCAACTGAAATGTACAGGCCATCGCTTAAAAAATGTCAGCAAGAGTTGTTAGAAGACACTTAATGGAAAATAAATAAATAAATTAATTAATTAATTAATAAATAAATAGAAAATAAATAATAAATAAAAAATAAATAATAAATAATGAATAAAAAAATAGAATATAAAATATAAAATAAAAAATAAAAAATTAAAAAAAAATTATTTAAGGGGAGAGGATGGCCGGTATCTGCAAATTCAAGAAAACGCAAGAAAAAAAGTAAGTAAATGCATATAGTAAAATATAAGTATATATACATACAAGATATGAAAGTGTGGGTAGATTGATATATTAGATAGATAGGAAAGTTTAAATAATAAAGCAGAAAATGCAGATAAATAACCGGTCATGCAAAGAAGAGATAAAGAATTAAAATAAAGGATTATTAAATTATAAGTATTAAGAAGTATGTAGAAAAACGAAAAAGTTAAATAATTTTTTTATATCTATATAAAAGGTAAAGAATAACAAAATTGCCATAATTAAATTTGAACTTATGTTTACAGAAAGAGATTAGTTCATTTTTAGATTTTATTATAGTGTTACTTTGAGGGGACGTAATTATAGTTATAGCTTCGGTTCTGCAGAGGCGACATGACTTAGAGCCTGGAGTATAAGACTTAACTTTTTTATGATAGTCCATTTGATTGAGAAGCGGGTATTGTTAGAGTTAAGCTTTTTAATTAAAGTGGTTAGAGAAGTTCCTTGGTTATTATTAGAATTATGGTTGTTAAAAGAAGAAATGTGGTTTGATATTTTTTTTCTTAATTAATGTTGAATTAGCGCCGATATATGTATGTACTTTATTAAAAGCTCGAGGTCTTGTATTAATATTAATTTGCTGATTTGTATTAGTTAAATAGTTTGAATTTTGTTCATAGTGTTCAACAAATGGTGGGACAATGTCTGTATGAGGACTATTTTGGAGGGGATAATGAGTGTTGTTAGTGTTAGGATGCCTGTTAGGAGAAATATTATTATTCTCATTATTATTATTATTATTATTATTATTATTATTATTATTATTATTGTTATCATTAATACTAGTTGTATAATTGTAGATGGAGGGGCTGCTCGAGTGGTGTATTGGATTAGTAACTATATCCGATGGAGGATGGGAAAAGAATAACTTGAAGACGAAATATTAGTGTCTGTTATGGGAGGATTGCATGGGAGCTCAGTAATAGTGCAAGAATATATAACATCTTTTTGGATGCAATCATTATTGAGTGGGAAAAGATGTTTGTTATTATAAGCTCTATTTCCTATTTGGTTTTATCGAGCTTTAATATCTGGCTGAGATAATTTTATAAATATTAATTCTTTAATATTTATAATATACTTTAATTTTACCAACTTTGATCATTTTTGTAAATTTAATTGTAATTTTTATTTTATATATATATATATATATATATATATATACTCTCATGAGCAAAAACAACAACAACAACAAAAAAAAAACAAATAGGCCAAGAGTGAAAGAAGGAAGAAATCGATTTTCAATATTTTTCTATGATTTTTTGTTAATTGTAACTGAAAATTTCTATTTTGTTGATCATTATTATTATAGCACATAATAATAAGTGGAAAAATTAATCCTAAAAATGGTAAGACCGCATCTTGGTGAGGATATAAAAAACATAATTCCAGAATTAAGGCAGTCCAAAATGACTTACAAGCAGATTTTGGATATTTTAAGAAAAGAAAATGTGAAAACATCTCTTTCTGTAGTGAAGCGAATTCGTCGAAGGTTCGCAGTCGAATGCTTGGTAAAAGGGAAATCTGGATCTAGTCGCCCTAGAGCATTCACTTTGAAGGACGACTATAGGCTTAAAGTAATTGTTTTGAAGAATTGAAAGAAAACTTATGTTGACCATAACAAAGAATTCAAAACATGGACTGAAAATTCTCTTTCTAGATATACAATATCTAGACGAATGAAAGAAAGAGGAATTTGCTTCTAAAAGGTGTGCAAAGAAACCATTTTTATCTAAGAAGAACATCAATGATAGGAAGAGATTTTTCTAGTTTTATGGCAAGAAAGATACAGACTGGTTCAGGAATGCATCCTGATTAGATTTTGTCTTGTTAGTGATGCTCCCGATGCTTCCGAACGGTACAATCGAAGAAGTGGAGAAAGATTTTCACCAAGTTGCATAAAAACGACAGTTAAATACGGAAATGGAGGGATAATGGTATGGAGAACGTTTACTGCAGCGGGAGTTGGGGAACTTATTAGATGTGAGAAGTCAATCAATCTAAAGGAATACATTGGAATATTAGAAACAGAACCGTTACCAAGTATCCAGAAGCTGGGAATATCCCAGAACATTATTTTTCAACATAATAATGCCCCTGCACACTCTACTAAAGTCACAAAAAATGATTTTCTGATAATTCAATTAATGTGATATTTTGGCCAGGTCAAAGTCCCGATTTAAACTCAGTCGAGAATATTTTGTCCAAAATATCTTGTGCATTGGCTGGAAGAAACTTTTCGAATAATGACAAAATGTGGGAATCTGTGCAAAGCCAATGGAATAGCATCTCCTCTTCGCAGTGTTCGACTTTGGTTGAGAACATATCTAAAAGGATTGATCTTTTAAAGAAATCAAAAGGTAAAGTAAATGTCTTGTTCTGTGTTATTAGTCTCGTTTAAGTTTCCTTGTTCAATTGTTCATCGTTCAATATAGCTTTTAGTGCAATAAAATGTATAAAATTTGTTTGGCCCATTTGTTTTTTGCTCATGAGTATGTATATATATATATATATATATATATATATATATATATATATACGTATAGGTATAAAATAATAAAATATATGTAAAATATACATAATTGTTTATACATGTTTTTTCATTATCTATTATTACTTCTTCATTATATGAAAGGAGGTAAAAAGGGACGAAAATTCTATTCTTAACAATTCTATTCTTAACGAAAATTCTATTCTTAACGAAAATTCTATTCTTAACGAAAATTCTATTCTTAACATTTTGTATTTCTATCTGTCAATAAATACGATATATATATATATATATATATATATATATATATATATATATATATATATATATATATATATATATATAAGAGAGAAAGGAAATTAAAACTACAAGTTGAAATTTAAGATCGCATTTATTGTTTGACCGAAAATTTCAACTTACAGTTATAATTTCTTTTCTCTTATAATAAACTCTAATCTCTATTGTATGTGAATCGAGGGTTTTTTCGGTTGGGATTGAACTATCTTTATATAAGTAAATTGTATTTCGAAGCCTAATGCTTCTAATCAGGAGAAATAAATATGGAGTGTAAGATGAGTAAAACTCTTTATACCATGGTATTTCGAACTCTAATGCTTCTCATCAAGGGAAGAAAGATAGGGATCTGACGTCTAGCAATGGCTACATTAGGAGTGAAATAATTGTGCAGTGAGATAAAATATTGAAACTGTTTTGGAGAGAATTGAAAAACTAAAGTTATATCTGTGAGGAATATAGCTTTTATTATATAATGAAGGAAAGTGAGGATAATATATGCTATGTTAGGTTTAATATGGCTGACGTGGTATACACTTACCTTGATTATATAATAAAATCTATATCCCTCCTATATCACAGAGATCACTTTAGTTCTCCCATTCTCTCCCAAGCAGTTTCAATATTTTATCTCTCACTGCAAAATTATTTCGCTCCTAATATATCGATTGCTAGACGTCGGATGCCTATCTTTCTTCCCTTGATGAGAAGCATTAGAGTTCGAAATACCATGGTATAAAGGGTTTTACTCATCTTACACTCCATATTTATGTATCGCCTCATTGAATAAATGAATAAATCTATATACATTAGAATACACTTTTATATTGTCGTTTTCTTATTTTATTAGTATCTATTTGCTTTGCTTCCCCACCAAAGCAAAATGTGACACGAGGTCGTTTTTTTTAAAGTGGAGTTAAACCAGCTCCCCGAAAAATATCGGCAAAAGGGACACTCTGGTTTAGACCAAAAATAATAATTGTCCCAGTATATAGGGGTTCCCCTCCATTGATCGAGACAAATTACCTTAAGTGTATCATCAGAACAGATACTACACTTTGATCCCGGCCCGATACTCTCTACCTCGAGTTTATATATATTCATATCTCTATCTATATCTATCTATGTATACGTCTATATAAATATGTGTATGTTTATTTATACACACATATAAGAAATATAGGCTGATGCCACATGCAATTCAGACTCTACGCACACACACACACACACACACATATATATACATATATATATATATATATATATACATATATATATATATACGGGCCTTACACACACACACATATATATATATATTTATGTATAAGTGTGTGTACATTCGTATATATATATGTGTGCCTGTATACATATATACAAGGAAATATAGAGAGAGACAAAAAAGGAAATAATTTTTTTCTTTACATGTATTATATTTGCTGAGACAAATTGAGGTATTCTGTAAGTACGTATTTACGCCGGATGCTGCTTTTTTTAGTCGGTTGTGATTTGTTTATAATTAAAACAAATCTCTTTGCTAAAAGCTGCGCCGTTGTTCGTCAGCATATTTATTTGACTTAATGCGGAATTAGTTAAGACATAAACCCAAATAGACGAGATGCTTCGGACATGTTTTCTTTTATAAAAATCTCACCAAAATTTCGGGTTTGTTATTCTGTCTTCCGTTTCACGTCGGTAGAAATTGTATTTCGGGTTCGTTGGATCACAGTGTGAGATATTCTTCGCATTCATTTCTTCCTTTTTAGTCAACTTCAATTTTAATATGATCCGTGTAATGGATATAAACGTCAACGACCAGGAAGAAGTAAAACTCTCTTTCTCTCTCAAACAAACATACATATTGAATTATTAATTAAATTCTAGCATATTGTTAGCATGCACTAAAAGAAAAAAATTCAAACCTACTAAATACAGAAGTAGAGCTTTCATAAATAGTCTATATAATTATAAAGTTATGTTATTTCTCGCTCGGATATTAAAGGCCTACTTTTTTCTATTTAAAAATTATTAAAGCGAACCTCTTAATATACTGAGCCATCGATATGCGAGCGACTTCATAAAAGTTAACTAACTTGCATATTCCTTTGGAAGCGTCCATTAATCAATCATTCATTTTTTCAAAGTTTCTTAATGGATGATTGGTTTCATTTTACTATTACACTGAAATTCATTTATGCATATTTTTATATTATGAATAATTTCGTCGCTTTTATGATGAAAATGTTCTAGCACATAGCTATTTATATATATATATATATATATATATATATATATATATATAGATGTTATTTTTTCTCTCGCTTTGACATTGATATTAAAAGCCAAAAATACGTGCTAAATGGTAAACACTGAAAAAGAAAACAGAAATTGACTAATACGCATGCGTACATATACATTTTCAGCTTAAAGACACTTAATTTTTACTTTTTTTTAAAAACTATCTGGCGATAGCTGAAAGCTGATACAAACAATAACAACTGAAGCCTTGAATATTTTGGTTTCTATTTCAGCTGATGGCACCGAAGTACTTTTTTTTTTACTATTGAAATCATTTATATATATATATATATATATATATATATATATATATATATATATATTTGGTACAATATAATCATCGATAGATAATTTGCTATATAATTATAAACACAAATTCTGCATGAATTAAAATACCATAATTAAGCGTATTTTACGATCGGGCGTCGTCTGGCTGTCTGCTAGTATTACATAAAACTAGGAGAAACCTACTCGACTAACACATATTGTCGGGGTGCTAAATTATGATTTTATGACTTTGCTAATTGGGGGAAAAACAAATTGCCGAGCATAGGTATAGAAATAGTGACAAATTAAATTCAAATTCTTTTATTTGTAATTTTAATTACTTTACTTTATAAAAATTCGTTTTTTAGCCAGTAATATTAATGCGGAGAAATGTGTGAATACTACTGCGCATCACCTCAAGTTAATTTGAATTGTTTACGGTAGAACTAACTACGCTTACGTTCTGGGGAAGGAAGAAGGCGGTGGGGAGTGAGGAAACCTTTAACATAACATGCAACTCCACTAGGCATCAGCTTGTTTTGTGGGAATTGAAAAAAATTACTTTTAAGATATTATCTGCTCTATTCAGGAAATTAAGCACTGAATTATGCCTCCATCTAGGAAAGTGAGTTGATTACGTAACATTAACACGAAATACAAATTAAAATGGTCCATATTAGGTAGACAAGGTAAATATAAATCTAGTAATATCAACAGATGCAATCTATGCATCCTATAATCATACCACATAATGTTATATAGTGATAATCTACTAAACAAAAGCTAAGAAATGGACCGAAATTGTTTGCATAGAGTCAGATATATAGTCTCTCGTCTCATTCCAAACTCTGTAACTTTAGGTGCATTAATACTAGAGTGGGATTGGACTGTATAATTCTACATAACGCACTTTAGAATAAATATTTCTTTGTAACGGTTCTCAAACTTAAACTATCTCAGTAGACGGAGATAGACATTTGAAAAATACAATTAAATAAATACATAAGTAATGAAATAAAAACAAACAATTCAAATAGTAACATGTTATAGACGATATTATTTTTGATTTTTGGGAGAGGGGATTTCTGGAAAAATGATTTATTAGAAAAGATAACCATAAGGAAAATTTAAGTAAATTCTTTCATGTTTTTTTGTTCTACCGTAACACTCGACACTGATTGTTTCCCACAAATAATAACCACTTTAAAATAAGTTTAAACACTAAAACATTATATATGAAGACAAAGATTAACTTATTTTACTTTTGAAAACATTTATTAGTTAATATACTTGTTTTCTAATGACCTTTTTTGTTGTTGTTGTTGTTGTTGTACTAAAAATTCTTGGGAGATCATATTTTCTCAGCTTTGTATATTGGAACATGTGGCACAACCTAAGAATGTGGGGATTTAAAAGCCAGCACAAACGATGAGATGCACTTTATCCCACAGATATTCATGAGCAGCTTCGTAATATATAGAGAAAAGTTTAAGCCTGAAATAATTGACCTTCTAAAACTTTACAAAACTCAACATCAAATCGACAAAGCAAGAATATTGCCGTTTAATCATCCAGGCTCAGACGGAATGATTGCCGATGACGTATCTTTGACCAGTACATCTATCGTTGATGTTAAGAAAACGACGGGTTTTACCTTTATTCCACCGCGGCAAAATGAAGCACAAAGCCGGAAAGTGAAAATTAAATGTTTGGAAATAAGTAAACATAAGATTTGTAGGATTGATCACTCGATCGAGGAATTAGCTTTCGTCTCTTAATCAATTAGCAAATCTACTAACCAGTATGCCAAATGGGCCTATAAGTAACAGTATTTATAGTATAATTGGATATTTTCGTGCCATCAATATGTCTATTTATGGTAGTTCCCAAACTATGGAAACGTGTTACATGATAAGGGCTGCCCCCTTTTCATGTAAGTAAAAAAAAAATAGGGAATAAGTTAAATGTAAATATGAAATAGGATAGTCAAAGATTCGAACTTGCGAAGCTAGACTTGGAATTGAGAATTCCAATCATAAGTTAAAATAAACACAGAATGTTATTAAAATGGAATGTCCAGTAAATGGTTGATTCTGTTAAAATATTTAATAAATACAAATTTTGGCTGGAAACTATTCACATTGTTAGAAAAAATGCATAATAAAATATGGGTTACAGAATTAGACAAGTAGGTTAAATTCCTTTGTAAAACAACAAAGAGAATGGGAAATTTCCTGGTCGTCCGAAATGGTTTCAAAAACGTGCAAATCGCGCATGTTGATAATACGTGAGTTATGGTCACGTTGACCAGACATACATGTGATTTCTCAATATAGGAAAGAGTTCGAAGTTAGTTAGGAGGGGGATATCAATCAGATCAGAGGAGCAGAGAGGTTCAGACCGATTCTCGGTCAAAGTCAAGGCTCGCTCTGGAAGCGGGACGGTTTAGAAATAACCATGTAACAACTTTGAATCCCTGAAATACAGAATCATGTCCGACCGGTCGAAGAATAAATGATCATCATGTTTTTTATAACTGCCATCTTTCTGTGTTCATCATTACAACGAGAAAGGTAACGTGTTTATATTATATGTACAACTGTCAAACGTAAATGTCAAACTATTTCTCAGTCTATCAAGATATTAAAAAATCTCTTCTAGTTGAATTACAGGCTTGGTGCTCTTGTAGTAACATGTACTGTCTATTATATATATTCAGAACTGTCTCTCTATATATACCCTGTTTATGTCACCAATATGCTATCTCCACAAATATGAACATCCTAAGACATATGAACACTCAACACATGAACACTCCTAAGACTGTCTCTATCACTCTAAGATTCTTACAACATGAGCAACAACAAATATATAAGTAAGAACAACGTAACATACTCGCATATTTGGAACTTCAAAAATAACACCCATCACGTAATAAATGTAACCACTTAAGTGACTTTACGAGCGACAATTAAAACTTGGGTAAGGATTAATTTTGGGTCAGGTTATGAATAGTTTACGGTTATGGTAATTAAAATAAACGCTTTTGTTCATATTGTGAAGATAGTTCGTTGAATTTCGTTAACGATATCCAGTCTCAGAAATGTTTGCCGAAACTCAGAATGTATGACGTAAGTACTGAAAATTTCTTGGATACATATGTTATGAAAATAGACAAACCCCAGTAAGTAAGAAAGCAAAACTAGATAAGTATGAAAATGATATCAGGAAAAGGCTAGAATCGAACCTAGTAGGCAAGTGTAAAAAGATAATAGATATTGAAATCCTAGGAATGCCAAATGATTGTCATTTTTCGTGCAAATAGCTTAATATTAATTATGTCAGAGACAGATATTTGATTTAGCAATGCAGTTGATTTTTCGTTCTTTTATAAATAGCTGGATATTAAATATGCCATTTAAAAGGATGAAGAGTACGAGTTTTAGAAATAATAAACCTAATCGGTTAAAATTGATACATTTAAATTTAGGGAGTTCTTTTGTTATTCAGAGTTGTGTAAATACATATGCAAAGGGCACAGGTAAATTGAAACGTGATAAAGTCGTATTGGTTGACCACACTTCTGACGTCATAAAGATAGGTGATTATCAATATATTAAGACAGGATTAGAGTCAATCAGAAACACAGTCACAGCCAGAGAGCCTCAGAGAGAGTCGGCCAGACTGGACGCTGGTGCCTTCTTAGAGGGGAGAGTGGGGAAGAAGAGACAATGTAGTCGTACAGGTTTGAATCCCTGATAATCATCAATAATCCAGCTGGTATGAATAAAGAATCATATATATTTGTAAACTTGTCTCGTCGTGGTCATCATTACAACTGCAAATTGTAACGTGATAAAATCACATTGGTTGACTACACCTCTGACGTCATACAGAAAGAAGATTCACAATATATTGAGACGGGTTCGAAGTTAGACAAGAGTTAGACAGACTGTGAGAGTCACAGCCAGAGAAAGAGCTCGAGTTGGCCACACTGTGAGCTGACGCCCTCTTGGAGGCGAGGGGTAGAAGTTAGGACAATGTAATCGAAAAAGCTTGAATCCCTGAAAATCATCCATCATCCGGCTGGTAGGAATAAAGTATGAGCTATATTTGTAAACTGTTGTTTTCGTCTGTCGTCATTCCACCAACTGAAAAGGTGAACTTGTTTTGTCTATCATCTTGTAAACGAACTGTTTATAACACCCTTCCAAGTAATGCCCCCTCCTCCTTTCATCATAAGTAATGTGCCTCCCTTCAGTATGCGTTAACAAGAACTGTTGCATAACTGCTTCAGCAGCGTATTAATAATATGAAGTCCCCAAGAATCGTCACGGCTGTCGTCGTGATGTAAACAGATATAAATCTCAATAGCATCCTCTGTATTATGTGTATCTGATATGAATCACCGAACCGACTACCTAAAAATACATACAAATCTTAAAAATAATTAAAAGTAAGTTATTCCATATTCATTTCAGATCAGTAAAACGTTAATAAATCTAACCGCATTAGAAGCACTTATTGATTTATTTTTTTTTTTGTAATGGGCTCTAAACTTTTCCATAGCAATATCTATAACACTATCTAAAAAAAAAATTGCGAGAAAACCTATGCAAATCTATCTACGTTTCAATCTCAACATGTCTTGTCAGGATTCCGTAATTAATCTTGCCATCAGAAAAAAACAAAATAAAAATAAAAATCTTCAAAGGGATTGACTATCCATTCACGTGTAATCACCTTCTTCTTCACCATATTCCCTTTGCTTCACTTTTTTTGTTATCAAGTAAGATCTTTGACTTACTTGTTGTTCCATCAAATACTTTTGCATGCAAAATCCGATCTCGCATTTTGCTAATTCCTACCCTCTGATGAGAAGGAAAGTATTTCTTCGAAACTCCGCGGATTAAGGACTATCCATTTATCTAGTGTTGCCTTTTCAGATTAAATATGTTTTTAACTCATTTCAAAGTGTTTTTTAACATATTTTATTAATTGTTTGCTCGTATTATAAGCTCTATCTCCTATTTGGTTTTATCGAGCTTTTACATCTGGCTGAGATAACTTTATAAATATTAATTCTTTAATATTTACAATATACTTTAATTTTATCATCTTGTATCATTTTGGCAAATTTATTTGTAATTTTTATTTTATATATATATATATATATTTATATATATATAATTATTTTTTTACTATAATAATTAAATACCTACAGACACTAGTGTTTCATCCTTTCGGGATTCTTCAGTGCAGGGTGTCACGATTAACACCAGCCGAACGATTCGAACCCCGCGATACGAGACATCTCTGGCTCAATTAGCGGAGAACGTATCCATTCGGCTACCATATATATATATATATATATATATATATATATATATATATATATATATATATATATATATATATATATATATATATTATTACATCATTACAATGACTTAAAAACATTATTACAATGATCCAAACATAATTCTCAATGAAAAACCAAGACACGGAATAATAAAATAATGTTAAAAATACACATTGTTGGTGACTACTCCCTTATTTAAATATACATCTTTATTTCGTTGGAATTTATTAACCCATTTTATATAAATATATATATATATATATATATATATATATATATATATATATATAAAGTGGGAATGTGTGTTAGGACATTTATTAGCATCGATACTACACGAATTTTTATTTACAGACTTGAAATTTGGTATATAAAGTATTCAGTCATGTAAAAAAAATAAAATCCATCTTATTCTGGAAGACAGAACGGCTAAGTTGTAAAAATTGAAAAGTTGGTACTGGGGGGGGTAATTTGATTTTTATTATTTTGTCAATTGTGTAACAAGGACTGAAAACACTTTTTAAATGACGTGGCAACCTGGTCTAATGGTTATCGTACTTGATTCATTGCGTTTAGGTTTTTGTTTTGATATCAGCTCAAGTACATTTTTTTAACTTAGGTAAACCTTTACATGAAAACATAATACTCGTATGCACATGTCACGGTTTCTATATGAATTAAAATATAACATTTATGAGTGGCTTACGACCGGGCATCGCCGGGTGGCCTGTTACTATATATATATATATATATATATATATATATATATATATATATATATATATATATATATATATATATATATATGAGAGAGAGAAAAGAAATTAAAACTAAGTTTACAGAGGACATTTATTATGACACCAGCACATTTATGAGAAGAATAGCAAGAATAGCAAGAATAACATTCTTTGAAACTGGATCAGGACTTTGTTAATTGTTTTTCTGGGTATGCAGTCGAACAATAAATTTGATTAAAAATTTCAACTTTCACTTTTAATTTCTTTTCACTTATAGTAAGCTCTACTTCCTATTGTGTGTGTATTGAGCTTTTTTATTCGGTTGGGATAAAAATATCTATATATATGTATACTGGCATGTATAAAAGACTAGCGGGGGGTATCCGGCGTTGCCCAGGTGTTTAGAGGTGTGTGTGTGCTAGAGCAGGGGGTGTTAATCAAAACATAAGAATAAGCGAAGTAAATATTAAAAAAAAATGTTAAAACTTTAAAAAATCGAAAAAAAACACAAAAAAAATAAGGTAAGGCAAACGAACGAGGTTAAATGTAAAAATCGGAAAAAAAAAAGAAAACGCGAATGTAATGGAAAAATAAAACAGAAAAACGAACGTTAAAACATCTTTTAAAAATCTGAAAAATAAAAACAAAAAAAACACGTGAAAATGGCTTAAATAACCCTGTTTCAATATTAAAATTTTAAAAATCGAAAAAAAAAGACACCTCACACCACGATTCGAGCCAAAACCTTTAGATAATGACCCCGTGCTCTAAGCAACTTAGCTAAGACGACGTAGACGATATTGGACCGGTTTTTTTTTTTAAATATTTGAACTAAATCATGTCCCGACGTCATTTGAGCATGCGTAGAAGCGAACTTGTCATAAGAAGACGGTTTTTGCTGACCCCTCCCTGTAGAAAACTGATGATTTTAGGGTGAAGAAATTAATGTTTTTGGCCATATTTTTATATTTGTCGGGCGAAGGTTGGACCTTTAAGATGATACCAATCTCGTGAAAATCCGTGACCCGTGTCGAAAGTTTTTGCTAGACATACAAACACACATACATATATACAAACACACATTTTCGCTTTTATATATATATAGATTGAAGTTAATATTGCTTATATAAGGTATACACTGCATCTCTTTTGATTTCATTGTATAAATACAAGGGTGGGAGAAAATTTTGGCGGGTCATATGATACGCTGAAATATGTTATAATTTATGCAGATCTCCTGTTTATTATTACACAGCCAATTCTTTATTTGATATTATGCTATACCTATATATAGTAGTGACTTCAAAAGTTGAAAATGGCTTGCGTGGCATCAGGTAGAACCGAAATCAAAACATCTATCGAGAGATGCGCAAGAAAGATTTATTCATAAACTAGCCTGGGAACCCGGCATTGCCTGGGTGTTTGGGGGGTGTAGAAAAAGTAGTAGTAGACAGCCAAGCTCGAACCCGTAGCGCGAAAGAAGAAAAGAACGTGAAAAAAAAAAGAAAACGTGACGTCTCTGCCGTTGCGTCCATCGCCAAAGCAAAGGGGGCGACGGTTAAAATTAAGGCTAGTCAATCGAAAAGAGAGGATGACTTTCGAAAATATCGGCGGAAAAAGTGACCATTCTTTTTAGAAAAAGGCAATATTTTCCGCCAATCTTTCGATATTTGTCGTCCGAATGGTCGAGCTTCAAAACGATAACGATCTCCTGACAATCTGGCGCCTCTGTTGAAAGTTTTAGGCAGACATACATGCATAAATATATACATTCATTTAAACAGAGAGGTGAGCTTTTTATTATAGAAGATGACTTGAAGAAATGAATTGAATTTGAGCATGCGCAGAAAGAAATACAAATATGTCGGCAAGTTGTAATGAGCATTTTGCATATATCTCGACGATATATGCCTGTAAGCGTTATCCATTCATCAACACACAGATTTAAACGTCATAAACCAGCCTTAGTGTATGATTACTATTTCCTGTTAATTTCAGTGTTATGTAACGGTAGTTTAAGAGTTTATCGATTAAATATTTACACACAGACAGTCAAACACACACATACATCCGCTGTACGTATCGGTGGATTATATTAATATTCGTCCTACTTTCTACTAACGCCCACCTAGTCACACGATGTTTACTGATGTCATGAAATGTTATAAGTCTTTAACTTAAAAGAAATGACAAATATACAATTTAAAGGTTCAAATACAAAAAAAAAAAAAAGAAAAAAATGTTACCGGGACTGCCTACTTTGAATAAACTTAAAGCTTTTAGCAGATGTGCTTGCTTAAAATGCCGCCGTCAAATATAATTGACAGAAAAATCAATGCCAATGAAATTCAAGGTGCTAGGCGAGACCTAGAAAATAACCTTCAGGAAATTATGAACATAAGTGTAGAGACGTTCTAGTGCTGCAGACAGCAGGAACATGTACACCCATGACGTAACGTATAGAACGCGAAAATGTGACTTTAAAAGCGAAAACGTCAGACACCAAGATTGAATCCTTTTCATTCCAATAATTTTGAGCGTTACTCTCATTTTGTGTGTTAGTCTTATAACGTTTCAGCCAATGTAACCGCCGATCATCTACAGGTGCGTCTTATCGAACTCGGGAATCGTAATGTCGAACTCCTGAATCTGCACAGAATTTCAAACGGAAATCTTCCATTCGCGAGATGAGCTATCTCTCAATATAGGCATAATCATTTACCAGTCATTCTACGAATCCTTGTGGATAAAATGCACCTAAATAAAGAACTCTTTATTTAATCCACGAAGGTGGCTTGTTCTCATTCCTTTAGCTATGATCAATAAAGGTTTCTAGTCATTTCCAAATGTGGAGAAATTTGATGCCTACTGGAAAGAACATGAATGCTTACTAGATTCTATCAACGAGTGTCTAAGGTAACTCTTTCTCTCTTTCCCTATCTTTCTGTGTGTGTGCATCTCTCTCTCTATATATATATATATATATATTAATATATATATATATATAAGGACAATTAGTTAATAAAATATGTTAAAATCACGTTAAAAAGAGTTAAAAACATATTTTATTTTAAAAAAGGAAATACTAAATAAGCGGATAGTCCTTAATCCGCGGAATTTCGAAGAATTACTTTCCTTCTCATCACAGGGAATAGGGTGAATAAAAAAAAGTGATTTCCCGTGAATGGATAGTCTGGTGAAGGGTAAATTATCCAATGACGGTAAAATCAAAAAATGCAGAATCCAAGAAAGTTAGTTAAATTTCCATTCGCACAAGTAAAATCCAAGGGAACCGCGTAATTGGAAGAGGATCCAAAGTAATCCAAAAGGCAGAAATCCGTGGAGTAATTCACAAATACGTACAAGGAAAAGGGAACGAATTCCAATAATATTATTAAAAGAAAGATAAAATGTGCGTAAAAAAGGAATGGAAGAAAGTTAAAAAGAAGAAAAAAATGTTGAATGGTGATTGAATTATATATATATATATATATATGGGGATTGAATCAATTATATATATATATATATATATATATATATATATATAGTTAATAAAACTGGTAATTAGTAAAAAAAATTAAGAGAGTGCTCCATACTATTGCAGAGCAAATATATGTTTTATTTTTTTATTTGTTTGGTTGCATATGTTTCGGATGTTGGACTATGTTTGCGATCCGACAGCCTCGTCATACCTTACAGAAATAGTTGGTAATATCTGGAAGAAGTGTTTTACAGGAAATACGAGAAAAAAAAGAGAAGGGGTTAAGAGATAATAAGGGGGAGGGAGACGGATATCGACAATATTCAAGTTTTGAATGTTAAAATAAATTAGATTGTAGTGTGTGTGGGGGTAGCAGATTCAGGTAGGCGTGGGTGGAGATCTTTGGATATATGAAATGTTCGTAGTCACTATAATCGACTCGTTCATTTTAGTTGGCAATGAGTTATTTTTAGGTAGTTAAGTGTTAATACATACGCCAACGCACGCGAAAATACGCATACATACAGACACTCTGTCTATGGCCCGGCTTTCATACTCCTTTGCCTATTGGCCAGGCGTAGAGGTACTATCACAGGGACTCGTCTGAATCACCCAGTGGTTGACCTTACTAGGGCAATGAACGTCGCTTGTCCCCGCTCCCGCCACATCCCATCCCCTAAACTGGACACAGTGGGGTGCTTCAGTGCCATATATGTCGGTGCAGTTGGACTGGGCTGGCTTTGTCTAATGGAATGATGGGACCGGATTGACAGTTCCTGGCTGCGGTTTCCGACTGATAGTACAGGAGCCCTAACTCTTTGGTAGCGCTTAGAGCGGCTGCTCCATTAACAGTTGCAAAATATCAGGATGTTTGTAGTGCCATGCCGCGCATGGAAAGGGGCCCTGCACTCATCCCCGGTGGGCTTTCCTGAGGCAACAATCCTGTGAGTGAGAACAGCTGATGGTCTACTTGTATTGCATGTTTGGTATTCTGTACAACTACTTGTCCAGCACCCCCTCACTCACTCACCCTAACTGAAACTTTTAAATAAAATAAAATGAAATGACAGCTAAAGCAAAAGTTACGTTTAAACCAGGACCAAACTCAAAGAAAACAAACCTGCCTCCTCCTTGAGGCTTGCATTTACTAATATCCGCGGGCTTAGAACTAACTTAGATGATGTTGAGTCATTTCTCCTTGTAAATACCCCGGATATCTTAGCATTAAGTGAAACTAACCTTCACTCCTCCATTCCATCTAACCACTTTAACAGGCCTGGTTATCTACCACTCTACCGTAAGGACTCGGACAGACATATGCATGGACTTGGAGTCTATATTCGTAACACCCTCCCCCTGACTAGAGACATAAAACTAGAATTAGAGGACCAAGCCTTTATGTGATTCAGACTAAATATGCAACATAATATTAGCTACTTGTATTTTCTCTACCGCTCTCCCTCAAACCAAGACTGTACCCTAATAAACAAAGTCTCAGACAGCATGGATATAGCACTCTCCCTCGATACTAGCGCACAAATACATGTATTTGGTGACTTCAATGCCCACCACAGTAACTGGCTAGGATTCTCTAATCACACAGATTTAGCTGGTAGCGCAACACATGGCTTCTCTATATCCCATTCCCTATCTCAGTTGGTTACATTTCCGACACGTTTCCCAGACCAGCAAGATCAACATGCCTTACTTCTAGATCTCTTTCTGACAACGGTTCCCAATGACTGTACAAGAAATGCCCACAACCCACTCGGGAATGCTGATCACGCTGTGATAATGGTAGAAATCAGCCTAACTTCTCGCCCTAAAACTGAAGATACACTACTCAAAACAACGAGGTATTACAAAAAGGCTGATTGGGAAGCCACCAGGGAGCTCATAAGAGATGCCCCATGGCAACATATCTTTACTCTTCCAGCGGAACAGTGTGCAAATGAGACCACTGAATGGTTCAAAACTGCAATTGAAGCACATGTGCCCGCACGGCAATTCTATAGCAAGCCCCACTCTCCCCAATGGTTTAATTCTGCTTGTGCAGCTGCCATTTGTCAAAGGCAGCATGCGTTCCACAGATTAAACCGACATAAGTCCAGCTCAAATAAACAGAAGTTTATAGAAGCTAGAAATAATTATAAGAGAGTGATAGAGACAGCTAAGACAGATTACTCTGAAACCACGAGAAAACGCATCGAAGCACATAAATTAGGAACCCCGGATTTTTGGAAAATCTACAACAGCGTAGTAAATAATGGACAGTCAACTATTCCCCCACTATCAAACAATCATGAGGTTGCTTGCACGGAAACTGACAAGGCTAATCTGCTTGCCAGTCAGTTTGCCTCAAACTCCACACTGAACTCGGTACAGAACTCACTCCCTGATTTTCCTCTGCGAACAGTCGCCACACTAGACGATTTGAAAATCACCCCTTCTCAGGTACATGCTATTATAAAAAACCTAGACATGTAAGGTCTGACGAAACTGTTGGATCGTAAACATGGTCCAACATCCGAAATATGTGTAACCAAACAAATAAAACAGTAATGAAAAATAAAACACACACACACGCATATATATATATATATATATATATATATATATATATATATATATATATATATATATATATATACATATATATAATAAAATAAAAATTATAATTAAATTTACCAAAATGAACCAAGATGGTAAGATTAAAGTATATTATAAATATTAAAGAATTAATACTTATAAAGTTATCTTGTGAAAATGAAAATTCAATTAATTTTCTTGAAGATATATATTTGGATTTTACCGTCACTGGATTATTTTTCTTCCACCAGACTATCCATTTACGCGTAATCACCTTTTTCTTCACCATATTCCCTCTGCTTCACTTTTTTGTTATCAAGTAAGATCTTTGACCTACTTGTTGTTTCATCAAATACTTTTGCATGCAAAATCCGATCCCGCATTATGCTAATTCCTACCCTCTGATTAGAAGGAAAGTATTTCTTCGAAACTCCGCGGATTAAGGACTATCCACTTATCTAGTGTTTCCTTTTCAGATTAAATATGTTTTAACTCATTTCAAAGTGTTTTTAACATGTTTTATTAACTGTTTGCTCGTATATATATATATATATATATATATATATATATATATATATATATATACCCCATTTGGGGGCAATTTTGTGAGTCTCAAATCTCTGCGACTATTAATCAGAATTTAACAAATGAGGGCTCGTTAGAAAGGTAATAATCTTCCTTTTGTAGTAGGCTATGTGACATTTACCCTTATGGTCAGGCAATAAGATCATTCATCATCAAGAGCATATTTTTGACATTTTTTCACAACCAAAAAATGTTTCCATCATAGTCATTTGTTTTCCTAGTTTTACATATAAATTACAAAATATTTTATATTACCCAAAAACTCTTGGCCTTGATTGAGAGAAGACTAAAACTTGCTACTATGGTTTCAAATAGTCTAAAATAATAGCAAGAGGAGACTTGATTCCAAATATTTTTGATATGTTATATCTCCCTACTTTTGTTTTCATACATAAAGTAAATATTCTAAAAGTAATGTCTCCTATTTTTATTCCGAATGAATTAAAAAGTATTGAAAATTGCATTATTATGATGATTGAACGGTGCGAGACTCTAAAGAAACAAAAGCTGTCATGGACGCCCGTAAGAAGAGGAGATTCATCATTGAATTCCTGTTCAAAAGTGCATTGAGAATGGTGATGACTATGTAAAAAAAGATTCTGAAACACAAGGGATCGCTCGTTTTAATGGTACCACTTTAGTTTTCGTAACTCTTCAACTTTTTGAGTAAAAAGTAGAATACTTTACTTTTGAAACGGACGTCGTTTAACAATACACGCTCTTGACACACATGAACAGCCTCGCTCATCGAAAGTGCACTGAGAATGGTGGTTATTATGTAGGAAAAAATTCTACAGCGCAAAAGGTCGTTCGTTCCAATGGTACCACTCCTGTTTTCGTAACTCTTCTACTGTTTAAGCTTAAAAGTAGGAGGTTTTACTTTTGGATCGAACTCGTACCGCAAAGGAGGAAAAGAACGGGGGAAAAAGCTGACGTTTTGCTATTACGATCACCGCCAAACCGGAAATGACGCAGGTTTAAATTAAGGCTAGACAATTGAAAGGGAGAGAATGCCTTTCGAAAATGTCGGCGAAAAAAGCCCCCCCCTGTAGAAAAATGCCCAGTTGAGGGTGAAGATATTAATGTTTTTAGTCAATTTTTCGATATTTGTCGTCTGAAAGATCGAACTTCAAAACAATACTGATCTTGTAAAAATCCGTCACTTCTATCGAAAGTTTTAGGCGACATGCAAACATACATACATACATAAATAAATAAATACATTTATATATTGGTAACTCATCTTTTGACACCCAAACCGATTAAAAACCTTGCCCTATCTCTGAATACCTTTTATGTAAAATTTCAAATGTTTAGACCAGAAATTGTCTGAGTAATTTGGTAGAGACCGAAGCGGTCAATCTTTTTTTTTAATTTGACCCCTATTATGATCCCTTAAAATTTACTGTTTAAGGCTCAAATCACGTTATTAAGTTAGATCCTTGTCCAATTAACTTATATCTAAAATTCCAAGTGTTTAGACTTAAAATTGTCGGAGGAGTTTGGTAGAATTCTCAAAGGACAAATCGTTGAACTTTTACCCCTTAACAGCAAAATTTCTGGCCGAAAACCAATCACAAAGATTTCCCAAATCTCAGTACCATGTATATCACATTTCGATTTTGTACACTTTAAATGGACAGAGTTATTGCGTAGGGAAATGTACAGCCACACAGGCACAGACACACGTACACAGACAGACACTTTAACTTATATATATATATATATATATATATATATATATATATATATATATATATATATATATATACTAGCAATTCATCCCGGAATTGCTCGGGTGTTTAGAAGCGTCTGTGGAGCAAAAAAAAAGTGGTAGTAGAAAGGCAGGCTCGACCCCGTACCGCGACGGAGGAAAAGAACAAGAAAAATGTGACGGCTTTGCTGTTTCGACCACCGCCAACCCAGAAGTTTAGTAGGTTTAAACTAAGGCCAGACTATCGAAAAGAGGGGATGTCTTCCAAAAATATCGGCGAAAAAAGCGACCCTTCTCTGTTGAAAAGTTTCCAGTTGAGGATAAAGAAATTAATATTTTTAGGCAGAAAATTTACATGAACACATTTATATATTCGTAGTTTAAATTTTCGACCCAAACAGATTAAAACGCTTGCCCTATCTCTGAGTACCATTTATGTAAAATTTCAAATGTTTAGAACAGAAATTGTCTGAGTAATTGGGACGAAACCACAGAGGGCGATTTTTTAAATGTTGACCCCTATTATAACCCTTAACATTTATTATTTTGGGCTCAAATCAAGTTATTCAGTGATATCCATGCCCAAGGAACCTATATCTAAAATGTTAAGTGTTTAGACCCAAAATTGGCTGAGGAATTTGGTAGTGCTCTCAAAGGTCAAATCGTTAAACTTTGACATCTTAACAGGAAAATTTCTTGCCGAAAACCAATTATAAAGATTTTCCCAAATCTCAGTACCCTGTATATCAAATTTCGAGTCTGTAGACTAAAAATTGACATAATTATTGCGTAGGGAAATGTACACACAGACAAACACACACACACGGACACACAGATACGTTCACTTATGTATATATATATATATATATATATATATATATATATATATATATATATATGATATATACTATTAATATCTTTCGTTTCGTCTTTATTTGAAAACTTCCTCGGAATGTTTGATTTTAAGAAATGAAATACAAATGCAATATTTAGAAATATTTTGTGCGTTTTTAATGTTCTTTTTGTATTCGGACGAACTATAGCCACTATAATTCAACAGTGAAATGAGTTTATGACATGAAATATGTGGTTTTCATTTCTTTCAAACAACATAGTCATTTAGTTCAAATAATATGGTGCGATTTTGACGTTCTTTTTTTCGAACGAAACATACCTATTAGAATTGAAAACGTATAATTTGTATATGAAATGTAATGAATGCTTTTACATTTTTTATTTATTTGTATGTAACGAAACAATATGTTTCCTTTTTTTTTTAAATAATGAAAATAATTATTTGTTATTTCGTTTTAGTCGTCAGAATTCCAAATGTGTCGTGATTTACTCAAAATGGAATGAACATTTTTCTGTTTGTATTTATATATTTTAAAAAATGTTATTGTCGACTAGCGAGTGGGGGAGGGAGGGATTCCCGGCCTCTTCCGGTAGTTAAATGCGCTTAAATATATTTTACTTCATGCAGAATTCGTGTTTATTATCAGAGAGCCAAGTCTCTCTTGAATATTATATCGTACCCAATATATATTACCGATTTCGAAAGTGAAAATATACTTGTTTTCTATCAGTTAGAATCGAAACCCAAACATTTAGCAGTCCAGCCGCGTCTGCTACTGATAGAGTTATCGTAAGATGGATAAAAAACGTTTATCTTAAACAACTTGAAAAAAAAAATGAATTAAATTTGACCATGCATAAAAAGAATTCAAAAATATGTTGACAAGTTGAAATCAACAGTTTACATTTAAACTTGACAATACGTTTCTGTATATGTTCTTCATCTGCCCAAACAAAGACTTTACACGCTATAAACCATTCTTGGTGTATGATTACTATTTCCTGTTAATTTCAGTGTTATCTGGCCAGTAATTTAAAAGTTTATCGGTTAAATATTTACTCACAGACAGACGCACATACATTGTGTTATTTATATCGATATTATTTACAAAAATTTGTTCGAAATGTGAGGTAACATCGTTAACCTGGATCTGAATTCAGTTGTGTTATTGGAAGTTTTCCGACTAAATGAGTTATATTGTAAATGTCGTTATGTTGTTTAATTGTGTTAGAGCTTATAATGATTACAGATTCAAATCTCCAATCGCACATTTTCCCTATTATATTTTACGAACGAATATAACATATACTGTCCAAAAGCAAAAGGGAATGCCTGGGGTAATGGTGTCATTGTCACAGGAAATATTTTACACTAAAAAGGAAATAGGTTAATACGTACGCGAATATATAGGTATCACACTCTCCTTTTCCTGAAATGAAAATTGACATAGATTACATTAGACATAAATAGGATATGAATTAACTGAGGCCTTTAAAAATAGAGTACATGTCTATTATAAGAGTTTTTCGCACTACTATACAATCGTAGATGTTAATTACACAACGTTTCGGCTGATAAAACCTTCTACATTCTTAAAACATTTTTTGTTGAACTTGGCAATCTGTTTGTCAAACTCGGGAAGCTGCACCGAATATCAAACAGGACCTTGACTTAATCCACTGGGGTTACATGCTCTCCTTCAATCAGCCATAACCGAGTAGAGGTCTTAAGTAATTCGAAATTGTATTCTTAGTATCGCCCGCACTGAAGATTGAACCATCAACATTCATAAGAGTGTAGTTCAAAGCTCAATCTTTCCTAGCACTCTGTCGGTTACACTACGGGTACTGGCAGAAAACATGCGCTTGCAGATGGTGGGAGGTTTCACCTACCGAACAGTTGTCTGAATAATCGAAATAATCCAAATTATCACTCGTCATCTCGAAAATTTAAAAGGCGTAATAGGAGTACACTTTCGGATTTAGATATAAAAGTAAAAGTATAGTTTCGGTTTCAGACAGATACAGGATCTATATAGAACAAGATGTAGAGATGGGCCGAAAAATGTATTAACATGAATAGACACAGAAAAATTGAAACATTGAAGAATTTGGAATTAAAAAAAGGACAAGAATGCGAGAACGGAAAAAAAAGATGGAATGAAAAAGGTGGAATGGCATACAAGACAAAGAAACGAAATGAGAATATATAAGAAAATAGAAAAAAAGGAAAGGAAGTATTATGAAAATAAAGAAGAAATTCCAAAACATCGAAAAAAAAAATAAAATGAGAAAGGAAAAAGAGAAAGAAAAAAAAACAGTGAAAAAAGTTAGAAGTAATCAACTGAAAAATAAAGAAAGAAGCAATCAAGTGAAAAAAAGAAAGAAGCAATCAACTGAAAAAAAGAAAGAAGCAATCAACTGAAAAAAGAAAGAAGCAAACAAGTGAAAAAAAGAAAGAAGCAATCAACTGAAAAATAAATAAAGAAACAATCAACTGAAAAAAGAAAGCAGCAATCAACTGAAATAAAAAGATAGAAGCAATCAACTGAAAAAATAAAGAAAGAAGCAATTAACTGAAAAAAAGAAAGAAGCAATCAACTGAAAAAAAGAAAGAAGCAATCAACTGAAAAAAAAGAAAGAAGCAATCAACTGAAATAAAAAGAAAGAAGCAATCAACTGAAAAAAAAGAAAGAAGCAATCAACTGAAATAAAAAGAAAGAAGCAATCAACTGAAATAAAAAGATAGAAGCAATCAACTGAAATAAAAAGAAAGAAGCAATCAACTGAAATAAAAAGAAAGAAGCAATCAACTGAAAAATAAAGAAAGAAGCAATTAACTGAAAAAAAGAAAGAAGCAATCAACTGAAAAAAAAGAAAGAAGCAATCAACTGAAAAAAAAAGAAGCAATCAACTGAAAAAAAGAAAGAAGCAATCAACTGAAAAAAAGATAGAAGCAATTAACTGAAATAAAAAGAAAGAAGCAATCAACTGAAAAAAGAAAGAAGCAATCAACTGAAAAATAAAGAAAGAAGCAATCAACTGAAAAAAAAGAAAGAAGCAATCAATTGAAATAAAAAGAAAGAAGCAATCAACTGAAAAATAAAGAAAGAAGCAATCAACTGAAAAATAAAGAAAGAAGCAATCAACTGAAAAAAAAGAAAGAAGCAATCAACTGAAAAAAAGAAAGAAGCAATCAACTGAAAAAAACGAAAGAAGCAATCAACTGAAATAAAAAGAAAGAAGCAATCAACTGAAAAAAGAAAGAAGCAATCAACTGAAAAAAAAAGAAAGAAGCAATCAACTGAAAAAAAAGAAAGAAGCAATCAACCGAAAAAAAATAAAGAAGCAATCAACTGAAAAAAAAGAAAGAAACAATCAACTGAAAAAAAAGAAAGAAGCAACCAACTGAAAAAAAAGAAAAAAACAATCAACTGAAAAAAAAGAAAGAAGCAATCAACTGAAAAAAAAAGAAGGAAGCATTTAACTGAAAAAAAAGAAAGAAGCAATCAACTGAAAAAAAGAAAGAAGCAATCTACTGAAAAAAAAGAAAGAAGCAATCAACTGAAAAAAAGAAAGAAGCAATCAACTGAAAAAAGAAAGAAGCAATCAACTGAAAAAAGAAAGAAGCAATCAACTGAAAAAAACGAAAGAAGCAATCAAGTGAAAAAAAAGAAAGAAGCAATCAACTAAAAAAAAGAAAGAAGCAATCAACTGAAAAAAAGAAAGAAGCAATCAACTGAAAAAAACGAAAGAAGCAATCAAGTGAAAAAAAAGAAAGAAGCAATCAACTAAAAAAAAGAAAGAAGCAATCAACTGAAAAAAAGAAAGAAGCAATCAACTGAAAAAAAAAGAAAGAAGCAATCAACTGAAAAAAGAAAGAAGCAATCAACTGAAAAATAAAGAAAGAAGCAATCAACTGAAAAATAAAGAAAGAAGCAATCAACTAAAAAAAAGAAAGAAGCAATCAACTGAAAAAGAAGAAAGAAGCAATCAACTGGAAAAAAAGAAAGACACAATCAACTGAAAAAAAAGAAAGAAGCAATCAACTGAAAAAGAAGTACGAATAAAGAATTACACAAAGAAAATGAAGACAGGAAGAGAGTCAGAAGTAATAAAAAGATGCCATGAAAGAAAGAAAGAAAGAAAGAAAAGACAAAAGGGATTAACTCAAGAAAAATATAAAAAGAAATAACTTACAAAAAGAAATAAAGAAGAAAAGTACGTAAAACTTATTGGAATATACTTTAGCTGCAACGGAGTCTCTGTGACCTTCAACTGAGTCATTTCTCTCCCCGAAAACGGAAACGTGTGGGATCAGTGGTTCGCAACTCTCGCGGCACCGCCCACTGGTTAGTAACCGCTTCCAGTCACGTGGTATTTGCCTAGGCCTTCAGCGCTCACTTCCGGTGATTCTACGTTTGCCCAGGGGAAGAAGGTTATGGCCAGTTGTTCAAGGGACGGCGTTACTTGTCATATTGTCCATCACTTTCGCGGCCGGGAGCCGGCGACCCCCACCGAATCGCATTCGATTCTTTCGATCCTTTTTCCCATCTTTTTGCTTTCCCTTTCCCTATTGTTTGTCTTTTTCCCCCTTTGAGTCAAAATTTACTTGGCTGATTGATGTGAAACCGGTCAGGGACGAAAAGCTCCCTCTAGGTCGTTGGAGTCAGTGGCATTTTTAAGACCCCGATGCTTTGAAATAATAAAATATGGGGGAGGACTTCCCAGGGATCAGTATCGCAGGTCAATAAGTGATTGTTATTTCCCTTCTTCAATCATCTGATCTGTTTATCTCCGAAGTATATATGTTTAAAACTTCAACAATAATAATAATAATAATAATAATAATAATAATAATAACTAAATAGTCAAGGAGGAAGAAAGACCGATGAACTGACCAGACCTCAGCCGAATACGTGCGAAGAGGGACCTTGGGGAAGCTTAGTGCCATTCAAATCCCAACAAAGACCAATAGCTGCTGCCAACGAGAAATCAATGGAAGGCAGCTGTTGCGATGATGCAAATTTTATTACAAATGTCAAGAAAGAAGGGTACTGGAAACTTGGTGAGACTTATTGTCACTCAGCTTCCAGTGAACACCACATGCTGTTTTCAGGGAAAGATCTTTGAAGACCTGCGTGAAAGCTCCATGTAAGCCAATAATAATAATAATAAGAAGAAGAAGAAGAAGAAGAAAAAGAAGAAGAAAAGGATACCACCATTAATAGTAAGAAGTACTAGGAACAATACTGAAAAAAACTTTGAAAAATGAATGAGAGAAATTGGAATCAAACGAATACAACGGATAACAATATTGAAAACGGCTGAAATATTAAGGAAAACTTTTGAATGCGGATGCTATTACACATGAGCTACAGGTACAAGCCGGACATACAGAAACTGCTATAGACGTCAAACACAAAGAGAATATAACATAGAATCATAAAACCCGAAACTGTATAGTTGTAAGTAAACTGCCTGCGCCCCTGCATTCCTCCTTCATGTTTTTTGTGTATTTTCATCCTAAACTGACGCCACACTAAATAAGTGAAAAGGGTAAAAGAGGATAGAAATACTGAAAAGAGAAAGCACAAACCTGACCTCCACTGGATGGGTTCGATGACCACCGTGATCTTAAAGACGCTTATTGTCTCACAAATTCCATTAAAGACTAATAGTCGCTGCCACCTTAACGTCATTGGTAGGCGACTGTTACGATAACGCAAATTTATCTGCAAAAGTTATCGAAAGAGGTGGAGAGTACTGGAAATCTGGGGAGACTTGTTGTCACTCAGACTCCAGAGAACACCATAATTTGTTCTTAAAAAGAAATCTTTGATGATGACCTGTGGGACTAATTCTAGGAGTTGGAATTGGACTTTAATTTTATAATAGAGTTTACTATCAATGAGCCGTAACAAAATTCAAACGAAACTAAACAGTTATTAAAGTCCTGGGGGCGCATGCTTATTATTCGGATCTCCCATTGCAAGATATTATTTCTCTTCGAGAAATAATGCCTATTTTCAGTTGAGTTGTCGTCTGAAATTTTAATTTATCCTTTGTTTATTTTAATTTAGCTATAATTATTTTATTAAGGTAATGTTTTAAGCTTTATTTATTAAATAAAAAAGTTCAAATAGCTCTTTTGGTACCCCCCCCCCCGACTAAATATCTTAAAGTTTCGGTTTCGACTTTCGGTAATGGTATCAATTTTTTTTGTTGGGTATTTATTATTTACTAGTAATACTTTTTTTTTCATTTCTAAAAGTAGTTAAGATCTCTGATATTGCGGATTTGGAAGGAGAAACATTTGGCCATGTATTCACTGCATTTTAAAAACGTGTGCCTAAAACTGTTTTGTTCTTTTATAAGGGAAATGATGCAATATCAAGTGTACGCGTGAAGCGCCAAGATGGCCGAACGGTAATCTCATCTTATTCTCGTCCGTACGAGAAGTTACATTTAAAATGAGTCAATTGGCACAGAATGTCTGCTAGCATGAAACTACTAACAGTCGGACAAAAATCTTAATTCTAGGTCCGTTCATACATTTCAATATAGAGTTTTCCGTTTACCTGCGCTTCCGGCATTTGGTTTGTAAGCGTAAGTTTGATTTAATATTATGTCTTCCAGTCCATCGATCTGTCTCGTATTTTAATCGCACATTAAATGGGCGTATCTTCAAGATATCCGTAGTGCTTTTTTTTTTTAAGCTATTTAATCAATTTCTCATGGGAGATTTTATATTTACTATAATTAAATTAAATTCTCTCAATATGAAAACATATCTATATATTATAAGTAGGGAAAATGTCGCCTTTGAAATCGTTCTTAGTCGCTGACACTGCTGGGTTTGACAGTAAGCTCGCTTGGTTG
Source organism: Euprymna scolopes (assembly GCF_053919585.1). NCBI lineage: Eukaryota > Metazoa > Mollusca > Cephalopoda > Sepiida > Sepiolidae > Euprymna > Euprymna scolopes. Next base: position 102,585,021 of record NC_136486.1, on the reverse strand, counting down.
AAAAGAAGGGATTTGATATGACGGAGCCATCTGCCCGATTGAAATTGGAATCGCAATAATCCAAATCAAATTTAAGAATCTCGAAATCGGTTCATATTTAAAATTCTTGCTACACCATTTTTTAACCAAAGACAACAAGAAAAATACGTATCTCTACATATATGAAAGGCATTTTCTGTGCGTTTTAGTGCGTTCGTGTAAGAGTCGTTGCCTATATACTCCAAAACGGATAGGACGATTTTTTAATTGCACACACATGTACCTTATGTGCCTGAGAGTGTTTTTAGATAGGTTTCGTATCGGAAAGTTTTTGATGAATATCAAAAATCGATAATCAAACAATCTGATTAATTAAGGAACAGCCAAATTTTGACCATAGTTAACGCAGCCTAACATCACAAGAGCATTTGAGGAATGTTATCACCGTAGAAGCAGTAGAGCTCGGTGTATAAAATTAACAATAAGTTCTTTGCTAAGAGAAGAGCATGTTCATAATAAACGTCCGTGTTGGGAGCACAATTAACCCATGATACTTGACTTTTGTATTTTAAACTTTAATTCAAATAACTGTATAAAAAATCATTCCATAAAATATACAGCACGTTCCTTACAGTGCAATGTAGAATGCAATGTATTGTGACTGTGAGTCACAGTGGGGAGGCATGTGAAGCTTCCTCCCAGTGCACTGTAGTGAGTTCCTGATTAGAGTAGGCACTCAATTAATTTGAATTACGAATGAGCGATAACTTTTAAGGGGCCGCATATCATATGCTCCTATGTCATGATACCATCCTCCTTGGCATTGTCTTCTCCTTTTTTTTTCGGGGAGTGCATATTTTAGTATCTATTTGGTGGTGATTATACCGTGTCCCAGGAATTATCTACTTAATATATGCGACTTTTAGCTGTGTTGTCTTATTGCCACCATTCATACGTTTCGTTTGTATATGAAGACATTAGCTTGTGAAGGGGAGGACGAATGGCGTTAAAGAAAGGGGGTGATAAGATAAGTAATGGAACACATGGAATGATGTAAGTAAGTTTTACAGGTAAAAGACAAGAAAGGGGATGAAGATAGATTGAAAAGGAAAAATACTTATTTTTGTGCCAAATTTCAGACTAAGACATTTATTTATTCATTTTTTTTATTATATCGTCACCGCTTATCAAAGCCAAAGACCACTCAACATTAAGCATTAATGAGTATCGTGTTGGCCAGTCTTGGTGGAAATTGGATAAGTTAATTTATTTAATGGGGGCCCCGCTGATCAAAAACCTGTTTACGTTGGATTTGAAAACAACTATGTTATAGTCAGCTAGGAAGCAGCCTCGCAGTATTTTGTTCTACAGATGAGCAGTATGCAAAGAACTCTCCTCAATGGAGTTTTGGCGTAGTTTAAGGCATATATAAAGAGTAAGAGAAATTGCTGATAGCGGTTGACGCTAATCGGGTGTTTACTGCGGATGTCTTAAAGGAAGGGGAGAAACCATACAGTGAAGTTCAGTTGCGCACCTGCTATTAAAATAAAGATAGAGAAGTGATAGGTCCTTCTTTATGAGAGACGAAGAAGATAGTAATAAAGGGTGTCGCCCGCCATATTTTGGAGTCGGTTTTGTACCCTGTCCAAGCAGAAAAGTGTGCGCTTAGCAACTCCTCCCCAGATGTTGCACAAGCATTCTATCATAGAATGTATTTTGATTTTATGCAGGTAGAGGATTGCATCGAAAATGGGCGATAGAATGATCTAACAATTTTCACCGCGACCTTGGCACATGATTTTATGTATATATTCTACTTCAGATCTGGAGTGAAGGTCAGACACAGAAGCTTATCAAAGCACGATGCTTCCTCAAAAAGAGGACCGCTCATTTCAGTTGGGACCAGGCGGGGTTCACAGTATTTGTAGTGGAAAAAAAGAAGCTTAGTTTTATATGCATTACAATTAACCTGCCACATTTTCCCCATTACATCACAGGTTTAAGGTCAGAAGAGAGAGATTCAGAAAAGTCTTGATCATTGCCGGCGTTTGAAGCGTTGTCATAAGTGGTATTGTCGTTCGTATAAATGTTTACAAATGATTTAATAATATTCTTTAAGAGATATTGATGAAGATCAGAAAGAGAGTTGGGCTACAATGAAACACTGAGTTATGCTAGCGTTGCCACGATAAAATTTTGATTTCATCCCACCGATGACGACTCTCATAATCCTATCAGAGAGAAAAGATTTAGTAGTTGAGTGGACATTTCTGATATTCTGTGGCCGTAAATCTTATGGAGTAGACTTTTATATGTCAAGATCAGTTGATCTAAGAACAAAGCGGCTGCCAAGCGATTCACTAATCCTGTGTGATATTAGTTATCACACCAATTGTAGATTCCGTAGAGCGAATACCATAGTTCGTGGTCCCGGATATGACTTTAAACTATATCCAGTAGTATGGCACCAGCTTGCGAGTTTTGGGGAGTGTGAAGCCACCCTTTAATAGCCATTGCTCCCAGGTCCACTCTGACCCGGAGTGGTAGTACCTGTTAGGATCCCAACTATGCGCTAAATAGAAACCGACTTGAAAACAACAAATATATTCTATTAAAAAAAAAATTCAAAATCTTTGGATTCGACATTAAATAACCTGAAAAGGGTTGATATGCCGTAAAACAAAAGCAACCAACCAACAACCATAGTTCGTACCATTAAATAGGTTTATTTTGCTGAGCTGGTTGAATACTTCTTCATTTATCATAAATTCCAGCAACTTACTCATGGTGCACAGGAAAGTAATCGGTGAGTACTGAGAGGCAGGTGACTGATGTTCAAGAGTTTTAAAATACAGGGAAAACCGACGAAGTTTGCTAACGAAGAATATTGGAAATCAGTAATTCATGCGGAGGAGAAAGAAGTCTAGTATTAGCTATTATGTATAAAAGGAAACAGTGACTATTGCACTTTTGTGAGATGGATTCTAGATGATAAAAAATGGGCATGAAAGGAAATTTAGGAAACTTGAAGAAAGAGTTCCTTTGCGAGAAGAATACCCAAACAGACCAAGTATAGCAATAGGGAAGACTCTAACAATGGATAAACTTTAACATCGATTTAACACCTCGAAGATATTTTGTCTTCCTTCTGAAAAGGAAAAAAAAATAATCCCAAACTCTAAGTGCGGAGAAATTTACAAGGAGAAAATACGTAAAATTGGAAAATATTTTTAACCCTAAAAGTAATTATAAGACAAAACAAAATTACATATGAAAGTCGTTCTAAAAGTATAACCTCATATTTTTCAACTTAAGAAGTTGTAGAGCTACGAAGATGGGCGTGGTACCATTAAATTAGCGACCTTTTGTTCTGTGGAATTTATTTTTCTACAGTCACAACGATTCTCAATACAATTTTGTCTTCGATAAATATCGATAATCAATGATGGAAATAATCCGATGAAAGAAGAAACATGCGATTTTGACCAAGGTTAAAATCTTACACAGCCTTACATCACAAGTAAATTTTAGATCTTTTATTACCACACAAGCCGAAAGGCGCGGCATATAAAATCAACAGTAGGTTCTTTGATACCACAGGGACGCATTCGAAATGAATGTTTATGCTTAGAACAAAAAATGTATATTTAAACTTTAATCCAAGCCATTAGATATAAAAAATAATTTTATAAAAGTTATCTCTACAGTGCAATGTAGTATATATAATATATTGTGGACTAAGTCAAGGTGAGAAGTATGGGAATAAATCGACTTGATTGAAAAAAGAATTATTTAACAGATTTCGATGACAATAAAAATATTGGAGTGTGAAACATGTTTTACTCGTCGTAAAATCCCGAATAAGGTTGGGTCTCCTGCTAGTATTCAATATTATGTAGATTAATTTTCTTTCCTCTAAGAACCTCTTTCAACCAAACCATTTGCTGTGACTAATTACACCAAAGCTGAGAGCTAACCGTTCAAACTTCTTGGCTTAAAATTCGCAAGGAATACGGATTAGAACAAATTCATTGAGAACATTATCAAGGCTGTTAACATACAGGGTGACCCGCAAAAAACGTGCCCAACTCTAATTAGGGCCCCGTTTCTTAGTGTTTTGTCCGAATGAAATGAAACTTTGGCCATAACTAGTTTATTATATTCAAAACATCACATCAAAACACTAGGGTCTTTGGCCTTTTTCCCGTTGACTGTAAAATGCTCAGAAAAACAATTGAATGTCCTTTTTT
>NC_136486.1:102500792-102575792 GCF_053919585.1 Euprymna scolopes | reverse complement strand
ATATATAAGTGAAAGTGTCTGTCTATATCTCTGTGTGTCTGTGTACATTTTCCTTCGCAATAACTCTGTTAATTTTCAGTCTACAGACTCGAAATTTGATATACATGGTACTGAGATTTGGGAAAATCAATGTGATCGATTTTCGGCCAGAAATTTGGCTGTTAAGGGGTCAAAGTTCAACGATTTGACCTTTGAAAACTCTACCAAACACCTCCGACAATTTTGGGTCTAAACACTTGAAATTTTAGATATAGGTTCCTTGGACATGGATCTAACTTATTAATTTGATTTAAGACAAAAACAATACATTTCAAGGGGTCATAATAGGGGTCAAATAAAAAAAAGCTGGCCGTTTTTTTTTGTCAGCATATACCTTCAAACACCCGGGTAACGCCGGGCTGAAATTCTAGTATATATATACATGCATATATATATATATATATATATATATATATATATATATATATATATATATATATATATATATAGTTCCATTTTCACCCTAAATGAGGCACATTACCACTTTGATATAGGGCGCTACACGCGGTGACATAAGTTGAAGATGTCTGTTCAGATTACGCTTAAACTTCTGCATGTGTGACACTATCAGCCGATCTCTGGTGTGTGACCGACCCAGGTGTTACAGTAAATGTCTTAGAAACGGTCCCATGACGATGTGAAGATGAGCCAGTCATCAGGGTCTGACTACCAAGAGGAAAAGCATACATGAGATTCGGGCTGTAAACGTGTGGCTCCTTCTACTCCCAGGAAAACGTCTTGATCTCTGATAGCATTATGGCTGGAATCTTCGTTGTCCTCAGGGCCGCTTCATTCGACTTAAGACATTTATGGCAGACACAAAGAAAAAACGACGAACAACAAAAAACGCACGGGAAATATAATTAACTATTTATTTTATAAAATGTGTACAATATATATATTACAATATAAACATACAATTTACGGATCATGCAATTGATTTTCGCCATTACTTCTTTAAAACTAAATAATTTCCTTTCTTTTATCGATCTCTTTTTCGTCAGGATAGCATGGGGTAAGCACGCGTTACGTGCTTATCCCATGCTGCCCAGACGAAAAAGAGGTCGATAAAAGAAGGGAATCATGGGATTGCATTTTTCTGTGTATCCCTCCGCTTACGGCCAAATTACCATGCTGAACGGTATGTTAATAACCACCACAACCTGGACACTAAAATATAGTGCCACACATGTCAGTACAGTTGGGAAAGTAGGGATCCGGAAGCGAGTTCCTAAGTCTAGCAGTTCTGGCGAAAAATCTATTAAAGTAGAAGGTTTTCTTACATCTAAGGATCTCTACTGTGTAGGGGTGGTATTTTCCTGCTTGTTGGATTTGTCAGGGGTATTTACGTCGAAAGGGTACAATGGCTTGTAGTTCGTCAGAGCATCCACCATTAAAATACTTGCAGAACAGGCAAAGGGATGCAACATTGCGTCGATGGGACAGAGGTTGAAGCCTATATGATAGTTCAGAACCTATCAGGTTGGCGACTCTCTTTTGAACCCTGTCCAGAAGTGAGAAATTAGTAGCGGATGGACCAGCCTAAATTTGACAACAATACCCCATAGATGGGCGAATGCTGATAGAAGATACTTTCATGTGTAATTCAGCGGCTCTGACAATGCTCTAAATGTATCTGTTCCAACTCATGTTCCCCGTGAACGTTAAGACGGGGAGTTTGAAAGAAGTAATTTCAGATAATGCATCTTCAGCTATACCCATTGGTGGTTGGTAAGGTTTTCTTGTAATTATTAAAAGAAACAAACTTAGTCCTGGCAGCATTAAATGTGACCATCCATTTTTGTCCCCATTTTGCTACAGATTGAAGGACTTCCTCTAGTGTTTCTGCCATTTCCTTAGATATGTGTTCATTCGTTTTCCCTTCATGCCTGTTACAGAGCGTGGTGTCATCAGCAAATATACCCATCTTAGAAACAAAGTCATTTATCAATATTAAGATAAAATAAAGGTCAAAGGATAACGCCTTGAGGTAACACCGCATTTATATCATATTGTTTAGATATACGACGATCGAGGACAACCTGAATTCTTCTCTTATTAAAGAAGGATTTAATTATGTGAAGTATTCGTTCAGTGATACCGGATTATCTGACTTTCCTGAGATCATCATTCTGCCATACCCTGTCAAAAGACATATATATCTAGGGCTACCGCTCTACCCTCCCCTGTTTTGTCCAGTGTATGGTATATACGTTCAGAGATTACAGTTAGGATATCCGCTGTAGTAAAGCTTGCTTAAATCCATATTGTTGGTCGGTCAGAAGTTTAGCAGTTATAATTATATATTATAAATCTATACTCCAATAATTTTTTGTGTGTTGATATTCATATTAAAAATCTTTTTTTTTTTCTATTTATTTGAAAAGAAAATATAACTTTGCTATATATGGTTCGTGGAATTGCATTCACTAGCAAAAGATATAGCTAATTTGCATATTCTTTTAAACATTCATTTTAATAAGTTCCCTATTAGTTTTTTTTCGGTTTTCTCATGGGATGATCATATTTAGTTTACTATTACGTGTAATATATATATATATATATATATATATATATATATATATATATATATATTGTATTGGTAGTAATTATTTGTAAGTGTGTCCACCAAAAGAGTGCTCAATGTTTAGACAGAGCCAAAATAAGTGAATTTAGTTTACAAACAAATGGCTACACATAAGCATAAGAGAGATGTCCTTGGCCTGACGAAGCGATTCCCGTACTGGGTTTTCGCTGAAACATGTATGCTTATGTGTAGCCATTTGTTTGTAAACTAAATTCACTTATATATATATATATATATATATATATATATATAAATTCATGCAGATACTCTACATGCTCAATACTTGCGTAATATTTGCGTAGAAAGTTATACTAAACACACACCTATTTCTCTATATACTTATGTACTAAACAACAGTACATTGTAAGTGTTTTTTTTACTCATTTGGAACTGCTTAAAAGCTTCATCTCTCTCTTATTTTGTGACCAAATTTCAAACAATTTTTACAGTTCATAGATCACCTTCTCAACTATATTTTGAAATAAAAATCATTAATTATCGTGAAGTCAAACAAAAGTTATAATAAAATGACTGTTGTTCTAAACTCTTCTGAAGAAGTAAAGAACACGAGAGACGGTTTCTTTTGATTGGCTGTTGGTTGTCATAACAACTTTTTCAACATTGACGTTTTAGAGTCGATTTTTTCTGGCTGGCTGTTGGTTACCATATCAACATTTTCGTCGTCGACAGCTTCATAAATCATAGCGGGAATGTCGCTAGCCTGACATGCTATTTGGGTTATATGAAGAGAGTTAACAAAAGTGGTGCTCTTTGCCGTGTTAGGGATAATAATCTTTCGTTTACCACCTCGCCCGTTTATTCGGTTTCTCTTATTTTTGTCCCTTCTTTCGGTTTATTTATTTCATTAGGTCTTTTATTTGTTTATTTTTATTTTGTCAATTTAAGAAGTTGGTAATAATTTTTCGATAGATTTATGGATTGTTCACAATGCGTATGACGTTGAACAGCTAAAATAAAATATTATTTCAAAGCAAAACCTGGAAAAATCATGGATTACATAGAAAAATGCGAACATTAAAAGTAATATAGTTAAGATTAAACTTATAAAAGAAAAAAAGACTAGTTATTAAAATTGGAAAATAAAAAAATAACCAAGATATTCCGGTTAAAAAATATAATAAATGTATAACTTAAAATATTGCAGCATTATGCATTTTTTCAAACTTAGATTTAATTTAATTATAAATTCTTAATGCTGAACTTACAGTTTATTATATTTTCAATAGAATCTCTTCTTTTGTTTTTCCAGTTTTAGCAGGTAGTCATTTAACTTTTCCAACTTTAATCTTTACTATATTATTTTGCATGCTCGAATTATTCTATGTAATATATATATATATATATATATATATATATATATATATATATATATATATGCTTTAAAATTTTGCTTACCAAATTCAATGTTAGTTTTTTTTGTCTACAGACAGAAAACTTGATATATAGGATATTCGAACCCATGCGAAACTTTAAATTTGGATTTTGCCGAGGAAAATCGGTGCAAATATGTGAAGATTAGAAAACTGAAATTTGCCATGTGAAAGCCGAACGTGCGTAACGTAATCGCTATTGGTTCATTTTTTTAATTTTTAGCCTTGCAGCTAACATGACTTTATAGGTCAAGATATAACGTCAAAGAAAAAAGCAAATCGCAAAATAATCGTTTGATTCACGGTGTTTTTAAAACTTTACTATGCATTGGGTCTAATGTAATATAATAATAAATACGAAACCTGCATTAATCAAAATATCATATTTCAGCGTATTTTACGACCGGGTAATGCCGGGCGGCCTGCTAGTATATATATATATATATATATATATATTCTGAAAAATAAATATCTTAACATTAAAGCAATGATCTTCCGTTAAAATAACTTAATAGCTTTCAATAATTAGCAGCATTAATAAAAATGTACATAAATACATAACATAATATATAATATTAATAATTTATAATGATAAATAATACTAATTCATAATAATTTTTAATAAAGATAATATATAATATCCAACAACTAGGATGGCTCTTGGCTAAAACTGTAGAGCGCTGGAGGTAAATCAATAGAGTCCCGGTTTCTAATTTCACTAGATTTAACCGCATGACTAAGTCGTAGACACGTAGAAACACGTGTTTGTGGTAATAATAATAATAATAATAATAATAATAATAATAATAATAATATATTATATATATTATATGTGTGTGTGCGTGTATTTGCTTATGTATGTGCGTTATGTCATTGGATAAATGAAATGTGTTTTTACATATTTGTGTACAAATGTAAGCGTATAAGCAACAGTAGATACGTGTTCATGTGAGCATGCGTACAAAATGGCGCTAAATGTGTAGGTGTGCGTATGATTGCGCCCGCGCACGCGTATCAAAGCAAGCTTCGATGGATGCGGGGGGGGGAGTGTGTAGGCATAAATTAGTCGAAGCTGTTCTTGCGAGACCGCCTTGGAGAACAGACGACCGGAAGTGATCACATGTCGAGCCTTTTGTGAAGGGCATTGGTCAATTTGTTAAGGTCGGAAATTACAATATTTCGGCCGTTTGTGTGCACTTGCAAATATACACAAACTCAGACACAAACTAACATGAAGACACATAACACTCCCGTGTATATATATATATATATATATATATATATATATATATATGAGTGTGTGTGTTTGTGTGTGTTTGTGTGTGTTTGTGTGTGTTTGTACGTATATATATATAATTGGCTAACTAAAAATTCAATAAAATGTGTGTATATAAAAACGCAAGACAACCAAAACTCTTCACATAAGCCTGAAGAATCCTAACGTGGATGAAACGCGGACTATTCGGTATAGCTTAATTAACATATATATATATATATTTTAACTTACTATATATATATATATATATATATATATATATATATATATATTGTCTTTGTATTAGCCCTCGTTCAATGTTTCTTGCTTCTCTTTGTCTATGAATCCACTATCTTGAATGTGTTCCTTAGCGCCCCAGTTGCCTACTTGTTCATGTAAACATTATTTCGTTTCTTGTAGCGTAGTCATCTGATGACACCTGTTAAGCGTTCAATACCTTCACGTGGAGCTTATCTATCATAAACTATCTTGTCTTCGGGTCTGGAGCAATATGTAGTATCTGTTTTATTGCCTCCTCTCTACTCGTAGATGTTTTATTTATTTCTTTTAAAACGTAATAATAATATTTAGACACATGTGTTTAAACATATTAAATGTTACACGACAAGCAAAGGGAAAGTAAATGCAACCTGTTCCATAGATGGCCTTACATAGACAGGAATCCGTGGCGAAAAAGCAGGAAAAATCTTTGCAATTTTTATTAAATCCTCAGAAGGAATAATAACGTTTGGATAGATGCTATTTCTTTCTCCCACGACGGACAATGTAAAAGATTTCTTGTGCAAATGCATATCTATACTCCTATAAATTTAGGGTTTTTGTTTATTGATATTCAAAATTCAAATTTACATTTTTAGGTGTGCTGTTTACTACTTAGCTACCATCAGGCCCATTGGACTATATTATTATCATTTTTTTTACATGGGAGTTACCACTTATCACGGCCCGAAGGCCACTCAAGGATAAGTGTTACTGAATGTACGGTCAGCGGGATAGCAGCATATTAATAGTTAGTGGAGGAAATGAAATAGAAGTAGGTTATTTAAAAGACGACTCAACAGGATCCTGTGGACTTGAAGATGACGATATTGTAGTCAGTAGGAAAGCAAGCCAGCGGAAACGGTTGTACAGACGGGATGTTCTAGGAAATAAGCTTGGTTCATGGAATTTGCGTTTAGATTTAGGCGCAAATAAAGAGGGAGGACTGTTGATGGTCGTTCAAGCTAGATAAATGCTTTTTGTATGTTTGGTAAGAGGGGAGAACCATAGGTTGTAATCACAGACAAGTACTGACCATGAAAATAACGCTAGAATAGCGACAGGCTTGCAAAATCTCTTCTGTGGAAAAGAGATTGCAGAATAAACTAGGTTTCGAAGCTGGTTTTGAACTTTCTCAAGAAAGGATAGGATGCTCCCAGCTCCCGCTCAGATATGGAAAACAGTACTCATTTTATGGCGTAACATACTCTTATACAGGTAGAGGATTACGTCGAGAGTTAGATATCTTCTAGAGCGATAAAATGGCGTAACCATTTTTCCGGCGATATTGACAACACATTTGATGTAAGTTTTTCATTTCAGGTAAGGGGTCAAGGTCAGACCCAGACAATTGTCAAAATATTGAGCCTTTTTAATCAATTGGGGACAAACAGGGATCAGAGCGTTTATGTTGAAAAGATATAAGCTTGCGTTTGAATGCGTTTTAAAATGTACCAACCATTTTTGTACCTAACTGTACCACATGCTCAAAGTCTGGGAAAGAATGATAAGAAAGATCGCATAACTAATTTTATTAATGAAATTCGAAATCGGGACCCAACGGTAATGAGCCTAAACCCTTACCCCTGGACCATCTCGCCAACTGTCTGGATATATCGCGATTTACTCTTTTGATTTTTGATTTATTGTTTTGTTTTGGTTTTAGCGATATCTCGCTAGATACAGCAACTCTGATGAGTCGTAGAGGGCGAAACACGTGTCAGTGGATAATTACATTTTTAAAATAATATATATATACCGCTCCCACTGTGGGTGTACCAAATTGGTTAAAAAGGGAAAATTATTCCCAACTCGCATTTAGGTAAAAATGCACTTTCGTAATTCATTGAATTAATTCAAAACATATCGCTAAAACCAAACCAAAACAACATCTAAGTAAATCGCGATATATCCAGACAGTTGGCGAGATGGTCCAGGGGTAAGGGTTTCGGTTCATTACCGTTGGGTCCCGATTTCGAATCTCGCTAGATACAGCCACTCTGATGAGTCGTAGAGGACGAAACACGTGCAAGTTGATAATTACATTTTAAAAATAATATATATATATATATATATATTATATATATATTATATATATATATATATATATATATATATATATACCGCTCCTCATGTGGGGGGTACCAAATTGGTTAAAAGGGAAAATTATTCCCAACTCGCATTTAGGTAAAAATGCACTTTCGTAAATAATTAAATTCATTCAAAACATATGGCTAGAACCAAAACAAAACAACCTCTCTATATATATTTGTCATAAACTTAAACATGCCTAGTTATAAAGAAACATGCTTTTTCAAGATTTATTGCCTTTTGGCTAACTTTAAAGTATCGTATTTATTGTACAAAAAACAATTTGATGCGAAAGTTTTCTATGTTATGCTGTTAGTCCAAAGGAAAACACCGGAAAGTATAATAGTAGTCGATTATTATGGTTGTAATTGTTTAGATGATTATTATCGTTGTAATTGTTTAGATAGAAAAATGTTATCGATGCGAAAAGTTATGTTAAGTTGAAATATTTATATTTAATAGTTATTATGAATGATGTTAACTTGATTGTTGGAAGTTAAACTAACGATAATATAAACAAAGATACGTGATAAAAACCCAGCAAGCATCTTTAGGCTACGTGCAGTTATTACGTCATGGAAAAACTAGATTTGAGAGAGTAGATTTTTAGATACGATGGAGATTAGTTCGATACGAAACGCGTTAGCGGACGGACGGGGTTTTGGACAGGACGTCAGTGGAAGTCAGAAGGAGGCGACTAAACAAAATGTGGCCTCATACAAAACGTGAAATGGAACCTAGTAGGAATGAATGAAACATCCATATAAAAAAAAAATCACATTTGTGGTGTAATATACATACGGCAACACAATTGAATTCTCCTCTTTTTTTTTCATTGTTTTTAAATCTAAATCTTTCGGTGATTTTATTTTCCCTAATTTTCTTAGTATACAGACAATAAAACATAGATACAATAGTATCGAGACAATAAAACATAGATGCAATATTAAACCTTGATAAAATTCAATGTACAAAGATGCAAGCAATTATGAAAAACGCTGCTTCTGTTATTAGTAGATTGTATTTAAATACACTGACTATCGTTATGAAGACCCGGGAAAAATTAACTCTTTGATATGAGTAAGAGGTTGAAAAATAGTCTGGCAGTAGCTTTGCGCTGAAGTGGTGTGGGCTATATATTATTTTTAATTGTAATTCATTGAGATGAGTATTATTTATTAATTTATTTATTGCGGATTATTATCATAATCTTTCTTAAATGTTGTTTCACGCGTTTCGGCCAACTATTCCTCTGGTCTTAGTCAGGTGGATAGAGACGTTCAATCTCTACAGCTCCAGGTGAGAATTGTCTGAATATAGCGGTTTTAATCCTACTCAAAGCCGGCCAGATGCTTAGTTAGCCGAAACGTGGCGAGACAACAACAACCATGGATGGTAATAATTGCTGAGAATGCAGTTAGGAGATTCGGAGATCCTATCCCGTCGCGGTTACCACCTGACGAAGGCCAGAGAAATAGTTGGCCGAAACATCGGGAAACAGCATCTAAGAAAGATGAGGATAATAGTCCGCAATAAATAAATGAATAGCATGGTCTATTTCAGACTAAATAAATCCACCCTCCTTGTCTTTACTTTCTCTCTAACAAAGGGTTAGTTCATTGCTATTCGTCAGTGAAGTCTCTACCAGGAATGTCGATAGAACTGCTCAAGCATCTTTTGTTGGTCAATGTGTGCTTATCCTAATATGATGGCCTCTCCAAACTACATCTGACTTCGTGTGTAACCTCCTAGTAAGGAGGTAGTTAGTATTTATATTCTAAAGAATTTGAATTCTCTATCTATATGAGAGCTTGGTAGTCCAAGGATGGAGTACTGTTACCACATCTGAGCAGGAGTTCCTAGAAAGGACTTGTCCTGCCTTGATAGAGTTTAAAATAGACTTCGTAGCCTCGTAGATGTCCTTTTCTCTTCGCTGCAACCTCTATCTCACAGAAGAGATGTTGCGAATTTGTCTCTGCTTTATCGTTATTTTCATGGCAAGTGCTTGACTGAGCTTCAGTCTATAGTCCCCAAACTTTCAGAAGAAACACTCGTCTAACTTAAAAAAAAAACTATCAATAATTCCCCCACTTTTTATCTGTATCTAAACCTAAACTTAGATTCCATGAACACAATTTCTGTCTTAGAACTGCACATCTGTAAAGCTGTCTTCAATTTTCCTGCTTTATAGTTGACTACAATATGGTTGTCTTAAAGTCCAACGTAAACAAGTTCTTGATGAGCCGTTCCACTTAAGTTAAAACATTTACCGAATTTCCATTACTAATGATTACTATATTGTCCAATTGATTTCTGTACACTCTTAACCCTTATCCTCGAGTGGTCTCTGGCCTTGATAAGTGGGTATGCCTATGTAAAAAAGACTGACACGCTTATCAATGAAAATACTTGACAGATTGAAAGAAACGTGACAGACCAACAAAAAATTCTTTTTCCTACTTAAGCGTTACAGACTGACGAAAATTCGAGCGTAAACGTGACAGACAGAAATTCATTGACGCTTCTAAAGCAAGATGCGTCCATTCAATCTATGCTTTGTAGGATTCAATCTGCCACTTGATAGACAAACTAGTGGGTGTGTCGCCAAACAGACGTGGTTGACCGAAACTAAAATAAGATGCGTCTATTCACTCTGAGCTTTAAAAGGTGAAAATGTTATTTCAAAATAAAGTTTGACAGACTGACTGACGAACGGATCACCACGATTCTAACAAAAACGGCAGTGTTTCCTGTGGGATGGTTTATTGTATGAGCATTCCTAACGATTCATAGCAACAGTGACCGCGTTAATAATGGACGCTTTTGTTTAGTCAACGCCACGATCAGAGAAGCTAATATCTTCTCGGTTGTTGTTGTTATTGTTATTGTTATTGTTATTATTATTATCATCATCATCATCATCATTATTATTATTATTATTATTACAGTAGAACTCTGGGATACAGGGACCCTTGGATACGGTTTTTTCAGGTTACGATGTGGAATACGATGTTTTGCCAGACCCTGATTACGATATTTGCCCCGCCTTACAGTGTTTTTAAGAATGTTATTTGATTATATACTTGTGTACTGTACTGTAGTATTTTGTTACTAATTTCCAATGTCGTATCCCGGGTATATCCTGCATTACGTTCATTAACTTCACAATGTTGTGATGTTTTACACCTTTTTTTTCCTCAAGAGCGGGATTAACACCAAAGCATGAGGCATAGTCAAAGACTAAATTATATGGAAAGCACCTAACGCAGGATGTTTTCTGTGCCAAAAAGAACTGAGTTCTGGAGTACAGTGGTTTTGTGCATGATTCCCAAGTAGCTCAACTGATTATGAATTTCATTTCGAATTGGGCCAAGCACACCTATTATAATTGGCACGATGGAAGTTTTCTTATTCCATAACGTATCAATCTCCATCCTCTGTTTCTAATAATTTCGTAGTTTCTCATTCTTTTTGCCTGCTAAGTTGATGCCGTTTGAGCAAGGCACATCAATAAATTGTCATTCATTTGGCTTTATGTTCACAACTACAATATTTGGTTTCCTGTGAGTTTTCTCTCTGTCTCACTGAACTATGAAATCTCAGAGAATCTTACTCCCCTCCTCATTTTCAACGAGCGCTTCTGAGTGATGTTGAAACCACTTGTCCGTCACTTGGATTTCAAACTTTTGGCACAAACTCCAATGCAGAATTGCTGGGAAACTACGTTGAAAAAAGTAAGCGTCTATGTATATTATAAGTCCTTATACCGGAAAATTCCCTTCATATATTGAATGACGTTCGTATATATATATATATATATATATATATATATATATATATATATATATATATATATATATGCATATATACTTATATTTTAAAAATTATATTATATTAAAAATTATATTTAAAAAAATTATATTTTAAAAAACAATATATATATACATATATATATATATATATATATATATATATATATATATATATATATATATATATATATACTAGTCTTTATATATAGTCGAGGATGAGTCAAATTAGGTAGGGTGTTTAGTGATAATAATTACATTTATTACGAGTGCTGATAATTATTAATATAATGCAACTTTTGCACTAAAAGCGACAGGTCGACGCACAATTTTAAACCAGTGAGGCAACCAGTGCTTTCATATAATACTTCATGGAATTACATCTATAACATCTAAATATTTATAATCATGGAATTGTTGAATTAAATTAGTCTATAAGAGGCCGAACAACTAGCTTGAGTAGAGGTCATGGATGTACTTCCAAAACAAGCACAGGAGTGCAACACTTAGGCGAGGTGGCAGGGCTTCACGTTGGTAGACAATGCGAGGCATATAAAGTTTGACATTAAATATCTTGTTTCTGAATTTTTAATATGATAATTTGCATCATTTGTATTATTCGGATTACTTTTCTTGCGTAATATTTTCACAACATTTCGTCCGCATGTACGACGTACATTTAGTTCGAACTGACACCTTTCTGGAGGTTGATTGTTCAATCGCCAGTGAGAGTGATATTAAGAACACAGGTGCGAATTATTTCAGACTTCTACACGGTCGTGGATGACGGAACCCTCGTGGATTAAATGCAGTGTTCGATATTCCAAAATCTGACGAAAAGACTCCCAAGTTCAACAGTAAGTTTTCCGAGTTCGATAAAATACACCTGAAGAATGTCGGATGTTAGATCGGCCGAAACATTGTAAAAATAACACTCAAGATGAGAACACTAGTGAGAATTATCCAAATAATAAAACCAGATAATGTAACTTTTCCATGTAGTAGGGCAGATTGCTTAAACAATCTTTCACTTGGTTATACAAGCCCCAAAATTGAAATTTGTCAGGTTTGCTTCTGCAGCCATCTTGAAAACTTGAATTTTCTGAGGGCTAACGTTCTTTTCTTAGAATGCACGCTCTGAACATCATATGTGCCAATTTTGGTGCCAATTTTGGTGCTTGTATCACTAAGTGAAAGATTCTTATGGAATATTGAGATAACCTGCCCCACTAATGCGTAAGGCCATCAGTTTTTGTTTTAGTGCAGCATTTTACTAATACTCCAAAGCCTAATTTCGATGTTGTGCCTCTACGAACGTTAACTTTTTTCAATTTGCAAAGGTTTTTACAGTTCATTGTCTAAATAACAATCTAATATATATATATATATATATATATATATATATATATATATATATGCGCATCCTGTTTAGCGATTATGCAGGTTGATAAATACAGACCAAAAGACAAAGAAAACTGTTGCCTCTGTGTTTTCGTTTTTACTTCTTTAGTTTATAAATTCTTTGTTTAATACGAAAGAAACTTTGGGTTGTAATTAGAATGAGGGTTCTAGACGTTTCCATCCTTCGGCTATGGGTTTAGAAAGCGGTAATGATATCAGCGGAAACTCTTAAGGGGGTTCAGAAATTTAATTAAAGCGATTTCTTTCTTAAGTCAAATAGAGGTTTTAGTAAATTTGTAAAGGCACAAAAAAATTTGAACAATTCAGTAGCACTAATCTGTCTCTTTCTGCCTCTCCTCTATTTCCCTCCTTTCTTATTAGTGCTGACGTTCGGGTTTCGAATCTCGAAAATAGTGTGCTTGCAGCACACGGAAGCGACAGATTAACTGCATATGGGAAAATATAGACATACTCTACATGCATGAATATACACGCACGCGCACACACACACACACACACACACACACACACACACATATATATATATATATATATATATATATATATATATATTGTTTTAACAAAAACCAAGACATCAAGGAATGGATAGATAGCAACAAATAGTTATTTGTTGCTATCAATCCTTTCATTAATATCTTCGTTTTTGTTTAAAATAATATATGAATGATCAATTATGAAATATGATAATTTTGTAGCGTACAGTTTAACTCATCTCTTTTTGGCTTACAACTTACTGGTATACGAACGATTACTGAATTTTCAATTATATAACCCCAGTAAAATTCGAAATACTATAAATAAGACTATATATATATATATATATATATATATATATATATATATATATATATATATATATATATATATATATATATATATGGAGTTCCAATGTATTTATAACGTTAAAAAAAAAAAAAAAAATTGAACTGCCCAATATAGAAAAAATAAGAAAAAAGTACGCGGACCGTGAAACGTTTCGGCATTAACTAATACCTTTTTTGAAGTTTTGAAAAATTATGGGAATCCTTTCTGTGTCTTACACTTGATATTTATATAAGATACAAAGATATTCGAATATTTCATTTAAGTTGTCCTTTTCTTCTCAAATGCTGAGTTGCTAAAGAAGTTGAGTACGTTATTACCCTCTCCCCAACTGACCAATTTGATATGCTACAATATAGTATTATATTTCTTATGGTCTCTTTGATTTCTTAGATTTCAAGAAAAAAAATTATTTAGTCTGGTGTAGTATACAACTGCATATGTTACATTAGATAATATCACTTTGAGAAGGTGAACTATTCATCGTAAAAGCAAGTAAAGTAACCTTTACTTGCTTTTACGATGAATAACGGTGCGATCGTGTTTGGGTTTCGAATACTATGTGACTGCATATTTAACCAGGGTAAACTTACATTGGAAAAGTATCCTCACGCTATGTTTTTTTTGTGGTATACCGCTATTCAGAAAGACGTAAGCACTTGGGAATAATGTCTAGTGGGCATTCACGTTACGTCCAGTTTGAGTTTAAATTGGTTTATGCAACCAGAACTACTATTATCTAAAAAATCGAAAAACAGTGACTGATGTAAAGTATACTTCTATAGATGTGTCATCTTATGAGATGACCACTTATTTACCCAACATATCTTCCAATCACGTGTATAATATATGTGTATGTGATGCATTCGACTAATCTCTACTGCAAACAATTAAAACTGACTATAGATTAATACGTATTCATCTGTAAGACAACAGTAAAACTTCATTTCCACACACTATTCATCATGCATTAAATATTTACTTGCATGTAGTATGACAATCATATGAACAAATTCGTGCACACATTTCTCCGCATTTATATAACATGATTAACAAAGTTATATACAAAATAATGAAAGATTATAGAAAATAATTTGACTTAAATTTGCTACTATTTCTATACTTAGGCCCTTACTTAGCTCTTCTTTAACTTACAAAATCATGAAATTACAATTTTATAACATGAAAATCAGCTCATGCTAATTAGCAGGACTAGAATTAATAGGAAACAATATAGTAATAAGATAACGACGAAGTTTTACAAAAAATCTAATCGAATTTTGAATAAGTTTCAATATTTAAATTTATATCGAAACTAGCAAGCAGCCGCGACGTTTTCCGGGATTGGTTGATTATCAACGAATGTTTCACACTCCCATATGTTTATTGTCAGCTAAATCTATGAAATCGCCCGTTTTTCAACCTTATCGATCGATTGCCTGCTCCAGTTTTGGACCCATCGCGGCGCTTCGGGATGAAGTTTCACATGCCTATACGCAGTGACTTAGTTCACAATACAGTATATTCAACATTGCACTGGAGAGAAGCTACTGTTGATTTTATAAAATTATTTTATATGTAATGGTTTGAATTAAAGTTTAAAATACAAATGGCAAGTATCATGGTTCGTTTGTGTTTTAAACAGAAACATTCATTTTGAACGTGCCCCTGTCATATAAAAACAATTATTGTTAATTTTATACGCCCGGCTTTTTTCTCGTGCACCGATAATGGTTGTAATTTCTCTAAAATGTAAAAGTCAAGTATCATGGTTCAGCTGTGTTTTAAAGAGAATAATTCATTTCGAACGCCTTCATGTTATATCAAAGAGCTTTTTGTTGATTGTATATGTCGAACCTTTCTGCTTATGCGGTAATAAAATTTCTCACTTTTGATATTAGGCTCTGTTAGGCGTTAACTTTAGTAAAATCGCCTGTTCTTTATTTTATCGGCTTTTTCGATTATCGATATTTATCGAAGACATTTCGATACAAAACCTATCTAAGAACACTGCCAAATACATAAAGTACATTTTTGCAATATTTCATAAAAATCTACCCAGTCGTTTCGAAGTTCATAAGGACGACGCACACACACACACACCACCACCACCACCACCACCACCACCAATAGCAATGGCAAAAGACACATTACCTGAAAGTATTTCGTTTAAACTTCGGTTTATCGTTCACAGAGAACATAAGTAAAACAGATACATCGAGAGCATTGCCAAACCACTACAAAGAAGGTGGGCTCTTTATACCATGCTAGAAAACTACTTATGCCTGAAAGTATCCTGTACCTCTTCTACTTCAATAGTTTCTTCCACAAAACTGCTATACTTTGGAACTCCCTTCCGGGATTCTGCTTTTCCAACTGTATTTTTTTTTTTTTTACATGGAGTTCACCACTTATCAAGGCCCAATGGCCACTCAGGAATAAGGGTTATTGTGTGTACAGTAATCAAAGGGATAGTGTAGCAATAGTATTGGACACATATTGACATGCAGAAGTTCAAGTATAATGTGGACAGACATCTTGCTGCTCAACTCCCTACATAATATCCCTGCAACTTGTGTCCCCGAGAGTAGCCCCCTACTTTATAGTGGCATTGTGCCTTGTTTGGGTTGAAAATTGAATAAAAATAACAAAAAGGACACAGAGTTCCTTTTAATAATAGCAGAATATGAATCAATGGCAATTTAGTGCGCATAGTAGTGAAGAAATAAAATAAAGGAAACTTGCCTGTTTGACTTGTTTGAAATTTGTTGCTTTGACAACCAAAATTGGTGATATATAAAACTGATCCAGAGATAAAAAAAAAAAAAGATCAAGCAACGGACGTTCGATGAGATTGGTCACTTGATAACGGCGAGCATGACGTAAGCGTTTCAAGATGCTAATCAACAGTGCTAATAACATACTCGGAATAATTACAGAGTAGCCGGTTATCGTCCTTAGAAACTGATCTAAGTGTTCATGGTTCTAATCTGAGTCGTCGTCCATGACCTGAATTGTCGAAAAAAGAAGTTATCGGTTACGAAGAAAGGAACACGAGACAACATAGGAGAGAAATACTAGAAAGACTACCCGACGATGTCCGCTAATATGCGCAAATTCAGGTGTCCTCCTTCTTTGACGCACTCCGTTCATCGTAGTCACATGCGCCATTTTTACCACGTCGAGGATTCGTTCCCGACAATCAGTTCGCGGAGCTGGGCAACTGAGGCTAATGTCGGCCGTTTTTCTGTCGTGCTGAGATATGGATATGGGTTGTCTAGGAGGTCCACCCTCTCAGGGCTTGTCTCCCCTTTTTTCGTTGGGCGGAGCAAGTTTATTACTTATTGTCTAAGACATCATGACTGGGGCATGCCGACGGGGTTACCCAGGTATCTTTTCCAGGACTAGAGTGTTCCCTCCTTCTTTAGGACCGCTGGTTCGATTCTCCTCTCCTGCCGACCTTGTGTTATATTTTCTTGCGGTGAGAAGGAAATAACTAACCAACCCCAAATACTATATTTCCGTATCATAATGGTCAGTTATATTAATTCTTGCTTTTCGTCTTTATTTGTGCACTTTATTTACACAAACATGTTTAATCTGTTGCCACTTCTGGTTATTGCTTTTGTTGCTACTATTGTTGTTGTGGTTAATGATGATGATGATGGTGATGATGATAATGCTACTGCTGCTGATGATGATAATGATGATGATGATGATGGAATCAAATAAAATTTTTGCATAAATCCCACATAGTCCGTTTATCGAGATTTTCTGGTCTATATGACGTCCTCCTCGTTATTTATAAAAAATGTAAAATGGCCGACAATAGTCCGGGCGCTTTAAAGGCTCCCTTACATTAGTTACTACACCAAGTTGAAGGGGGAGGCGTCACCTCTTTTCATTTACTGTTCATCCCCATGCTGAATGTTTAACAAGAAGGTATCCATTACCATTTTTAGAATATTTATGCTATGACTTGACCGAGAATTGAGCCTTGGTTTCTAAGGTAATTAACGGACAGTCTTATCATTATGCAAAAATAGGTTAACCATAGCTAATGGTTAAATCTGCAAGATTTTAGTGTTTTGCGTCGGACACCACGAGTAGAAGAGTAAAGCGGTGTTGCCGAGAAACACACAATTGAATAGCGGTCACATATGCGCAGAAGCAACTCCTGCCTTGACGAAGGAAAAAACATTGTTTGGAAATTTAGTCAGGCATGTCCTTTACTCGTCCTTATCACCCTTTTTTCTTCACATACAAGATATTTCTAGTCTTTTTCTACTCTGTCATCATTTATGGTAGATGCTAGACTGAGCTGTAATCTTTGCTCCCCCCCTCGTAAAACATTAACAGTAAAAACTCCTTTAGTTACAACTATTATGTCGTAGTTTTCTTTTCTTCCTCTGTGCACCTGGAGATGAGCGAAAAGCAGAGTTGTTTTTTTTTCTAAGAACTCTTCGTCTGTTGGATGCAATCTAACAAAGTTGTTTCCCATCTGACTACAGGCTGGTAGTTTTTGAGACTAATGTTAACAAGTTCTTGTTCAGCAGTCAAATAATCACATTCTGCCCAGATCCGATCCATCGTCTACAATACCCATGGTGCCGCTTTCATCATCAACCTGACACAAATCTTATAATTGCTGGTATACGCAACGTAATACCACAGGGATGCTTCTCAGCTAACTACAGCATTACCGTTTCAAGTCCAACGTTAAGATTTTCTTGTTGGGTTGGCGTCTTAAGTAATGGAATTCTACTGTGACCCGCTCCAATGCCTCCAATCTTCATGGTGTTAGTCTTAAAATAAATCTAAGAATAAATTAATCCATCTCCTCGCGTGGCTTTTGAGTCTTGGTCAGGGGTGCAGCGTTAGTAAAAATAATGTGTGGATTTGCGGTTTCGCGCTTAACGTGTCTTTGCTTGCCGCACACGTAAAACGTGATGAGTGATCCTTGTACTGATTCTACCTGGATTTTTTCAATATTTGCCACATAGCTCTGACACTTGTACTTTGCAACCGCTTCTACCTTAACGATTAAACGGTGTAGGACATTTATGAGATAAACTTGGTGGACAAGTCAGACATAAACTTAAATTCATTTGCGTCAAATATGGTATTCATTTTAACCCTTAAGTTTACTAATTATTCTTCGTCAAATTTCACTTCGTAACATTTTTTAGCGTACTTTTTTTGAAAATTAGAACCACCACTTTTCAAAGTGCAAAAGCCACAGAAGGATAGGGGTTAACTGAACGCCATGTCTACGTTGAGACAACAGCGTGATAATTTGTAATGATGGTGATGATTTGACCGAATTTGATTATTTCAGTAAGACAACGCAACAAGAATATGTTTACATCAAACTTGAAAACGACCATGTCATTGACAGCCGAAAAGTTGCCCCACGGTATTGTATTCTATAGACAGAAAGTTCTAGGAAAGAACCTTTGCTTTTTTTTTTTACATTACCACTGATCAAGATCTAGAGGCCACTCGAGGATAAGGGTTAAAGAGTGTACATTACTCAATGGGACAATATCGTAGTAATCGTTAGTAGTAGAAATTTGGTAAATTGGATTATTTAAGGGAAACGGCTCATGAAGAACTTGTTTATGTTGGACTTGAAGATGATCATATTGTAGTCAGCTGGAAAGTAGGGAAACGGAAAAAAGTTCCACAGGTGTGTAATTTTAAGAAAGAAGCTTTGTTTATGGAATCTACATTTGGGTTTAGGCACAGATATAGAGTGGGGGACATTTTTGATAGCGTTTTCAACTAGACGAGTGTTTATCGTGAAAGTTTGGCGAAGGGGGATCTTAGGTTGGAGATCTGACATAACGAGCACTTGCGATGAAAATAACAATACAGCAAAGACAGACTTGCAACTGAGAATAAGGTTGTAGGGAAAAGAAAAGGGCATCCCCTACTAGGCTACTCCATCCTTGGACGTACCTGGCTCTTATATTTGTAAAGAATTGCATCAGCAGTGAAATATCTCCGGCTTTATTGTAAGTTTAGTTTAGTTTTAGGGAAAGAGAGATAAGAGGGAATTATTTACAGTGGTTATAGATAGCCGAGTAGTTTTTTATGTGAATTTTTTTTACAAAGAAGGGCATAGATTAAGTCTCAGTCGAGTACTTGCCATGAAAATTACGTTACACCAGAACAATGTCTCTTTTGTAAGGAAAGAAGCAGTAGGGAAGAACAAAAGGTACGGCGTTCACTTGATTTCGTAGCACGTTTTATACCCTGTTAAGGAGAAAAAGGATGCTCTGAGCATGTTGCACAATACTCCGTCTTAGGACGCGTTTGGATCTTATACAGATAAAGAATTCGTCGGAAATGACGCTAAAATGATTGCTAAAATGATTAAGCTATTTGTCTAGTGGCATTGGCAACTGATTTGATGTACGTCTTCCATTTCAGGTCAAGAGTAAAGGTTGGTTTCAGAAGCTTGTCAAAGCATTGTGTGTTTTTCAAGACGAGAGCCATTAATTTCAATTGAGGTCAAGTGAGTATCAGAGCATTGGTGGTGAAAAAACAGAACTTGGTTTTGAACGCAGTGAAAGTAACCGGACGCATTTTTCCCCATTGCACCACTTGTTCAAGGTCGGAAGAGAGAATCAGAAACATTTTGGTCATTGCCCCTCTCTGAAGTGTTGCTATAAACGGGTTTCTCATCTGCATGAATCATCTCAGAAGGGAACTTGGAAGATGCTTGATGAAGACTAGGAAGAAAACCGTTATTTGTTTCTTACATTTATGTCCAAAGAAAAATGTATTAGTGCTGTTACTATATTGACTTTGGGTGAATCACCTTCCTTTGATATAGCGTATCTGTTTATGTAGCAGTTATGCTTGTGTTAACTAGTTGATGCATGTATAATCATAATTTACTAGCAGGGAGGACCGGGGTAGCCCAATCGTAAAATACGCTTATATATGATATTTTAATTAATGCAGATTTCGTATATATTATGATAGAGTCAATTTTATATCGATTCTTATATATTATAAAGTTGTGATTTTAAAAATTGAAAAATATATCCATATGACTTGGACGCATCAGCTTGAATCGAAACTAAAACCAAAATTTATGAAGAATTTTTGGCAAAATTATTTATTTAAAAAATAGGTGACTTGAGTTCCATTAGCTATAATCAAAATCAAAATTATGACGGATTCTTGGTAAAATTATTTATTACAACAGGTAATAACAGTAAAACAACAGTTACCCAAAAGAAAGATGTAAGCGTGTCACACAAAATAACACACATGCTATCGTATTAATATATAGATAGATTTATGCAGACTGGAGTCAGCACATTAAAAAGATACGAAGGATGAATAATTTCGTTTCGTTCCCAGAAAGCACATTTTTCGCTTTCTATATCTATCTTCTCTTTCTATTACCCTTTCTATCTCCCTCGCTCCTCTCTCTCCCTCTTTCTCCCTCTCTCTCTCTTTATCTCTTCCGATCCTTCTCGTCACAACTCGCCTTTACTCCTACTTTCTCCTATCTTATATCTCCCTCATTTACTCATTCTTTCTAACCTTTCCTTACCCTATCAATTTCTGATCGAACGTGTACGGGCCATTGATTTTTTTGTGCAACTTTCCATTGAACTCCGGACGTGATGTTCGCGCATGCGTGGAGTGCATTCAAAATAAAAACGAGGACGATTATTCGAAAGATACGCCCTTTCAATCTGTGCGTTTAGAAATGAGGATGGTATTACGGACATTAGCGGGACACTGAGAAAAGGACACGTCATTTCAAACTTAGGCACGACATACACATCAACAGACAGATTTCTTTTTTTACAAAGACGTATCGTATTGTATTGCGCCTAAACATCTCAACATGACGTTCTGCCTGTCTGTCTCAGTTAAGTTTTAAGAAACATTTTCCATTTTTTAGTTATTGGTTTTAGTAACATTTTTGTTGGCTTGTCACGCTGACGTTTTGAATATCATTTTCGATTAGTCTGTCGCTGTCAAGTTTGAAATTGCGTTTACATCGCAAAAATCGCAGAATTGAATAGCAGCATCTTATTTACATTTCTCTCTCTGTCTCTGTCTCTGTCTCTGTCTCTCTCTCTCTCTCTCTCTCTCTCGATTCTGGCTTGGGGTAGTTGCTTGTCTAGCCGCACTGACGAGCTGTGAAACTGCAAAACTACTGTATGTGGATGATTATAATGCTCCCTATCTTGAGTTGAGCATATTGGTAAGTGATATACAAATTACTATTAACATATTAAGCGATGCTCTTTGTGTAAACAAATTGAGCTTAGGTATTTGGACAATGTTAAAACATTGTTAATGCATAGCAGCAGCCAATAGCGCAACGGTTAGAAGCTCCGACTGTCGTTTGGACGGTCGGGTTTGGATTCTGGCTTGAGGTAGTTGCTTGTCTAGCCGCACTGATGAGCTGTGAAACAGCAAAACAGCATTGTCTGTCGACTATATATATATATATATATATATAAAGCGATCTACTGGGCGATCTGGCTAAAATTTTAGTAAAGACCTTTCTTATGACAAGATGCAGCGAATAATTATTACGCTATCCATTCGGTGCACAGTTAGAGATTAATGTGATGAGTATTTAATATAAAATGATTACAAATTTTGATTATACTCAACAATCGATTGTGCATAAAGCACTCAATTTAAGTCAAATAACTATAACTTTTGTAACGGTTTTGTTTTTTTACATTCTTCAAAAGACTAAGCCAAATCAAACTTGATGGAAGACAGAAGATATATATTTTACTCGATCTTAGTTCCAAATCATTATCGCTGATTAATCATACTTTCCAACTCATCTTAACTTTTCATATGCACACATTGATAGGTTCCAAGGAACACACTATTTCGCTACCTCATTCTCTTTGTGAATCACGTGATCTCATAACCAGCGCAGCCAGCGCGGCCGTAGCCGAGATTGAACACACTACATGAGTTTGTAGTGTAATTCGAATCTTGTCGGTAGCTGAATACGTGATGCTTCGCTCGGGCTATCAAGGGTATTTTTCATCGCGACGTCATCACTAGACGGGGTGCCTACAACAGCGTAGGAGAGTCCCCTCTACCCTCAAGAGAAGGATAGACCGCACCAGTTTCTCAACCTGGAATTTTACCTCGCCTTTTCCATTAAAACATACACTTTTACATAGCCGTTACCCTTAAAACATATAATTTAATCATCGCAACGCCTAGCGCAGCAATTTCATCCATACTGAACTTTCATTTCCTATTTTTTCTTATGTAACCGCTTACATACGAATGCGTATAGTTGACCAATATTTAACACGCACACAACATGTGAACAATCAACCTACGTGTTTGAAACATAAAAATTGAATATACACTGAAAATGATATATTTTTAAATTGAAGCGCGCCTTACACACAAAACCTCTCATGGAGAGGTAATGACGCAGTTGACCAAAAGGTTTTCATATTGTAGAATATGCTTGTGAATAAATTAAATGAAGTTCATAGAACGTGATTGAAATATTGAACGGTCTCTCCCGGAATGAAATCGATAAAACAAGAAAGTAAAATAGATTTAAAAAGCAATATTGAATATTGAATAGAGGGAGCGGCCATTATTATAATGTCGTCTGTCGTTTGTTGTCAGTGAGGCGAGACGGCGTTATTCACAAGCGTCTGCATAGATTTACCAGATTTTCTTGTTGTATATCATTTGTTTACGACCACTTTTTTATTACACTCATTCCTTTCTGTTTTTCATTATTATTCAATCCTTTTTTTTATGTTGTTTTATTTTATACTAGAAGGCCGCCTGGCATTGCCCGGTCGTAAAATACGCTTAAATATGATACTTTGATTAATGCAGGTTTCGTATTTAATATTATATTATATTGGACCCAATATATAGTAATGATTTAACATTTTTTCCTTTGGCGTTAATACCTGAACTTTGAAAGCATGTTTTATGCAAACCTAAAAATTAAAACATCAACCAATAGCTACTACGTTCCGCATGCAAGTTCGTAATGCCGTCGATCGACCTTCAAATGCCAAATTTTATTTTGTAATTTTCATTCTTTTGCACATAATTTTTCCGGTTAAAACCCAAATATAAAGTTTTGCATGGGCTCAAATATCCTATAGATGAAGTTTCATGTCTGTAGACCAGAAACTGGCAGAAGAGTTTGGTAGGCAAAATTTTAAGAATAAATATACATACGTATGCATAAATATATATAGAAAGAGATTTGTGTTTACTATAAGCATTTTACGCAAATAGTACGCAAGTACAAACCATGTAGAATATCTGCATGAATATAATTATACGTAATCTTTATAATACTAAAACTCTGTCGTTCTTGGTTGTTTGCTTGTTTGCTTGCGCACTATCCTCCTCCTCCTACTACTACTACTACTGTGCCTCCACTTCTTGCTACTACTATTAATTCTCCTCTTTACAACTACTACTACGCCTCCTCTTCCTCCTCTTACTACTACTACTACTACGCCTCCTCTTCCTCCTCTTACTACTACTACTACTACTACGCATCCTCTTCCTTTACCTACTATTACTACTACTGGTTATAATTCAATGGCTGTAAGTTTTTTTTTCCAAAATAAACAATTATCAACTATCTATATTCTTTTTTTCATTTTAATATACTTTCATAGAAATGTTTCTGTTATGTCACAAAAAAAACTATTTTTTTTATGTCACAAGTGTCATGCTCATACATTAATTCCATAGCTAATATAACATACTGACCCCTTAGGGGATGTTTTGCAACTATTCTGTATTACAACTATACTGTCGCAATTTTCTCACAAATAAATCAACTTTGACCTGTTGACAACGTATTTTTTTTTACTATTTTTTTTTTTTGCGTTTTAAATCATCCAAATAAACAATTGTTAATACTTTCTGCATTTTTGTTTTTACAGCGTTCATTTCCGTATTACGTTTAAGTTATTTTAATGCAATTTTCTTACAGACAAATCTACTATTTTACATTGTAAATAGATCATAGGTAACTTTACACGAATAAGGAGGATTTTTTTCCATGTTTGAGTGATCTGTCCGTGATTTTTCATTTTAATATACTTTCATAGAAATGTTTCTGTTATGTAAAAAAAAACTAGTTTCTTTACGTTACAAGTGTCACGCTCATACATAAATTCCATAGCTAATATAATATACTGACCCAA
Source organism: Euprymna scolopes (assembly GCF_053919585.1). NCBI lineage: Eukaryota > Metazoa > Mollusca > Cephalopoda > Sepiida > Sepiolidae > Euprymna > Euprymna scolopes. Next base: position 102,550,884 of record NC_136486.1, on the reverse strand, counting down.
CGGATCACGGGTAGTCTAGTAATTAACTAAAGATGATCATCCTATAAGAAAACAAAAAAAAAACTAAAAAGGAATGGATTAAAAAGAATGTTTAAAAGAATATGCAAATTAGCTAGATCTTTTGTTGTGAATGCAATATATATATATTACACAGTTGTATATAACACAGTTGTATTTTCTTTTGCCTTTTTTTTCTGCTTGACCTTCGGGCCAAGATCTTTTTTCTGTTATCAAAGTGTAGTATCTGTTCCGACAGATAATGCAATCAAGATCATATGTGGGGGCACCCCCACATATCAGACCATTGCTCTTGAGGTATCAGTTTTCGTCAATGTAGAGAAAGCCCTTCATACCAATTGTCACTACCCAGTTTTCTCTCGGGGGTACTGGTACCCCTCCCTCACCCTCCACATTATAAAAAAACGGCTTTGTGCCTAATTTGCTCAGTGGAGAAACAAATAAATAACTAAATAAACAGCAAAATGTTCGCTCTTTTTCTTCTTGATCTTTGGGCCATGATCTTTTTTCTGTTATCAAAGTGTAGTATCTGTTCCGACATATACTGCAATCAAAGACCATATGTGGGGGCAACCCCACATATCAGACCATTGCTCTTGAGCAATCAGTTTGCCTCAATGTAGGGGAAACCCTTCATACCAATTGTCACTATCAAATTTCCTCTCGAGGGAGCTGGGCTCCCTCCCCTTACTCTCCACATAAAAAAAAATATTAACTGACATAAATCAAGCAAACCGGTACGACGTAGGTTCAATCCAATGTCTCATTTCGCCGGGTTTAAAATCCTAAGTTCGGATGTGTCTAACTGATGAGCCCAAAATGAAGGCGAAACTCGAGTCTTTGACTTCCCGTGTGTTAGCTGTCATGACTCTTGTGAGCTGCGACGTTGGATAACTTTGGAAATATGCATATAGGTCATCCATGGACTAACATATTATTATTGTTACTTCTGAAAGAAAAAATTATTTACAAACGTGCGCTGAATTCTTGGAGCGTACGTAAATGATAGTTTTTTTTTTTACCTTATTACTTCGTATCTATAAAATATATATCTATCTCTAATATCACATAAAAAGGACTTCGTGTGTCTTTGTGTCTGTGAGTTCGTTCGCTATGGACTCGAAAACGGCTTGGTCAATTTTCATGAAATTTCACACGAAGGTACTTTATTTGTCTGGCAATGTTTTAGGTAGGTTTTGTGTCGGAATATATTAAATCAGTATCGATAAGCGAAATAAACCGACGAAAGAAGGAACAGGCGATGAGAAGATTTATAATCAAAGAAGCGGAAAGGGCCAACATATAAAATGAACAGTAAGTTCTTTGATATGGCAGGCGCGCGTTCGAAATGAATGTTTCTGTTTCAAGCACATTTTCATAATGATGCTTAGCCTTTTTGATTTTAAACTTAAATCCAAGTCATTATCACCGCAGAAGCAGTAATACTAGACATATAAAATCAACAGTAGGTTCCTTGATATGACAATGGCTCGTTCGAAATAAATGGTGTTGTTTAGAGCACAATTAAAGCACAATACTTGACTTTTGCATTTTAAACTTTAATGCAAATTATTATATATAAAAATGAGTCTATAATATCAACAGTAGGTTTTCTACAATGCAATGTAGACTACAATATGCTGTGAGCTTAGTCATTGCTAGAGGCATGTGAAGATTCCTTCAAGTGCATCACGATGGATACCCGATTAGAGCAGGCAATCAATCTATTTGATTGAAAAAAAAATGGGCGATCTTATCGATCGAGGTTTTATTTCCAGTCCGTATTTTTTTCTTCATTTTGTTGTTATAAAGGAGGACGTAATTCCTGGGGAAGAAAAATTCAAATGTACGTGCTGTCCAATTTTAACGTGTGCGTCGCACCAGTTCGGGCATGGATATTAAGTGAAAAATAGTTACACACTTATATATATGTATATATATATATATATATATATATATATATATATATACATATATATATATACATATATATATATATATACATATATATATATATACATATATATATATATATATATATATATATATATATATATATATATATATATGTGTGTGTGTGTGTGTGTGTGTGTGTGTCACAGGATATCCGCAGAATAAACATGGTATTGTTCTAATTGCCCAAAAGGAAATTATTGACAAACGAAGTAATGGAAATAATAATGTTTATATTAGCTTGGTGCAAGAATAATGTTGTTTTTCTTATATATATATAGTTGAACGTCAAAAAACAACATTATTTTTGCTTCAACCCAATAATTTCCCACTAAATTGCGTCTAGTATGTTTTTCGAGCTGAATAAATATGTTACATTGAATAAAAACACGAAAAATATATCCAGTTTGGCAGAAGAGTAACTTATCTTGCCTTTGATAACATTTATTTGTTATATATTTGTTTTTTGACAACTTTTTCGATTCTATGTGTACAGTAATACAAACCCCTAATAGTTATCTTTCAAAGGATTTTTACAATGAATTTATTTAACTTAATTTTAATTGAAATTTAATTGAATTTGTCAGCTTCCAAATGTCGACATGAAAGCATTATTTTAAAACAATGCCCCGTATATTTTTTCCAACATTATTGCCCGCGCGTAGAAAGATCCTAAGACGTTATAATAAAAAATAAAATAAATAGTAAGTAAAATAAATAAATAAATAAATACATTAAAAGATAGATCTACCGGAAGTACGGGGTGGGCCGATGTAGGGCTTCTTAATTTGTTGTTTTTGATTTTGTCAGACGATAGAAAATGTCCGTCTCCGACTGTCTAGACCTAATGTCTGGCCGAAGCATTTTAGAGGCCATCCCCTAACTGTGGACAGACCGAAAAAAAAAAGTACGGTCATGTCTACGTATGTCCATTATATCTCCCACCCTCGGCACAAACCTCTTACCCTTTTTTTTCTTCATCTCCTTTCTCATCCAACTCCTCAAATTTTGACATGCCCGATGTCTTGACAACGGACCGCGTTCCAGAGTGTTCGCACGTCAACGGCACCGACAAAACTGCGTGGGGTACCTTTATAAGCTTTTCATTAATTCTCGCATCCAAACCACCCGATCCCACCCGCTTTCAGAGATGCCTCGTTCGCTAATCTACTTCCCCTACACAACAAACAAACACACCACCACCGCGACAAACAGCGATTTGAAGTCTGGGAAGTGAAGTTGTATTAGAAGGGTAGGGGGAAGTGTTTAGAGAATCGAACATTTTGATAACAGTTTACCACCCGCATAAACGATTCGCGTTTGGCACGCTTTTACACACACACACATGCCAACACGCACACATTAAAATCTACAAATATAAACGTAACAGTGCCTGATGAACCAATTACTCTTTCTTCCACCCAATATATGATATATCTCCTCTCCCACTACTTTTCGCAAACCTGCTATTATGGTAATGGTCTTGGTTCGTCGTAGAAACTATCAGCCTATGACTTACCTCCTCCATCGAGAGAAGGTTGGTTGTTTTTGTTTAACGGCATATCACCCCTTTTCAGGTTATTTAATGCCGAATCCAAAGATTTTGAAGAATTTTTTTTTTTAAATAGAATATATTTGTTGTTTTCAAGTCAGTTTCTATTTAACCCATTGTCAGAGTGGACCTGGGAGCAATGACAATTAAAGGGTGGCTCCACACTCCCCAAAGCACGCAAGCTGAGGCCTCACCACTGGATATAGTTAAGGCCATATCCAGGACCATCGAGAGCGGGAGTTAATTTAATGTGCAGACAAGTGAGGCACACCTATTTAGAAAGTCCTACAATTTTAATCGCGGATATTTTTTGCCCCCGTCAATAATGCTTCTATTTGGGAGAAGGTGAATTCCATACTTTGTATTTCCTCTTGTCTAATATTGCAACAGTATATAGATATATATATATAGATGTATGACCTTGTTCATGACGAAGTAGGTTCATTCCATAGTCGGATTTTGTCGCGATTTGCTTGATCTGTGTTAGTTCATAGACTTTCTTGTGTGTGACGTGTTTGCTCATGTGGCATAATACTCGCCTCACATGCAAGAGGCTCAGGTTTCGAATGTAACTGATGAGCTCAAATATGGGCGAAACTCAGGTCTTAGACTTCCGGTTTATTGGCTATCATAGCCCTTGTGAACTTGATGTTATTTGACTGTGAAAATAATTATATATATATATATATATATATATATATATATATATATATATATATATATATCTGATATCCATCTATAGCCATTGAGCCCCTGGAGGGGCATATGCCATCTACAAGTTTTTTGTAGATGTTTTTGTAGCGAGAAATTCTTTTTACAGGGTGAGGCTGCTGGCCCCACGCCACACTTTCCCAGAAGGTACATACAGGGCCTAGCCTTCCAAATGGTCACCCATCTTGTACTGGCCAGGCTCAACATTGCTTAACTTCGGTGATATAGCGAGAACCGGTGTGTCAACATGATTATGCCGTATATATTTTTGATATGGGTATCTAAAACGGTCCCTAATTATCGGGTTTGAAACCGACGGTACCAATGACTTATCTCATCTTAAATTTCTGTAAACAAACATAAATAATACGGTCGTATTTTCGGATTTTTCTTAACATTGAGCACTCGACTGGATTTCTTTTAAAAAAAAAGAAAAAAAACTAATTACTAGCATTACAGCCCGGCGTTGCCCGGGTGTTTGGAGGTGTGTGTTGAGGAAAAAGAAAGTGGTAGTAGGAAGGCAGGCTTGAACCCGGACCCTTAAGGAGGAAAAGAACGGTGAAAAACGTGATGTCTTTGCTGTTACGACCACCGCCAAACCGGAAGTGACGTAGGTTTAAATTAAGGTCAGACAATCGAAAAGAAGGGATAACTTTCGGAAATATCGGCGAAAAAAGCGACCCCTCCCTGTAGAAAAGTACCAAGTTGAAGGTGAAAAAATCAATGTTTTTAGCCAATTTTTCGGTATTTGTCGTCTGAAGGGTCAAGCTTCAAGACGGTACTAAGCTTGTGAAAACGATACTGATCTTGTGAAAATCGGTCGACAGTTTTCGGCAGACATACAAACATACATACACACATTTATACATTTGTAGCTCAAATTTCCGACACACACGGATTAAGAAGCTTGCCCTATCTCTGAATACCCTTTCTGTAAAATTTCAAAAGTTTAGAGCAGAAATTGTCTGAGGAATTTGGTAGAGACCGCAGAGATCATTTTTTTTTTAAATTTGACTCCTATAACATTTATTGTTTTATGTTCTAATCAAGTATAACGTTAGGTCCATGTCCAAGGAACCTATATCTAAAATTTTAAGTGTTTATACATAAAATTGTCGGAGGAGTTTGGTAGAGTTCTCAAAGGTCGAATCGTTGAACTTTGACCCCTTAAAAGCCAAATTTCTGTCCGAAAACCGATTGCAAAGATTTTCCCAACTCTCAGTACCCGATATATCAAATTTGGAGTCTGTAGACTAAATATTTACAGAATTATTGCGTAGGGAAATGTACACAGACAGACACACACACCACAGACACTTTGACTTTTATAGATATACTAGCATGGATGCCCGGCGTTGCCCGGTTGTTTGGCGGTGTATGCTGAGACAAAAAAAAAAAACAAAAAAAAACGGTCAATTTTTTAAACTTTGACCCCTATTATGACTCCTTAACATTTATTGTTTTAGGCTCAAATTAAGTTATTAACTTAGATCCATGTCCAAAAAACCTATATTTAAAGTTTCAAGTGTTTAGACCCGAAATTGTCGGAGGAGTTTGGTAGAATTCTCAAAGGTAAGATCGTTGAACTTTGACCCCTTAACAGCCAAATTTCTGGCCAAAAACTGATCACATCGATTTCCCTTAATCTCAGTACCCTGTATATCAAATTTCGAGTCTGTAGACTAAAAATTGACATTGCGTAGGGAAATGTACACAGACACACACACACAGACAGATAGACAGACAGACACACAGACACGTTCACTTTTATAGATATATAGATATATATACTAGTATTTCAGCCCGGCTTTGCCCGGGTGTTAGGAGGTGCTTTCTGAGCAAAAGAAAAAAAATGTCAAATTTCTGGTCGAAAACCGATCACATAGATTTTCCCAAATCTCAGTACTCTGTATATCAAATTTCGAGTCTGTAGACTAAAAATTGACAGAGTTATTGCGTAGAGAAATGTACACAGACAGACAGACACACAGACCCACATACAGACACACAGACACGTTCATTTGTATATATACACACACACACACACAAACATATATATATATATATATATATATATATATATATATCTTATTTTTCTTTTATTAATATTATTGGAATTGTTTCCTTTTTTCCTTGTACACATTTTTGTGAATTTTTCCATGGATTTCTGCCTTTGGATTATTATGGACCATCTTCTTCCAATTACGGGATTTTTGGATTTTATTTGTACAAATGGAAATTCAATTAACTTTCTGAAGTTATATATTTGGATTTTACCGTCACTGGATTATTTATCTTCCACCAGACTATTCATTCATGTGTAATCACCTTTTTCTCCACCATATTCCCTCTGCTTAACTTTTTTTTTGTTTTCAAGTAAGATCTTTGACTTACTTGTTGTTTCATCAAATACTTTTGCATGCAAAATCCGATCCCGCAGTTTGCTAATTCCTACCCTCTGATGAGAAGCAAAGTATTTCTTTGAAACTCCGCGGATTAAGGACTATCCACTTATCTAGTGTTTCCTTTTCAGATTAAATATGTTTTTAACTCATTTCAAAGTGTTTTTTAACATGTTTTATTAACTGCTTGCTCTCTCTCTCTCTCTCTCTCTATATATATATATATATATATATATATTCATATATATATATTATGGCAGTAGAATCTAGTTTCCTAGAAGTATATCAAATGAAACGACATGTGTCTACCAAAAAGTGCTCAATGAGTAAAAAGAACAGTTATATTAAATTTATTTATACACACATTGATGGCTACATATGTGCATACATGTTTCTGTAAAGTGCTGGAGAAATTACGTCTTCAGGCCAAGAATTACCCTCGAAAAATGACCCTTTAGTAAGTAATCCTTGGTACTTGGTGTTGGGATGTTCTTCAGAGATGTATCGAAGTTAATCCGTTCCATGTTTGTGCGTTTAATGAAGACACGAATCAAAGTGCTCAACTATGCAGGAGCATTGATATTATGGCAGTAGAGTTTACCAAGACCGTCTTAAAAGACAAGATGGCCGGTGGGCAAAAATAATTTAATCTGCTGACGTCATCACGGGTAGTCCATTAGTTGTTTCTTTACACCGGTAAACACCGGTAGTAACTCGTGGATATCTCCATTAAACAAAGTAAGTTTTAACGTGCTCCCCCCTGTATTTAACACGATGTAACTATAATTTAATTCAATATTATCATCCTAAGTTTTTTACCATTCAAAAGAAGCGTCAAATAAATTGCTAATATTAAAAAATTTTTTTTTACTGCATACAAAACTAATGAAAATGCGAGACAACATCGACTCTTTTGAAGAGACGATTTTTTTAAGCTGTTGACACGTTTTAAAAATTTAGCAAAAATTAATTTTCCTGAAATTTTCAATATTTAAAAATAAATTATGCCGGCTGATAACATTTTTAAACTTTTTTTTAAAGCTAGAAAGATAAAATTTAAAAATACTTATATATATATATATATATATATATATATATATATATATATATATATATATATATATATATATATATATATATATATATATATATATATATATATATATATATATATATATATATATATATATGAAACTTAAAAGTAAAAAAAAAACAAAAAAAAAACGCGCGTTCATTTCGGGTTTGTATTACTGTACACAGATTCGAAAAAGTTGTCAAAAAACAAATATATGACAAATAAATGTTATCAAAGGCAAGATAAGTTACTTTTCTACCAAACTAGATATATTTTTCGTGTTTTTATTCAATGTAACATGTTTATTCAGCTCCAAAAACAAGGAGTTATAAATAAAAAAAACTAGAAAAAATATATGTCAAGCTATGTCACGGTAACATATATTGAGCGAGTTTTTTTACAGTATTTTAACCAGTTTTTTATTTATAACACTTTTTCCCAAACTTACCGTGTTAAAGAGGGAGTCAGACGCCATCTTGAAATTTCCGGGTTTGTATTACTGTACACATAGATTGGAAAAAGTCAAAAAATAAATGTCAAACAAATAAATGTTATCAAAGGCAAGATAAGTTACTTTTCTACCTAACTGGATATATTTTTTGTGTTTTTATTCAATGTAACATATTTATTCAGCTCGAAAAACGTACAGTGTTTACCGATGTATTGGAAAATTTAAAATGGCGGCCGACTCTCTCTTTAACACGGTAAGTTCGGAAAAAGGTGTAATAAATAATAAACTAGACAAAATACTCTTAGAAATTTGCTCAATATAAGTTACCGTGACATAACTTGATATATATTCGGTGGTTTTTTAATAGTATTTTTAAAAACAGTAATGAATTTTCCGAACTCAATATTTTTCAATTTTTAAACTTTAAAAATCTATCAAAGTTTTTTTTATTGATTCTATTTTTACGATATTTTCAGGGTCAATGTGAAATTTTATGTTCTTTCCAATAAACCGAATATAATATTTTAGACAAACGTTTTTTTTTAAATTCACGCCCCCCCCCCAAGTGTCACCCATTTTTAACTTTCTCTTAAAAAGTAAATAATTAATTTATGTCGGAGTTTTATATATCACAAATTGAAGAGAAAAGGTCAATAAATAATATATTCAAAATTAAAACAAAAAAAAAATGCCTTTTTTAGAAATTTACCTGTAAAGTCCGAAGTTTAAAATCTTTTTTTAAAAAAAAACACATTGTTTTTTTTTTTTTTTTTTTTAATAAAACCTTGGTCCTTGCTCCTTTAATTGAAAAAAAAAATTAGGGCTTGAATTACATTTTTCGAGGAGTTATAAGCTTGGAAAGATGGGGTGGAATTATTCACTATTTTCACGAAATTTCTGACACTGCTATCGGTAAACACTGTATGGTTTTCGAACTGAATAAACATGTTACATTGAATAAAAACACGAAAAATATGTCCAGTTTGGTAGAAAAGTAACTTATCTTGCCTTTGATAACATTTTCATTTAATTATATTAAATAAACTTCAAGTTTACTACAAATCAAATCGTGTTCCTTCACTTTTTAAAAATGTAATTTATAAGTAATTAAAGAACGCATTCTAATTTTTAAAATCTATAATACAACAAAATATTCAATTGCTTATAATACTTAAACAAACAACTTGTGTTTTATTATTTTTTTATTATTAATATTAGATGAGTTTCAGTATAAATCATCGTGTTCTTTCTTTATTTCAATCCAATTTTGAAATTTTGTAACGCTATCTGTAAAAATTACTGTTCATTATTGACAGTCTAAGAGTTCCACATATCTTGCTTGTTGGGACCTCGGCGATGACGTCATTTTTTCAGCTGGCCGGCCATCTTTATAACGAAGGCCACGAGTTTACTCAGTTTCCGTAGGTATTCTTGGCCTGAAGATGTAATCTCCCTAGCACGGGTGATTACCGAAAAATGTATGCACATATGTAGCCATCAGTGTTTTATTAATACATGTTATATATATATATATATATATATATATATATATATATATATATATATATATAGTCTTGGAAGTTTTTTAACCTTTAAAACTATATAAAAATGTATTTAATTTTTATATTTTTTATCATTCATTAGAAAACTATATAGTCAGTAAGTCATTAAATAACCTAGAATCAATACGTCAACTTGCTCTCTCAAATTCAGTTTACCACCATGAAACGTGGTTTCGTGCGTTTAAAAACAAAACAGTATATTAAATCATGATTCCCTAGCAGTGTTGATCGAACATTATATATATATATATATATATATATATATATATATATATATATATATATGTATATATATATAACGTTGTATATACATATAACGGCTGTATCGATTGGCTTCCTGAATGTAAATCCAATGAAATCCGCGTGATTATTAAAGAATGCTCAATGTAGGACAGTGCGGGTATATAGTCTGCTCAGAGACAACACTCCATCAGAGCGGTTTGATGAAGTGTTTTCCCTGAATTAGGACTTCACTGAAACATGTATGCAAATATGTAACCAATAATGTTTGTATAATAAACAGACTATATATATATATATATATATATATATATATATATATATATATATATATATATGTGTGTGTGTGTGTGTGTGTGTGTGCCATATATATTTTAACAAAACTTACTATATATATGTATATATAAGTACAATTTAAATGAATAATAATTATTCTTTTATACCTACGCTATATAACCACTATTGTCTCGTGTTTCGTAATCATCACTGAGAGATTCGAACCCAACCACGAAGCTAATTTTGACCTAATTTGCTAAGCCTTTACCTCAGGGCCACTAAAAAATTGCCACAGGAATGAAGGTAATTAACAATTTATAAACGATAAATTCGAGTGTTCAAACGAACAGAAGTCGCGAACGTTGCATAATTATATATATATATATATATATATATATATATATATATATATATGTGTGTGTGGTGTGTGTGTGTGTGTGTGTGTGTGTGAGTAACATAACTGTGTGTTAGCGTTAGGCAACAAGATACAGAATCACTAATGCATATGAAATATTGCAATAGCGATGGAAAGAGACGTCGTGATAAATAAAAGGATGCCTAGAGACGGAGAGAAGGAAGTGATGCTTGCGCTGTTGTTGAAGGTGGATTACCAGGAAATGTGCCGTAGGGATGCTTTTAGCGCCAGGCAGATTAACCCCCTGCCTTACGGGATTGGCGTCTGTCAGTGTGCAAGAATTTCGGCGAAAAGTGCTTGACCACAGGGCAGTCAACACCCACTGACCGCTTTCGCGAGCAAGTATGGAAAAATAGAAAAAAGAAAACAAAGAGACCCGGTAAAAGCAACATTCTGTTCATTTGTTCAATATCATAGACATGTAATACTGAAAGACAATAGTTAAAAAAATACATCCAGCCTTTAAAAAGATTGAAACAACGCAGCCCATGTCACCTCCTTCCCTATATTCTATTTTCTAACACAGTAATACTCCGCACATGGGCGACCTCATTTGCTAGTTCTTTTTATTTTCTCCTAATATATTTTTGATCAAGTATGAAGGGCGTTTGAGATAGTGCAATAAAAATATAATAATAATAATAATACTACTACTACTACTAATAATAATAATAATAAAGTACTAACGTTGCCTGTTTAAATGTGATATTGTAATCTACGCAGATTTCGTTTTTACTATTATAGAGTATTGGCATGACGCCATCCAGTGAGCAAGCAGGCTGGCGATGTTAAGCATGCTACTGGAAGAAACCGAAGAATGAATCATCGAAAAGATAACAGGATTGATACTTGGAATGTTAGAAAGATAATGGAAGCTGAAAAATTGAACACAGTCTGCAATGAAATGAAAGAAAGCAACATTCAAATCCTCGGATTGTCGGAAACCAAGTGGATCAACAGAGGCAGTTTCAAAACAACAAATAACACAGCGTTTTTTGCTGGGGAAGAAAGCGGATACAGTCATGGTGTTGGAATCATTCTCGCCAATGAAATCGCGAACATTATAATCGGTTACAATCCGGTGAATGAAAGGATAATTATAACACGGATAAAGGCTAAACCCCATAACATTAGTATAGTTCAATTCTACGCGTCTACATCCACAGCCTTTGAAGAAGACATTGATGATTTCTACAGTAAGCTACAAGAGGCCGTCTATAAAATCCCTAATAGAGGTATGAAGATAGTTATAGGAGATACAAATGCCGAAGTCGGGTAATCGACCACAAAATGTGAAACACATAAATAATTTGGACTCGGAGTCGGAAATAATAGAAGAAACGAACTGATTGACTTGTGTAAAATCAACAACATGGTTATTACCCTCACCTGTTTTTAACATCACCCAAGGCGACTTTACACCTGGATATCACCGGACGAAGAAACAAGAAATCAAATAGATTACATCAGAATCAACAAAAAACAATGGAAAGCTTGTGTAAAAAATGTTAAGACCTGCCTGGGAGCTGACTGCAGCAGCGACCACCAGCTTCTGGTGACGAAATGCAAAGAAAGGCTTAGAAAGATACAAAAACCTTCACCTCTGCTGAGGTTTGATACCACCTTAATTAACAATGAATGCATTGTTGATGTAGAAAATAAAATTGAAGAACTGCCGAGGTGTGAAGAAGAGAAAAGTCCAAATGAAATATGAGAAACAGGAAAGAAAACCCCCAAAGAGAAGAAAAACAAGGTTCGGATGGATTTTTAATAAAACCTGACAGAAGTAGAGAAAAAGAAGAACGATCAAAGCAAACGGCCTCTTCCCACCAGAAGACAAGGTGGCATGCAAAGAACAAAATGCGGTTGTCCAGAGAATGATGCGAAAAGACAGGAACAAAGCAAACAATTAGAAGACAAATCGGTCACCGACTCTACAAAAAGACCTATACAACATTGTCAAAAATTTAATGCTATAAAAAGCGAGGCCGGAAGGATATTAGTTAAAGAAGGATAGAAGGCATATTGCGAAAATCTCTACAAGAAATCAAACACCTGACCAGCCGACAAACACGCAAAAGGAAATCCAGAAGATTAACCTCAACCAATATACACAGACGTTGGAGAAAGCAATTAGAGACTTGAAGACAAGCAAATATCTATGAATATGTGATGTTTCAGTTGAACACATTGTAGTACGAGGGGCGTGAAATAAGTAATGCCCCTGACCCACTTCCAGTTGTCTAATCTAGCTGAAATTTTGCATGTGCAATGACTGATATCTCTACGGGGTATGTGGCAAATTACAGCTCTGAACTAATTGTGATTTCTGTTTTACAGATGTTTGAACTAACTCAGGTGTGAAATGTAGTCTGTTAAATGTCGAGCAGTGATCCGGTTTTTGTATTTGAAAGGACGCACACCACGGTAGACTTTTGATGAAATGAAAGAAGCTTATGGTGATAATGCCCCATCATATGACCTTGTAAAACGCTGGCATCGTGAATTCAAGCATGACCGGAAGTCTATGGAAACAGCTCCCGGACCTTCTATCATTGATGAGGCATCTGTCTGTCAAGTTGAGGCTGCAATCTTGGAAGATCGGCGCATTACTATTCGCCAAATAGCCCAAGATGTCAAGATTAGTACAGGGTCTGTGGAAACTATCATTCATGACCATTTGCATATGCATAAGGTGTCTGCCAGATGGATTGCCAGGTTGCTCACACCATCCCAGAAGCGAGAACGCGTCGAAGCCTCGAGGATGAATTTGGAGATGTGCCAAGAATATGAATGAATCAAAGTTTTTCAAAAGACTGATTACACAGGATGAAACCTGGGTCCATCACTATGATCCAGATACAAAACCCCAGTCAATGCAGTGGGAGCACTTGGACTCACCACCTCCAAAGAAGGCAAGGGTGCAGCCCTCCGCTGGCAAGGTCATGCTCACTGGGACCAGGACGGAGTAGTGATGACAGATTTCCTGGTAAAGGGTACCACAATTACAGGAGCCTATTATGCTTCACGTTTGAGGAAATTAAGGAAAGCTATCAAAATCAAGAAGCGGGGCAAGATCAGCAAAGGTACCCTCCTCCTGCAGGACAACGCTCCGGTACACAACTCGCATGTTGCCAGATCAGAATCACGGGCGTGTGGTTATGAAATCCTCCCCCATCCTTTCTACTCTCCTAACATTGCACCCTCTGACTTTAACCTCTTCCCAGCCATGAAGTTGTTTTTGAAAGGAAAGCGTTTCCCAAATCATGCAGCCTTCATTTCTGAAGTCACGTCTTGGTTGGAGGACCAACCTGGGCTGTTCTCCAAAAACAGTCTCCAGAGCTGCATCAAACGATGAAAGAAATGCATAACTCTGTGTGGTTCTTATGTAGAGAAAGACTAATAAATGTGCCAAGTTTCGTTGCTCTACTTCTTTGGGAAATGGGTCAGGCTCATTACTTATTTCACGCCCCTCGTAAAATCATATTAAAAATCATATCAAATATGAACAAGTTAAGTGCCGAAATAGCAGAGGAACATGCTGGTTTCAGACGAGGGAAAGGAACTAGAAACTAAATACTCAACCTAAAAATGATGCTTGAGAAGAACAGGGAGGTAGGGACAGGTGTTTATATCTGTTTCATTGATTAAAGAAAAGCCTTCGACACAATGGTACAAAAAGTCATCTAAAATGTGATGTTAGATATGGGATTCCCTATGCACATAATTGATCTCATCAGAAATCTATATATCATTTTGGAAGCAACAATAAAAAAACTTACGGAATAACAGACTTTTTGGGGAATTGGCCAGGGTGTTAGGCAAGGATGTATATTTTCCACCAACCTTTTTAATATCTATGCCGAGCAAATAATGCGAGAAGCACTTGGACATCACCCACCAAGAATCAAAATTGGTGGAAAAACAATAAACAACCTGATATACGCTGACCATGTTGACTGCAACATGTATGCATGAACTGCAAGACTTAACCACCAAGGTAAAAGTTCCCAGTGAAACAGAAAGACTCTTCCTCAACTTCAGCAAAACAGAGGTAATGAAAGTAACAAAGGCAATAAATGATGGAAACCCAATTGTGGGCAAACAATATGTTGAAAATGTAGAAGATTTTAACTACCTGAAGACAGTTTTTACTAACAAAGTAGATGACACAAAATAAGTAATATAACGCATTGCAATGACAAAAACAGCAATGATACAGAACAGAATGTTGGGTCTTGAAGAAAGTCGACAAAAGCAAAAATGCTGCTTTTGAATTGTGGTGTTACCATAGACTTCTTCGTGTAAGCTAGGTGGACAAACATACAAACAAACGGGTAAGAGAAAAGATTTGACCATGCCAAAGACTGCTGGACAATATCGACGATAGAAAATTGCGATTTCGAGGACATGTGGCCAGAGCAGACGGCCTAACTCCTGGCAAAAGAGGACGTGGAAGACAAAAAAAAAAACAAGAATGGCAGATAACGTAAAGGCTATTATTTTCCAAATAATTACATAAATGCATTGACGCGAATGATCATTAGGCAACTTTTACTTTATCACAATTTTCAATATTAATTTAGTTCTTCCCCCTTACTACCACAACCGCCAACATTACTACTACATCATTAAAACGATCTCATTTCCGGAAAATGATCCCATAGTTATTCCATATTTTTTAAATATGACATTGTGGGAGATTGAATAGTGACTCCAAAATGGACATTACTCTCTTCAGCCCCACCCCAAAAGTGAAGGTTTGTTAATTCATAGAGAACGCCAGAGCACGTTAAAAAAGCAACATAATCATGTGTCTTTCTACAACTGTGACGTCATTCCCCGAAGTTCACATTGAAAGTTCAGAAAAATATTGTTAACCACCTACAGAAACTGATAAATTGTCTGGGCTTTCATTACAAACGCACCAATCAATTAACTCACATTTCATTATTTTTCAAAATTCTTGGATATGTGACTAATTTCGACAATCCTTTTTTATAATTTTAACCCACATTATCGCCCTCCTCTTACGAAAAATAATAACTTTGATGTATTGTCTGGGTTGATTATTTCATTACAAACACACCAATCAATTAACTAATATTTCATCATAATTCATAATTCTTGATGATGTTATTAATTTCGACAATCATTTTCTTTATAATTTTAACCCACATTATGCTCCTTCCTTACGAAAATAATAACTTTGATTTAGTGTCTGGGTTTATTATTTCATTACAAACACACAAATCAATTAACTCACATTTCATCATTTTACATAATTCTTGGATATGTTACTAATTTCGACAATCATTTTTCATAATTTAAACCACATTATGGCCCGCACCCCTTACGAAAATAATAACTCTGATATATTGCCTGGGCCGATTATTTCATTAAAAATCGCCAATCAATTAGCTCACATTTCATCATTTTTCATAATTCCTGGAAATTTCGACAATCATTTTTCATAATTTCAACCCACATTATCGCACTACCTCCCCTTTACGAAAATAATAACTTTGATATGTTGTCTGGGTCGATTATTTCATTACAAACGCACCAATCAATTAACTCACATTTCATCATAATTCTTAGATATGTTACTTATTTCGACAATCAGGGCCGCAGTATGGGAGAGTTTATCAACAAGGTGCTATTTTACGTTACATTTAACTGTTTTCGTATTGGCCCGGTCAGGATAACAGGGAGTAGAAATCCAATTCCAAATCAAGTTGTCCAATATGGAAGATTTTTCTGAATTTATTTTAGAATGCAAGCTTGTCCGACTTCTTATTCTTTTACGAATGTAAGTCTTTCTAGCGTTTCATTTTTATCGTTTCCATAAGATTGATCCGAATTATAGCGAGGTGAGGGAGGTGACGGTGGTTCACTGGTTAACAACTCGTACTGACGAATCTGGTGCACCAAGTTCGATTCCAGTTCATTCCACAAAAATAGCTTTCACATATGATGTCGACAACCTTCACGTGGTGCCTCCTGTCTTTTTAGAAATAATTTTGACAAGAAAAATATCTGGGAAACCAATGTTAACAATAGCATCTTCGGATTCATGCGATATGACGATTGTAGCACATTGAAAACTAACGTAAAATTATCTCTTATTACCTAAAGAATACTTGACTTTGTTTTTTATTTCATTTCTTTGTTTTATCGTCGGCTCATTTGCATAATGATAAAAGTGTTTGCTAATAAGCCCGGCGAGTGGAGTTCAATCCTCGGTCGAATCATACCAAAGACGAAAAAATGGTACTTAGAGCCCCCCTTTCTAATAACTAAGAATTGTAAGATGGGATCAAGTGTAAGTGGAGTAATCCTGGGCATATAATGGCGCCCTCCTTTATATATCGGTGTAAAAACTAATGAAAAGGTAATATTCGGGTCGCCATCGACTATATTACACCACTTAGCTTTGATTAATCCAGTCATTCATTTTGTATGAATCAGATAATTCTATTGTTGGCATTGGTTTCCCGGATATGTTTCTAGTTAAATTTCTTTTTAGGATCACATCGGATACTTACAGAAGGGATTACGTGAAGGTTACCAATATCCTGTTTCTGCGGAACAAACTGGATGCGAATTTGTTACGGCTAGATTGTCAGCCTGTGGCGTTAACCACTTAGCAACCGTTGTTTCTCCTTTCCTTTTTTTTATTGAGAAGTAAGTAGAGGGTGGATGTTAAAGAAAAAAAAACACGTTAACGAAACTTGAGGTAGTACAGAACAATTGCTACTCATATAAAGAAATACGAAAGAAAGAAAACGTCTCAAACTTGAAAGTTCATATTCACGTACCTCCCCACGAGAACAGTTCTCTAGAACTGCTCGTATGTAAAACAGGACTTATCTCTTACTGAGCGGGGACAGATAAGATGTCACTTCAAACATGCGTGACAGAGCGACGTATAAGGTCACCTTATCCAGATCTTTAAACGCGGGGTGATGCCCTTAAAAGAACCCTTTCCTGTCTCGAAAGGTCTTCGAAATTTAGTGAGCGATTACATTTTTGCCTCTTTACTCCCTCTTTATCAGAAAAGAGACGCTGTGAGTCTGTCTTTGCCTTATTGATACTTTAATGGCAGGTGTTCAACTGAGCTCCAATCTAAGCAATTACAACAAATACTCGCCTAGCGGAAACAACCGCCAACAACTCCCTCGCCCCTATCTGTGCCCAAAACTAAACGAAAATTCCATGAGCCGATAGTTTTTTCTAAAACTGCTCGTATGTAAAACGCAATACCGTTTATCTGCTTCTCGGCTGACTAGAACATGGTTGTGTTCAAGTCTAATGTGAATAAATTCCTTTTGAAGCGTTCATTTAGATGATCTAACCTTACCCAATTCCAGACAGACATGCACAAAGTCATTTTTTTACAATGGATTAATACAGCTCCCTCAAAAAAGGTGTATTTTGGATTGGAGTCACAATAATGATTTCTTTAGTCTAGAAGGACTTCTCTCTTACTGAACGGGGACAGAGGATACTAAGTGCAACAGAAGAACAGATAATACACTTTGTAATATTTTGCAGAAAATACTTTTAAAATAATATTTACAACAAATTAGTCACTGGGTCATTTAAAATATGGAGATAATGAATATTGTTGGTCATTCTTGGTTACACAATAAAAAAATGTCTATTCTACTCTTAACTAGAATCATCTCAGTCACCACAATACCACATTTACACTAGAGGCGGTCCAACTTAATAATATATTGTCAAATTGAATACAACATTTAAATTTTCATAAATATACATATGTACAGGCTATACATTTCTCATTGCTAAAATACCAAGTTGGTGTTATTTATCACGGTTGTCATTTCTAAGTACTATTACTAGATGTCATTGATAATAGACATGGATTGATCTCTAACACAACGGATTAGAAGAAAGTTATAATCAGTTCTAACTGCGTCTTCATCTGAGACAAAATAGCACCCACAAAACTCAACCCAGTATTGAAAGATCACACAAATCAAAGATCAGACTCATGAACTCGTTAAGAACATTAATATTCTTCTATGTTTGTGAATCGTGGACCTTAACAGCGGGGACTGAACAGAAGATACAAACAGTTGAAATGAGGCGCTACTACAGAAAAATACTTGGTATTTCCTACAAAGACCACATTACAAATGAGAAACTAACCAACTCCGTAAAACAAGCTTGTGGGCCCTATGCAAATCTCTTAGCCACTGTAAAACGGTACAGTGGTATGGCCATGTAAAGAGAACAACAGGCCTTTCTGCAACGATAATGCAGGGGCCAGTAAGAAGAGGAAGAAGGCGTGGAGGACAGAAGAAGAGATGGGAGGATAACATTAAGGAATGGGCGGGCCTAAGGCTCAACAGCATCATCACAATAGCACAAGACAGACGGGAGTGGTGAGAGCTGACGAGAGTTTCTGCAGAGGAGCTCTCTACGGTCAACCAGACTACGGGAATAGATAGATAGATAGATAGATAGATACAACTACGTCCTTTGGAGTACGGCGGTTCAGTTCTACATAAAAACGAAACTAACAATACAATTAAGACTTCTACGTAATCATGACTGACAGAATTAAATCAATCTACCTCCGTGGATTAAAAAAAGGGTTCAGTTCAGAATTATATGCCCATTTCTGCGTTCGATACAAATATTGTTTGCTTTGACAAGATACACCTAAAAAGATCGATGATTACATCGACTGAAACATTGTGAGAATAACGTTGAAAATGAGAACACTAATAAAAAAAACCCTAAAATCTAGTAATTATATCTTAAATAATATTTTGCATTAAAATGTAAACCCAATAGTTTAACGATTTCATATGACTTGACATAAATTATATGACATATAGAGATTCGAATAATTCCATTACCAGAATGTATTCCGATGCAATAAACATCATTTTATGTGCATCTTTTGATGTGCTTCGAGTAAGGCAGTCCAGGATATCCGATAGATGCGTCCACCCTTCGTCTAGAGACGAAAACTGCATTAAAATCTTAAGCGTGACAGACGGAAGAGAATTACATTTAAAACTTAAGCGTGGCACACTGACAAAGTTTGTTAGGTAGTTGCTTTGCTTTACCGCATATCGACCCTTTTCGGGTTATTTAATGACAAATCAGGTCATTTTTGGAGAAAGAATTGTTATACTTCAAGTTCTTATATCTTCAAATATTTATTAATGCCGTATGTTTTGGTTGTTGTGTTTCCTCGTGTTTATTTATTCTGTTTATTTTGATGGGTCCATTTATGCTTCAAGTTCTTTATATCTTTAAATATTTATTTGTAGAGTTTGGTTTGGTTGTTTTGTTTTACGGCATATCAACTCTTTACATTTAGTTTTGTTTGGTTAAACAATGAGTCTGGTCCAACGTCGCTGACGCTGATGACTACAGAGGCTTTTATGAAGCTCTCAAGACGGTGTATGGCCCCACACACTGCGCCCAGAGTTCACTGCATAGTGCGGACGACCAGACATTCCTCACGGATGGAGCATCTATCCTGAACCGTTCTTCTGAGCATTTCCAAGCTCCTTTCAGAGCTGACCGGGTCATTCAGGACTCAGCAACCCTTCGAATCCCTCAACTGCCAGCCAAAGTAGAATTGGATGAATCTCCCTCCATGGAAGAACTTAATGTGGCCATAAAACAGTTGAAGAGTGAAAAGACGGCAGGAATCGACGGAATCACACCAGAGCTCTGGAAATATGGAGGCCGAGCATTGCACAGTAGACTCCATGAGCTCATTGTCTGTTGTTGGGAGCAAGGAGAACTTCAACGGGACCTCCGTGATGCAGTCATTGTTACCTTGTACAAAAAGAAAGGCGAAATATCAGTCTGCTCTAACTACCGGGGAATCACCCTGCTCTCCATCGCAGGTAAAACCCTTGCCGTTTGCTCCCAAACAGACGGATACCTTCCATCGGAGAAGACCACCTCCCGGAAATTCAATGTGTTTTTAGAGCAATCAAGGGTACCACGGACATGGTCTTCGTCTCGGAGAGCTGCAAGAGAAGTGTCGTGAACAAAACAGGGGATTCTACGTAACGCTTGTGGACCTGGCCAAGGCATTTGATACAGTGAGCAGGAAGGGCCTTTAGCTGATTTTGGAGCACCTCGGCTCTCCCTCAAAGCTTCTCAGTATGATAGTTCAGTTGCATGAGAATCAGAGTGGTCAGGTCAGAGTAAATAACAACATCTCAGAACCCTCCTACGTCATCAATGGCGTAAAACAGGGATGCGTTCAAGCAGGCGACCGGAGATCTTAACGATGACGAAGCTGTCTACATTCGATATCGCCTCAACGGCTATTCAACCTCAAAAAGCTGCAAGCCCACACAAAAACCCTCAAGCAACTGATCCGTGACATCCTCTTTTCCGACGACGTTGCCCTTGTTGCCCCCACCGATAGAGCCTTGCAGCGCCTCACATCCTGCTTCGTAGAGGCTGCCCAGCTCTTCGGACTCGAGGTCAGCTTGAAAAAGACGGAAGTCCTCCACCAGCCAGATCCTGGATAGAGTACCGCCCTCCTCACATCACCATTGGCGACAGGGAAATTGACAACAGACTGACCAAAGCAAACAGCGCTTTTGCCAGATTGTACAACAGAGTCTGGAAAAACAGATACTTAAAAAATGGCACAAAAAATCAGTGTGTATAGAGTCGTCGTACTCGCCACCCTCCTGTATGGCTCGGAGTCGTGGACAATTTACCGCCACCAATTACGACTTCTAGAGCGTTTCCATCAGCGCTGTCTCCACACCATTCTCAACTTCCACTGGAGTGACTTTGTCACCAATGTTTAGGTAATTGAGCGGGCGGATATCACAAGTATCGAGGCCATGCTGCCGAAGTCACAGCTACGCTGAGTCGAGCACGTCTCTAGAATGGAAGATGATCGCCTTCCCAAGATATCCTATATGACCAACTCTCTACTGGCCGTCGTGACAGAGGGGCACCTAAGAAAAGATATAAAGACTCTCTGTGGTCTGCTCTCGCATGAATGCTTGGTTCATTAACGTAAAACAATGATATCTTCAGACAGCCTGATCCTGAAACACTAGTATAAATTTTAGTGTGTCAAAATAACGAAACTACATTCAATTCTTAGGTCAGGGCATATAGACCGACGGAAATGATGTTAAATTTAAGCCTTACAGGCTAATGACAATGATATATAAAATTTCAAAGTGACAGACCTACGAATATGTCACTTCAAACATGTGTGATAGACCGATGTATAAGGCCACTTATCCAAATCGTTAACCCCGTGTTGATGCCCGTAAAAGCACTCTTCCCTGTCTCGACAGAGTACAAAACCGTCTTCACAATTTAGTGAGCGATGACGTGTTCGCCTCTTTACTCTCTCTTTCTCACAAAAGAGACGCTGCGAGCCTATCTTTGTCTTATTGATATGGTATGTGTTCGACTGAGCCCCAATCTAAACGATCACAACAAATAACTCGGCAAGCGGAAACAACCGCCAACAAATTCACCCCCTCTATCTGTGCCCAAAACTAAACAAACATTCCATGAGCCGAGTATCTTTCCCAGAACTGCTCGTACGTAAAACGCAATGCCGTTTGTCTGCTACTCCCCTGACTAAAACATGGTCCTCTTCAAATGTAATGTGAATAAATTCCTATTAAATCATTCGTTTAGATAATGTTAGGATTGATCTTATTTCACTATCTACATAACACTTAACCATTATACTTGAGTGACCCTCGGACCTGGATAACTGATGACTCACCGAATTATAAAAAAATTACGCGTACATCCAATCGGTTTATATCGCTATATAAATATTATTTGAAACTTAAGCGTGACATCGCCTCTTATAGAGTCGCGTCGTCGCAGCTAAAATAACCTTTGTCCTTCTAATCCACGCATTCATCTATGAACTGTATATATTAAAGCGTTGTTTGAAAAACCGAAAAGCGATCGACGGACATCTCCTCTCTTAGAAACACCTGGACGCGTTTTTTTTTTGTTTTTTTTTAAAGGGGAATATGAGAAACGATATATAAAGAAAGGACGTAGGGAAGGAGATAAGTAATAATAATAATACTAATAATAATGATAAATGAGATAATAGGGTTGGTGGGAGGAGCTAAAACATGCGTAAGACAGGAGAGGGAATAAACACTATCGTTAGGGCATTAAGACAAGATACTTTAATGCTATATCAATGGACATACCGTTAATATTTATAGACGTGTCTTTCCATTAAGTTAGATATAAAATAACGGATAGAATGTCGATAGCGACTTCCGTTGTACTCTCGTGATCTTCTCGTATCTATCACGGTGCCTGTTAACGGCCTATTTTTTGTTTCAATTTAGAACAATCTTATGTTAAAACTGCAAAAGTAATTATCTATACTAGCAGGGACGCCCACCCTTGCTCAATCGTAAACTACGCTTAAATATGATATTTTAATTCTTGTAGAGTTTGTATATATTATTATAGAGTTAATTTTCTATCGATTTTTATATATGATAAAGTTGCGATTTAAAATATATATATATATATATATATATATATATATATATATATATATATATATACATATAACTTGGGTATATCAGCTTGAATCGAAATCGAAACCAAAACTTATGAAAAAAAATATTGTCACGGCTCAAAGGCCGTAGGGAGAAAACGAAGACCCCGAAGGGGACGCAAATCACAGTGGACGTAAGTCTATAGCAGTGCGGAAAAGACGGCGACGATGCCAAGATCATAGTAAACACTAGCAGCAGGAAATGGAAAGAGAGGAAAAAGAAAAGAGAGGGAGTCAGGAAGCGTTCATGTTGAGAGGCGGGAGTAAGTGGAAAAAGGAGAAGGAAAAGAAAAGGAATTAGTCTGAGTTGGCACTTTCGGCGAGGATAGGCGATGTTTTAGTTTTGCTCGGCTCGTGGAGTATACGGCGAAAAAAGGAATGATACCTTCAAAAGACAGAGAATAAACATTATACGGGTGAGTCTGAGTTAACCATGAAGGTTCATGAATCTCTCGACCTCTCTTTCCTCATTAAAGAAAGTTTTGTGTGATTGCAATCCTGGATTATATACATTTTTTTTGCTTGTTTGTTTGTTTTTTTATTTATTTGTTTTATACAAAAAAGGATAAATAAAGCCCATATAAAAGGATAAAAAATACATATAAACTATATTTCTGCTTCCGACCTCCTCATTACTTCGTATTGAACTTTTTCTTTTTTTTACCGCATTTTTTCCTGCTCGCTTTTCACTGTTTTGATTAAACTTGCATAAGGGTCTACTTCACAAGATTTTCAGCTACAGTATAACTGGAAATGTTTTCTCAATCATTAAATCATTTCTCTCCGATAGGCTCATAAGAGTAGTTGTAGATGGAAAAAAATCGGAGGCCTGCAATATAAATGCTGGAGTCCCTCAGGGGTCAATCCTGGGCCCAACTCTCTTCCTGATCTACATCAATGACCTCCCTAAACACATACTTAAATCATTCGTTGACATCTATGCTGATGACACGACCATCTACGGCAACACATCAAATCTGTAAATGACAAAGTTCTCTCTGATTCTCTCTCCTCTGATCTCGAGCGCGTGGTTCAGTAGGGGAAGATGTGGCTGGTTACCTTTAATGCATCCAAAACCAAACTCCTATCCTTACATCATCAACGCTCTGATCCCCATCTGGCATCAATTGTGATGGATGGCTCTCGTCTGGGTGAGGCCCCGTGTTTTGACAAGCTTCTGTGTTTGACCTTTACTCCTGATCTGAAATGGAACACGTACATCAAGTCTGTTGCCAAGGTCGCTGGAAAGATGGTGGGATCCTTCTACCGCTCCAGAAGATATCTCACTACTGATGCAATTCTCTATCTATATAAAAGCCAAGTACGGCCAAGGATGGAATACTGTTGCCATATCTGGGCAAGAGCTGCCAAAACCAGCCTATCCTGCCTTGACAGAGTACAAAATAGACTTCGTGGTTTAGTGGGGGATGCCCTTTTCTCTACTCTGCAACCCCTCTCCCACAGAAGAGACGTTGCGAGCCTATCCTTGTTTTATCATTATTTTCATGGCAGGTGCTCGTCTGAACTCCAATCCCTGGTCCCCCCTCGCCAATCTTTCACGAAAAACACCCGTCTAGCCGAATCCACTGTGAAAAATTTCCCCCACTCTATATCTGTGCCTAAATCAAAACGCGGATTCCATGAACAAAGGTTCTTTCTTAGAACTGCACGCCTGTGGAACTCTGTTCCGTCTGCCTGCTTCCCTCCGGACTACAACTTGGATGTCTTCAAGTCCAATGTTAACAAATTCCTAATGAACCGCCCCCTTAAGTAAACGCTTGATCAAATCTCCACACTAACGTAATGTACTTGCAATAACCCTTATCCCTGAGTGGCTTCCGGGCCTTGATAAGTGGTGATCACTGTGTAAAAAAAAAAAAAAAAAAACTTGCGAAAATTCGGTAGGCGATCAAATTTGCTTACAATCGACTGGATTAGGGACCAGTCGCGTAACCGTCTCTGGTTGTAAATCTCCTTACCCTTTAAGCTGGGTGCACGCAATAACCCTAAGTCCGTGTCCGAATTAAAAATTACTGCTCTACATTAAAACCCGGACCATAAATGTAACAATATATATATATATATATATATATATATATATATATATATATATATATATATATATATATATATATATAAAGTTGAATTCCTTCAGCTATAATCGAAACCGAAAGTAAACCTTATGAAGAATTTTGATAAAATTATTTGAAAAAAAAAAATAGATACCTGGAGTGCAGTCGGCTCTCAGTTAAACAGAAAGAAAAACTTATGAAATATTATGGGAAAATTATTTATAAAAAATAGATTACTTGAGTGAAATCAGCTATAATCGAAACCGAAAGCAAAACTTATAAAAAATTCTTAGTAAAATCTTTTATTACAAGAAATAGAAGTCCATAACAATTAACACCCGGATGTTAATGTGACACACAAAAGAAATAACACACACGCTATCCTATTAATATATAGATATTCACATTAGCAATATCAGTGTATTACATATGAGCCCCCCGTTGAATTTCCACAGCCCCCACCTCGTATATTTTCATGTTTTATTTCCCATACATGGTTGCAGTCTATCACGTTCCAGTAGCAATGTGTCTTGTTCGAGGTAAACAAAAATTTAGAAAAATTGAAATAAAATATTAATAAGTATCCCTAGCGTAACGGATAAAGCACTGAAGTTTGAAGGTTGTATGTGATAAAAGCATGCACTTGCGAATTATTTAAAACTGCGAATTATCTGAAACTTCCACATAACGAATTATTTCAAATTCTATATAACGAATTATTTGAATCCTCTATATAACGAATTATTTAAAACTTCTACATAACGAATTATTTAAAACTTCTACATAACGAATTATTTGAAAATTCTACATAACGAATTATCTAAAACTTGCACATAACGAATTATTTAAAATTCTACATAACGAATTATTTAAAACTTGCAAATAACGAATTATTTGAATCTTCTACATAATAAATCATTTAAAACTTCCACATAACGAATTTTTTAAAACTTCTACATAACGAATTATTTAAAAATTCTACATAACGAATTATTTGAAATTTTTACGTAATAAATTATGTAAAACTTCTATGTAACGAATTATTTAAAACTTCTACATTACGAAGTATTTAAAAATTCCATATAACGAAATAGTTAAAACTTTTACGCTATGAATCATTCAAGACTTCTACATAACGAGTTATTATAAACTTCTAGCTTGTCAAAACGAAACCATTTTAGATAAAATAAAGGATTCTGTTCAAACTTTCGTGCAGATTCTCGAGTTCGAGAGAAAGATTCCCGGATTCGACAAGATAAACCTGAAAGGGTTCGATAGTTACATCAGCTGAAACGTTGTGACAGTAACATTCAAGATGTGAACAGTAGTCCGAATACTCGTAAATAATATATTAAAAACACATTAACTTTTAACTGATTTTGCCAAAGTTAGTCGAGCAGTTACTTTTAATAAAACAATGCACAGATCTCTTCTACCTGTTCCGAAAAAACAAAATCGAAAAACGAATTTTTATTTAAAAGTATATAAAAACAAGTATACAATTTCTACAAAAAAATAACATTATGTCATTTCTTGTATCTCTTTTTATTTGACTAATGTATTAGCAAATAGTGGCATCAGAATAATACAGTCGACATAAGCGAAGATTTGCACGCAAAATGCTAATACATATATAAAAAAAACAATTTCAGATCACTTAAACATGTAGTTGACATCGCTGTTTGGAAATAAACACAGTACACAAGAAATAAAAAAAGAATGAATAAAAGGGAGATAATTTCAAACCTGCGGGAAGCACATTTTTCTACTTAATTTTTTTTTTCCTTTTACAGAGAGATTTTAGTGATATTTTTTGCAAAAGAGAAAAATTGTATAGATACCATTTTCTTTTTTATTTTATTATCGGAAGTGAAGTAAAATTTTTTTTTTTTTCCCTGAAAGTAACATTGTACTTAGAAATCAAGAGAACCGGTGTGTTAGGTGCACGTGCGTATTCACTTTGAAATCTATGAATTTCTGGGAAAATTTTTTGACAAATATTCTTCCCTCTAAAATCATGGCAGAGTCTTAGATAAGTGGCATCACTAACACTTATCCGATAGAGTCTGGGTCTTTTATGAGTAGGTAATATTAAGGTATAATTCTGTGCAGTATTAGAAGTGTAACAGAGCGCGGAACGCGTATGGCGGCTGTATGCAAATACCGAGTCGTGTGCGACGTGACGTTACGGAAATAACAAAAAATATATATATAAAAAATAAGAATGTGTGAATAGTCCGATAAGCATAACGTTCGAGAGGATCACGAGACGTGGATGAAGTCACGCGTGGCCGGAGAATGAGGAATAACAGTTTTCCTTAAAACCTAAAACAGCAATAATATATTATATATTATTAGAATTCTTTGAGATGAGTAATTTGTATTTATTCATTTGTAGACTGTCATCCTCATCCTCAAAGTTGTTGTTTTACCAAGTGTATTCCTCTGTCCTTCTTCAGATGGCTAACTGCGACGGATTAGCAAGGCTGAGTTACCTATCCGGTCGCGGTAAACCACCCGAAGAGAGCCAGAGAAATAGTTGACCAAAACGTGGTGAAACAACAACAACAACAACAACAACAACAACAAC
Organism: Euprymna scolopes; assembly: GCF_053919585.1. NCBI lineage: Eukaryota > Metazoa > Mollusca > Cephalopoda > Sepiida > Sepiolidae > Euprymna > Euprymna scolopes. The sequence goes on along the minus strand of NC_136486.1, from coordinate 102,522,981 downwards.
TATAAGGATGGGGTTAACAGTCTACAAAAAAGAAATAAATATAGTGAAACAGTGAGTTGAATTTCTTTCCTATTTCTTGTCTTTGCCTCCTTTTTGGCGGAGTCTACAACGTATTGGGTCCCGAGTCTATACACGTTAACACGTGTGTAAACGTGCACTACGTTACAGAAAGTCCACCATCTGAAGAGAAGAAGTTTGCTCATTGATAATCATTTGATGGCTCCCAAACCAAAGACACCAAGGCTTAGCTTCAGAAGGAGTGCTACGACTTTGTACCTTCCTCTCATTGACCCCTCTCCTCTTCCGACTTGAACCCGCTGGATTATCATATGTCGCGAACCTCACCAAACTGACCTGATACAACATCAAAGCCAGCCTGATCGCTATCATTCGCCAAATATTCGCCGAGCCCACACCAGCGTTTGTGGAAAATGGTTGCTCCCAGTTCCGGGCTCATATCGAGGCGGTGATTGAGGCTGAATAGGTTTCAGCTCTATTACATATTCCAGTTACCTGGATTGATTTTTTCAATAAAAGTTTTATAATAAAGCTGTAGTATTGTTTTGTTTCGAGCGATACTTTTATTGTTCCAACCCGTACCTCTATTTCTTAAGGGGAAAGTGCCGCGAATCATAAAGAGGATGCGTAGGAAATCCGCATCCTAGCACGAGGAGAAGTAAAAATAAAATGGCATACGATTATAACATTAGCATAGTGTTTCCCATAAGATCAGGTGAATTGATCCATGTCAGTATTTAATGGGTGACTATTTAAGAAGACCAGATGATTTCCGCAACATGTTTGTTCAGATTTAAATTGATTTAAAAATAGACTGTATACAAAAACATATACGATATCTGCATAGAATGACCCTACGATTGTCGATATGATTACACATAAACATAAGCATCATAGTACTTAACTAATGCTAACCGACTAAACTTTATCATTAAACAAGTAAAATATTCGTCTCAAGAGGGATAAAATTGACGAGAACGTCTTAGTTGGACGATCTGTAAACAGTTGAATATGAAATGCAGTAGCAAATCCTGGGAACATGTTTACCAGAAACAACAGTTGGAAAGAAGTCATACACCATTCTCTATAACTATGCAATTCCTACAGCAGGTACCTTGAAAACGCAGCTATTAAAGCTAGCATATTGATATTAGACCAGAAGGGGAAGAAGCAACTTTTAGTAGAAGTTTGAGTCCTCAAAGATACCGAAAGCGAAAAGATAACGAAACACTAACACTATGTACGACACGAAAATAAACTGGTATCTTTGGAAGATCTCTACCAGTAACTATATTAACAATCAAATCCAGGAAAATAATTTAAAAATCTACATAGTAAACATACTCGGTCAACTAAGTGCAGGAATTCTTCAAACATTTGCATTTAAAGGCACTGCTAGAGTATTAAGTAAGCCTTTTGATTGTAATATATGAGAAAAACTTCAAAGTAAATTAAATTTGGACATTATTAATCAATTAATTTTTAGTTCAATACGAGGGGCGTGAAATAAGTAATGCCCCTGACCCACTTCCCATAGCAGTAGAGCAACGAAACTTGGCACAGTTATTAGTCTTTCTCTACATAAGAACCACCCAAAGTTATGCATTTCTCCCATTGTTTGATGCAGCTCTGGAGAACACCCCAGGTTGGTCCTCCAACCACGACGTGACTTCAGAAATCAAGGCTGCATCATATGGGAAATGCTTTCCTTTCAAAAACAACTTCATAGCTGGGAAGAAGTGAAAATCAGAGGGTGCAAGGTCAGGAGAGTAGGGAAGATGGGGGAGGATTTCATAACCACACGCCCGTGCTTCTGATCTGGCAACATGCGAGTTGTGGACCGGAGCGTTGTTCTGTAGGAGGACGGTACCTTTGCTGATCTTGCCCCGCCTCTTGATTTTGATAGCTTCCCTTATTTCCTCAAAAGTGAAGCATAATAGGCTCCTGTAATTGTGTCACTACATCATCCTGGTCCCAGAAGACTGTAAGCATGACCTTGTCAGCGGAGGGCTGCACCCTTGCCTTCTTTGAAGGTGGTGAGTTCAATTGCTTCAACTGCATTGACTGGGATTTGGTCTCTGGATCATAGTGATGGACCCAGGTTTCATCCTGTGTAATCAGTCTTTTGAAAAACTTTGACTCGTCTTCTTGACATATCTCCAAATTCATCCTCGAGCACTCGACGCGTTCTCGCTTCTGAAATGGTGTGAGCAACCTGGGAATCCATCTGGCAGACACCTTATGCATATGCAAATGGTCATGAATGATAGTTTCCACAGACCCTGTGCAAATCCTGACACCTTTGGCTATTTGGCGAATAGTAATGCGCCGATCTTCCAAGATGGCACCCTCAACTTGACGGACAGATGCCTCATCAATGGTAGAAGGGGGGCAGGTCTGGGAGCTGTTTCCACAGACTTCCGGCCATGCTTGAATTCACGATGCCAGCGTTTTACAAGGTCATATGATGGGACATTATCACCATAAGTTTCTTTCATTTCATCAAAAGTCTCCTGTGGTGTGCGTCCTTTCAAATACAAAAACTGAATCACTGCTCGACATTCAATAGGCTCCATTTCACACCTGAGTCAGTTCAAGCACCTGTAAAACAGAAATCACAATTAGTTCAGAGCTGTAATTTGTAAAATCATTGCACATGCTAAATTTCAGCTAGATCAGACAATTAGTAGTTCAGTTAGTGGGTCAGGGGCATTACTTATTGCACACCCCTCGTACATATCGTTAAAATTTCACACTATAAACGAGCAATCTAAAAGTTCATAAAAGGTTTTCGCCTCCGTTTTTAACCACTTTGCATAAATGAAAAAAGAAGTGTATCTCCTATGCCTACTATGTTTCAGAATTTATAATGAAATATTAATTACTTTATGTGTAAATCCTGTACATACAAATAAATAATTACGATTTAGTGATGAAAGAAAAGAAATTTTTTTACTTATCAAAAATAAGCAGAAACCTTTTCTCTATAATAATTCTCGATTGACAGAATAATCGGTTAACAGTTTGACATTCACCGAATAAAAAGTTTATTTCTGAATCAACAAGTCAAGCGTTCTTTAATAATCGCTTACATCATTCACACAATTTACTATTTATTTCTTTTTATTCAATTTCGTATTTATATTTTTACATCACATAATTTATATAAAATAAATGAAACCCAGGCTTAAAGGTATTCCGTAGGAGTTAATTCTACGGATATTGGAGCGGTAGCTTAGTTGAATCCATATATCTCAAAACTATACGATCCCCTCTACTCATAGCACATTTAATCCTGTATACTCTCGCCCAAGTTGTTATATCTTCTTTTTAATTTATTTTCCAAGATTCCAAATATTAAAACACACAACAACGTCACAATGGACCATATTCCTCTAATTACGTATTGACGAGTTGCGGTACCTACTTATCTGACATCAAACAGCAGCAGATCGACAAGTAGTCAGTATAGTGACAATAAATATTGCAGATATTGGTGCATAAAGATTACAATGTAAACGGTATTACTTGTAATTGAATACTTATTATTTGTACCTACTAGTTGTTCTCACACAAGGTATTATCAGACACTAGTCACTGAAACCACCGGTGGTGTTTTCTGGAGTCTGCATGATGACAAATCTCTTATTATATCCAATACTTTCCACCTCTTTTGATAACCTTCGTCAATGAATTTGTGTCATCGCAACAATAGCTTACCATTGAGTTCTCGTTGGTAACGATCATTGGTCTCCACTGAAATTTGCTCGGCAATATGCCCCCCCCCCGAAATCTCAGTTCTCTTTGCACTTATTTGGTGGAAGTCTGGCAAGTGCTTTTCCTCATCGGTCCTTCACTCCTATTTGGTATGGTATCAACCGACACTGATGCTGTCTCATTTTGAAATGACAATTTATGATTTATTTCTTGCTGTTTCAGTTTTCTTGGGTTCATATGGAGTTCTCTCCATATTTTTCGTTTTACTTCTGATTCTACTTATCTTTTGCATTTAATGTTGCTTAGTTTCTGGCATTCGAGAATTTTTCTCAAGATTTCAGCTGTTTTCAGTATTACCGTTTGCTTTACAGACTCGGTCGTCCCCTTGGTTCAAAGTTCTAGTCTTTTATCATTTTTTAAACTGTTCCTAGTGTTCATAAATTATTGATATTATATTGACTTTTATTTATGTTCCATAGTCATTTTAGTTCTCTGGCAATTCCGCGTATTCACTTTGGTTTAGCCTTTCTTTTATCTTTACCCGTTGTCTGCTGCTACCATGTAGTACTTTCATTCCTTCTTCTTAATTCTTATGACGACCGTTCTCTTTATTGGACGACTTTACCTGTTTGCACTGCCATGCCCTAAAAAAAATCATGGTTTTCGTTTCCCAGTTCAACCCCCAGTTTGTGCCAGTACCATTTGTCGGCATGTTTGAAGTAAAGTCGTATTCAGGTTTCCCTGTGTATGCTCATGTATACATTAATAATAATAATAATAATAATAATAATAATAATAATAATAATAATAATAATAATAATAACAAAGGGCGCGTGCGTGGTCCCCCTCTGGTGCTGCATGTGAGATGACGCCACAAAAAATAGGGAAGAAATGATGAATGTGAGATGTGTGAAAGGCCAACGTTGCCTTCACATTTTCGCCAAGTTTCAGTAAAATCAAATGGATGAGGCAAAAGTTATAGGGTAAAAAGTGTCATTTTTTTGTAATTTGGGAGCATTTGTAACCACTTTTGAGCTCTTGGGAACGCCGAATCCCGGGGAAAATGGACAAACGGTGCAGTTTTACGCCTTAAGATATTTGAATTCAGCACTACATAGACATAAATATCAAGTTTTTGAGTAATATGAAAAAAGAGCTCCAAAAAGGCATGTTTTTTTTTTTAGCAAGACTCACCTATACTAAATTCCTATAAGAATAATGGCCTTCACATCTTGGCCAAATTTCAGGAAAATCTAATAGATGGATCAAACGCTATGGGGCAAAAAGTGTCATTTTTGGCCATTTTGAGCCCCTAGATACACCGAATTCCAGTGTAAATCGATAATAGTGCAGTTTCAAGACTTAACACATGTATATTTTAGTTGACTACCGTGAAAAACCACTATATAGTCAGACATCAAGTTTTTGTTGAGAAATATGAAAAAGAGCCACAAAATGGGGCGTTTTAGCACTAAAAGTCCCCGGGGACGCGAATCAGAACGTTACCAGGGTCAACCATACTAGATTAAGAACAATGGGCTCAACATTTTGCCCAAGTTTCAAAAAAATCTAATGGGTGGATCAAAAGTTATGGGGCAAAACGTGTCATTTTGTGCCATTTTGTGGCATGTTTTACTTCTTTTGAGCCCCTGAGGACGCAACGGGAATTTTCGCACAAAAATGTTTTTACTGTGCGCATCTATTTATGAAATACAATTTGTGGCAACATTTTAGGAAAAACTAATGGACGGTTATCTGAAAATCATCCAGGCTAACGGACACACAGACGCCACTGAAAACATAAGCTCCTCTCCGATAAATCGAGGGACCAATAATAATAATAATAATAATAATAATAATAATAATAATAATAATAATTATTATTATTATTATTATTATTATTATTATCATTATTATTATTATTATTATTATTATTATTTAGAATTCACCAAAAATCCAGAAGAAATTGGATAACTTCCACAAAAGCATTACCACCTCTTTTTTGGGAGAGTGATTTTATCGCATTTTCCGAGGATTTCGAATTCATGAAAAAGTGCCTACGGGAACAAACTTTACAATTTAGGCAGAAATCGATTTTTATCGATTCCTTAGATTATTATTTGGCATTTACTGATTCCCGTACACCCACTGCATACGCACCGTTTCCATTTTCTCTATTTGTATTGTCACCTGACAATGAGTTTCAGACTATAAAGAATCACAGTTATTTGTGCTGTATAGAATTCGTCATAATTGCTAATGTAATTGGAGACCTTGTATATATATATATATATATATATATATATATATATATATATATATATATAAATAAGGGGGTAATCACCAACAATCTGTATTTTTTAACATTATTTTATTATTCCGTGTCTTGGTTTTTCATTGAGAATTATGTTTAGATCATTGTCATAATGTTTTTAAATCATTGAAATCATTTTTAACGCGTTTCAGACGTTCTGCGAAGCGTCCTCTTCAGAAATTATTTTCAAAATGTGTTGGAGATGTAAAAATAGCATTTTCGTAGTCCATTTGAAATGTTTCCAAGAGGTGGAAACGTGTAAGTGTCTACTATTCATTGGAATGTTCAATTTTTATTACTGTTTTATTGGCTGTGGTCACTCCTGTGTTGTGTTTCTCTCTCTCATTCTCTCATTCTGCTTATGTTTTTCTTTTCCTTTAGGGTAGGATGTGTGTGTGTGTTTTTTATTGGTTTGAAGAATGTGTGTACTGTTTTATAGTATTATGAAGTTATTTGCTCCCTAGAAAGGTGACTGTGATCCAAGGTCATTACTAATATGTATGCGTGATGAAGGGCGGGAGAAACAGCTCTTCTGAAATAAAGGTGGGGGTGCTTTCATTCTATTTTGATATTTATTTTTTAATTTCTTAGATTTTAGTATTGTGATTTTTCATTTCAGTCTTAGACTCTTCGGGTATCCTTTATATTATGTTTGTTTAGATAGAGAGGTGTATTTAAAAATATGTATAGGGGATTTTTTAATGTTTCTATTTATTTGTCTCCCCATGTGGGTATGGCCAGACCCAGGATCGGTTCCTAGTGTGGGAATATCTCGTTCCCCAGAGGGGAGGGGCCAGTTAAAGGGGTATAGGTATGGGAGGGGGATGATAGAAGGGATTATAGTTGTCTCAGTCATGAGAGATTTCTCCTCCACTGACTAAAGGGGGAGCGAGGTGTTGGAACAGATATTATACAATGGTTCTAGGTGTTTCCTAGTGTTGTTGGTTTCGAGGTTGAGTAGGTTTGGTCTTGTTCAGTGTGTTGTATTAGAGGTAGGGGTGTTATGTCTGTGTGTGGTTGTATGCGCGCGCGTGTGTTTCAATGTGTCGGTTCTGATGTATGTGTGGGTGTGGATATGTATATGTATATGGATATGCATGCGCGTGTGCCTTGCATTTCATGTTTTTGTGTGTTGATATTAGGCTCTGATCTTAACATAATTCTCAATGAAAAACCAAGACACAGAATAATAAAATAATGTTAAAAAAAACACATTGTTGGTGACTACCCCCTTATTTAAATATATATATTTCTTTCGTTGGAAGTTCTTAACCCATCTTTTATATATATATATATATATATATATATATATATATATATATACATATATACATATATATATATATATATATATATATATATATATATATATATATATATATATATATAAACCATTATTTTTGCACAAACCTAAAACTTCCTTTCGGAGGGACATGCCGTCTTGAAGGCTGCCAGTCATAAAGAAGTTCGGGGGGAACACTAAGAAGGATATTTTAGGACGAAATTGGCTTTCGGCGTTCTCTTAGATTCTAAATTAACTTTTACCTTTTTTCATTTTATTTCGTTTTTTTTTATTGCCGGCTTACGATTTGTTAAACGGTTTATGAAGAGAGTGCATTATTTTCGTTTATATCAAATATCACCTTCCTTCTTGTGTTTGTTAAGAGACATATCCTCATCCCGAATAAACGCTTCGCTTTTACCTAAGTAGTTTGATACGAAAATGCTCTTTTGTATGTATTATATAATACGAACTGATATATTCTTAATCTTATTCTTGTTTTTTTTTTCCAACATTTATTGGTTTTTCTCATATAATGCATTTACAGCTGTCTATATTAGTGTCACTTATTTGAATCCTTATATTATATTCTACGGATACACACGGCAATTGCTTGTACAGCATTAATAAACTGGAAACAGCTGAATATGAATTTAGGGAATGTAAAAGATTGTCCTCACTGCAAGTTCAGCATTATAACACTAGGTTAGTGTACAGGAGAGATATACAGATGTAAAGGTTACAATGTGCGACACACCAAAAATTAAAGGACACCTGTGGCCATTTTTATATGCACAATGGCATCAGAAATATATTTGTGAGCTTCCTTTATAGCCGAATTAGGTAAAGTTTCTTTTTGCAAAATTATCACTTTGAGAATTTTGCAAATAAATTTTTGAAGATACGAGTGACTTACACGGCGAGTGATTCCATTAGGATATTTCAGTGATTGAGAAACATTTTAAAGGAAAACGAACTCTGGCGCGTTGGCAAACTCTTGCTGGAATATAAAAAAAAGAAAGAGTGCAAAAGAGACACCCACTGCATACGCACCGTTTTCCAATTTCGTCCTAAAACGTTATTGGTCCCCGAACTGTCAGCCAGGCTTCAGCCACTGTCGCAGCGATGAAATGTTGCATCTCTCTGCTTCTTTTACAAGTATTTTAATAGTAGATGCTCCGACGAATTTTAATAGTAGATGCCTTGAAGTAGATACATCCGAAAAACTGGGCAAGCAGCAAAATCCCACCCCGACATAGTGCAGATCCGCAAATGCTGGAAGGCCTTCTACTCTAATGATTTCTTCTCCATAATTGCTAGACATTGGAATTCCTTTGCGGATTCCTGTTTCTCCAACTTTACTGACATGTAGAAGTTCAAGTGTAGTGTAAACAGACACTTGTTGCTCAACTCCCTACATAGTGTCCCTGAAATTATGTTCCAGACATCAAAGTGGCACTCTGACTTGTTTGGGGTGAAAATGCGATTTTAAAAACATGCACACAAGAGGGTTAAGAAGGCAAATGTTGTTTAAACTGACAATTCTGTGCTTTTCATTCATAACCAATAATAATAAATTCTGATTTGTAGTACATGAAAATGGTGCTTAATCGAGAGAAATAAAGGTCAGATTACGTATCAGGGTGCTTCTTTTACACAGAAACAGGTCCTATGTGGCATGTACTTTTAAGCTGAAATTTATTGCAAAGAGTTGATTAAACCATTCGTGACTATAAAAGTTTTATTATAAGAAATAACGTATATACTTTTGCTTTTAACTTATCTATTGATCTGTTTCGACTGTTTATCTTTTCTTATTTTTTTCTGTTTTACACACGAAACCTATTATCCAACGCACCCCGTCTCCTGTCATATTGAAACCGACATTTAGAAATATTCTTTTCCGTCGCAGAAGTCTCATCCAAATCTACTTTTATTTATTTATTTTTTTATTCTTAATTTCTCGCATGTGTTTGTGCCACATACAATTGACATCGACAAACGTTTCTGGTTATTTTATGCGGTTTTCTTGTTCTTTTTTTTATATTTTTATTTTCCCTCGCTCCTGTCGAACAATGTTCACCAAGAAAAGCAACACGATACAGGTAAATCGACAGATAAATATTTGCAATTTACAAAGGAAGAAAAAAAATGAATACTCGTAAACAAGCTAAGAAGCAATTAATAAAAGCTAAACGAACCTGTCTATGCCAGAATATTTTTCTAACATGCAAATCCACTCGATGTTGCCTGGGAATAAACGAAAACAATTGCGCACTCTTGCTCTACAACAGAAATTCCACGTTACTATATCTAGAGTTAGCAATTTTTAGAAGAAGGAAGTTTCTAGGGAATAGTACATTCATAAGTGTTCCCCAATCGTGTGTATGCCTCAGTCAGAATATATGCAATTATTATTATTATTTAAATGAATTTCCTGAAAGGTGTGGCCGTTTAGGTCCCCTACGCACACATCTGGCATCCCTAAAGTCCAACCTTCGTCACTGACGTACTGTGATAGCTTCCTGAGTACACGGGTTCTGGTAATAATCTTAAATGACTCAGCATCAGAATGCGTCGTCCTCTGATCATTCATGCCTGCATATAGCAAATAAAAATGTGTTTAGGTGAAGAACTGTTAATCAATGGATTGAAAAAACCTACGTTGTTTCTGCATCGTTTTTTTGTGTGTGGTAAAATATTCCCCGACTTTGAATGAAACAGCGAAATCTTGCTGAACTTAGTGTCGAAGCTGAGCACCTGCGATAGTGAAGGTTGACGAATAGTTGCATCCAACGAGGGGGACTTTATGCGAACCATACAATCCCGATAAACGATTATCCTGAGCTCTTCTATTTTTCTCACCGGATTAGCTTTGATAATAAAGAGGGGAATTTAAAAAGCAAATATATTTATTCGGCAAATTATGTCAATTATACCTTCATTTTTTATTTAATAAAAACAATTTAAAGTCCCCTGTAATTCACTGAATATTATATAGAATGACATCAGCAGTTTTACTTTTATTATTAATATCATATTAATATTATATTCTTAATATCATATTATTAATATCATAGACAAAATTAGACAAAAAAATTTAGCAGTCCAACATTTTTATGCCCTCGTTATGAAATCAATTACTCCTGAATTAAATATTAAACTAATTCACTTGGAGTACATGTTTCACATTTAAACAATATGTTTTTAAAATACGATACATTTATATTTTTTACTTTTAATTAATAGCACGATATGTTTATAAATAAGCTCTCTTTTGTTTTTAATTTAAACTAGCACGCAATCTGGCGAAAAATACGCTAATGATTGTATATATGTACATATATAATTATTTTTTTACTATAATAATTAAATACCTACAGACACTAGGGTTTCATCCTTTCGGGAATCTTCAGTGCCGGCTGTCACGATTAGCGAAGACCGTATCAACTCGGCTACGATTTGCCGCGTGAAACAACGTTGAATTTAAACATTTAAATTTTTAAATGTTCATTTACGTAGGTCAGACAGTGACCTAATCGTTATACAATGATCTATGCATAAGAGCTAAATTGACCGACTTTAATTCAACTGAAAGTGCTCAATGATAAGAAACGAATTTCTTAAAGGGCCTGTCATAATTATTTTTTTATTATGATAATTAAATACCTACAGACACTATATATATATATATATATATATATATATATATATATATATATATATAAGTCAACGTGTCTGTGTGTCTTTCTGTCTGTGTGTTTGTCTGTCTGTCTGTGTACATTTCCCTACGCAATGACTATATCAATTTTTAGTCAACAGACTCGAAATTTGATATACAGGATACTGAGATTTGGGAAATCTATGTGATCGGTTTCGGCCAGAAATTTGACCTTTGAGAACTCTACCAAACTCCTCCTATAATTTTGGGTCTTAACACGTTGTATTTTAGATATAGGTTCTTTGGGCATGGATCTTAACTTGATTTGAGCCCAAATTAATACATGTTAAGGGGTCATAACAGGGGTCAAAATTTAAAAAAATTGACCGTTTTTTTTTGCTCAGCATACACCTCCAAACACCCGGGCAACGCCGGGCACCCATGCTAGTATATATATATATATATATATATATATATATATATATATATATATATACGCGCACACACACATATATATATATATACACACACACACAAATTATTAATAAATTGAGAAAATGACAATACTAAAATATATACTAATATGTATAGATTTATTAATTTATTTGATAATAGTATACATGAATTAGAGTTGTAGGCTAAGTAAGAACTCCTTTTTCGAAGCCTAATGCTTTTCATCAAAAGAGGAGAGAAGGTTCTAAGTAACATAATAGGGATCCAAAGTCTAACGATATTTAGATTAGGAGCGAAATAATTGTGCAGTGAGAGAAGCTAAAATCCTTGAAGCTATCTATATAAAAACACAAAAACATACCCTTAATCAGGTCACATTCAAAAATTGTACCAACACACTTAAATGCATCGCATAACTCCTCTCACTCACATCCAGACCATAGTGCCACTGACCATAGAACTGGAACGCTCTCCCATCTCACATGGCATTGAAGCCCCCACCAGTACAAGCAGGCCAAGTAACTCGCACTCGCAACCCAACTAATATTTAAATAAATCTACTAATAACTCCCACTGATCATCTCACACACATACCTGAAGATATGTAGATGATTGCACGAAAAGTTAAAAGTTATAATGAGGTGAAAAATGCTTGGACCATGCATCCATAACTTCAACGTGTATACAAAAAGACAATACAATATATATATATATATATATATATATATATATATATATATATATATATATATATATATATATATGTGTGTGTGTGTGTGTGTGTGTGGGTGTGTGTGTAAGGTAGTAAGTTACGAAAATATATATATGGCAACTAATCAACACAGTCGAGATCGTTGTTCATCCCTGTAGGGAATCATCGGAATAAAATGTAATTTATTGTTAATTTATAGGTTAAAATAAAAACATTTTCTTTCAAAATGCTTGTTGTTTGTTGATCGTATTTTATAATTTTATTATATATATATATATATATATATATATATATATATATATATATATACTTAATTTACTCACATAAAACTAATATACGAAAGTATAGATTTATGCGTAAACTTTAAGTATTTACTTCAAAAGTTCTCAATACGTAGGTAGAGCTAGTTAGTAAGTTATAAAATGTGTATGGCGTTTAAGCTGCACTGAATATTCCGCGTTTCATCCACTCTAGGACTCTTCAGGCTTATGCGCGAATTCTCTGGTTGTTTGTCGTTTTTATATGCGCATCTTCTTTTGAGATTTTAGTTAGCCAATCAGCTTTCTAGTATCCACCGCGCCCTTCCTATCAGCCAATGAGCGTGCACTTATGGAGCAAAGGCCTATTTGACCACTGGTTGACCTGTTCCTTTGTGTGTGCTCTATTTAGCCTGGATATTTAGTTTCTTGATCTGTTTTAAATCTAGTTTAGTGTTTTTTTATAATGTCAGTTTTTATATATATGTGTGTGTGTGTGTGTGTGTGTGTGTGCATACATATATGCATATATATATACATATATATACATACATATATATGTGATCGTTTATGTATATTCATGTTTATTTAATTTATTTGTTTATTTTCTATTGTTTTTGTTAGTTATAAAACTATTTTGTATCGCTATCCTAGAGTAAATTTTATCTTGTGAACACAGTTGTTTACTATTTCTCTTCTACAGTTGATTAAATGTTGGGGTCCTTTAAAGTACATGATAGCAAATTTTTCATGAAGGTATAATCTACATGGGTCGTCTAGGTCCCTACACGTGATAGCTTGTCTTATTATTTTCCATTCGACTACCGGCGAATGTCCGCTTTCCTTGAGTGCCCGGTATTTATTCGCTAGTGTTGTTTTCATACGTTTTTTTAAGGACCAGAAAAGTACATTTAACAATAAAAAACACCGTATGAAAACAGCACTAACTACTACTACTACACACACACACACACACACACACACACACACACACACACACACACACACACACACAGACACACACACACACACACACACACATATATATGTATTGTTTTGTATTCTTTCTTCTGAAATAATAAATCTGTCGAATTTGGTATCTTAAAGACTGGAAATTGATATTTTTGATACTAAACTATACCTATGAAAATAGCGTGTGTGTTACAGAACATCTTATTTTACTTTGTATTTAAAATACAAATATAGCCTACATTTTTAAAAAATGTTATTTAATATAACACTATATATAGCATTATATATACATATATATAATAAGTATATTATAAAAACATGTATGGAAGCTGAGTTACACATAAATTTTTGCGTTTTATCCCATGAGAACTCGCAAGGCGAAAGTGCATTTAAGCCTAATGAGGCCTTGCGAGAGAAATGCAGAAAACTCTTTGTAACTAAATTGCCATATATATTTCCAAAACTACCTATCTAGCTGTAGTCACATATTGGACAAATACTGACAATGGATACATAAAATATTGTATCAAATTATAATAACATTTTATGTACATTCTTAAAATAATATATATATATATATATATATATATATTAATGTAAAATACGATATTTTAATTTCAGAACTTTATTACGCCAGTTTCCTAATATTTTCCCCGGGTAAGGTGGGGTATCCCGCTGTTCTTGCTAGTACAATATAAAGATAAGTTAAGGTAGACGGTTGCAGTTATGTATCAGATTGTAAAAGTGATTTTTCGAGAATAAAAGCTAAATTAACATTTAAGGAGTGTCTATGATCTTTTCAGTTCCAATTCTTGTTCCAGATTAATTTGACGTTTTGTTTACTCATCTTTATTCTCCTATAAACGTCTCTATTTTCACATATATATATATATATATATATATATATATATATATATATATATATATATATATATATATATATAGAGAGAGAGAGAGAGAGAGAGAGGGAGGGAGAGAGAGAGAGTAAGTTATAAAATATATATGGCGATTAAGCTATACTGAATATTCCGGGTTTCATCCACTCTAGGACTCAGTGTAGCTTAATCGCCGTATATATTTTATAACTTACTAACTAGCTCTACCTACGTATTGACCACTTTTGCAGTAAATGCGTAAAGTTTACGTATAAATTTATACTTTTGTATATCAATTTTATGTGAGTAAATTAAGTAGTTATATATATGTGTGTGTGTTTATGCATATACTACATATATGTACATTAGGGTAGGTTGATTTTCAACTTTTTTTGGAAAATGTAAAAGGTTGAAGCAGAGAAAGTTGCACAAACATATGGGGAGTACAAATATAAAAAAAACTAGGTTTCTAACATCTGGCATCGGATGCTAATTTGATGTTAAAGATCGTCTACTTTGAGGCACGGAAAAAATCCTTATCTGTGAAAGATTTGTGAGAAATTATTTAGTATTTTGCAGTTTCAATCATAACAAGTTGTTTTATATATTTAAATAAACGATATAATGACTGATATGCTAAATATTACAGAAAATTATAATTGCTCCCCCCTATACTGAGGTGGCAGCAATTACAAAATTCTATAAATGCTGCATTTTACTTTGTTTTATAATTGCAAAATTCAATTCTTTTTACTATCAATGAAAAAAAAGTTTTTATTCTGTTTGGAAAAAAGTCTTAATAAAACCTAAAACAAATTATTTACCTATCTCTAGGCAGTTATCTATGCTTGTATAAAAACACAAAACAATTGGCAAGTAAAAAAGCTATTTTTTACCATAATATCAAAATTCTCCCTATAGGATCCTTTTGAAGCAAAAAATGGCCTCATTTCATGGCATAAAATCTTAGCAATAATATGTCTATGTCTTGCTTCAAGTCCATAGACTGATTAGCAGGCTTCTGATGTGAATTTTACAGCACTTTCCACACTTTGTGAATGTGCAGGCAAATCAGGTAACTCTGGCTTTCTGCCTCTCATAAATAATTACTAAAGTTCATGATATGATAATTCTTCAGTTAGTGCTGGCTCTGAACCTCCACTTTGATAAATGTAAAGCGTCAAAATTTATTGTTGATATTTTTTTAAACGCTTTCTCACTGGTTCCCCACTACTGAAAAAGAAAAGAGAAGTCAAATAATTTTATTAACTTGAACAAATGAACACAATTTTATTTTAATTATTTTTTTTTAATTTAATAATTGAAAATGAATGTATAAATCGAAATAAACAATTTGATCAGTTTTATATGAATGTTTACTTACCTAATGGTTAAAATTCTTCTTATAGCTTCTTTTCTCACTTCAATTTCATCTGATTTTAACAAAGAGAACAGAATATTCTCTAGCAAAAGGGCAAAAGCATTAAACTCAAGATTGCTTAAAACAATTTCCTGAATTCCTGGAGGCTGCTTTTTTATTTGCCCAATCATTTTAAAAATATGCATTTGCTGATTATGAAATTTATTATCCAGTTTAATTTCAAACCAGCTGACTGTATAAACTTCTACAATAAAACTAATCAGCTGGTGCATTTTTCTGGTCAATTCAGATGGATAAATTTTACGGGTCCGCAAACACATTAATCGGATTGCCAGAGTAAGCCATTTTGCCTGATTTAAAGGTCAGATCCTTCATGCTGTATACTGAGAGTCTACTTTACCCCTTGAAATACCAACAGCATACTCTAAAAAGTAGTCTTTGGTCACCAGTGAGATCATTTTCTGTTAGTTCAGAATACCTGCCCTCCAGAGGACTACTCACTGGTAAAATGTCAACTTGGGGTAAATGATGGTAATTGTTGGCACATAATTTTCCGAGTTGACCCGTAAATGATGTTGGGCTTCGTGCACTTCCATCAAGGAATTGAAATAATGTCCTAAAAGGAAGCTCATTCTGGTGTAGAGAACAACCAATAGTGTGTATTTTTCTATACAGCTTGTTTTCTAGTGAGGAAACCAGTATTGGTGCTTTTGGTGTCTGAAAGGACAGCCTTTAAAGTATTGACACTCTCATACTCTTCTAGAACTTTGTGAACTTGATCTGTCAGAACAGCACCCGTTGTTCTAACAGCAGGAATCACTCCATGTCTTAGATACACCCCCTTACTTCCACAACCCATCTCCTTCGTAAATGTCAAGTGATGCTCTTGTCCTTTAGCTTTTCTTCGATTTTGTTTCCTTTTTCATCGACAGTTTCAATGTAAAATAAAGTGTCTTTGTCGTGTTTCCCATCATCACCAATGCAGACAAGATTTCTAATTTTTGGTAGGCATTATTTTTTATTTTTATTTTTCTCTGTCAATTTTGGATTTATCAAGAAAAAATTTCCTTAAATCAATATTTGATTTTAGAAGGCCCGCAGCCTGTAGATCCAAAAGAAAAGCATTTGCAAGACTTGCACTTAGGTTTGACGAGACATCACCTCTGATGAGTTCAATGGCATAACGAGGAATTTTTATCAGGCTGTAAATACTCTTACACTCTTCCTCTGGTTCAAAACTGTTCCATCACTATTTTCTGATGTCAGAATGATATTCTGGTCATGGGATGTTGAAGCAATAGGCGGGGGGGGGGTGTGAATCAACTTGCTTTTCTCCTAACACAGTTAACTTTTTAGATTTTGCGACTACAGCTTTATCAACAGGTCTAAATTGAAAATTGCCTTCGAGTCCTATTTTATTTCTTTGTTCCTTCAAATACTCTCTCCTCCACAGGAACCTGAATTAGAAAATTCGACAAATGTTTATTCTAATCTACGCTAATCTTATAAATAAATTCTATTTCACGTAAAAAATTATAATTTCTTTTCTCACTGGTTCACATAAAATACAAGTATGGAAATTCATTTAATTTAAGATGTCTATGATTTTCATTAAAAAGATTTTTTCAAACAAACAAGAGAAATTAAAAAAAATAGAATAAACTAACCTTTTTTTATGGGACAGGTACAGACAATATGCTTTGGCTGACACTTTTCTTTTTTGCATTTAATATTTTTGGCATAACAACTTGCAATTGGCAGGTCACACGAACAAGATGAAATATCAAATAATTTGTAAGACTTTTGGCATATGCGGATAAAACGCTTCTATTTATTTGCTTAGTTTTTTTAAAGCAGGTGTCCTGCAATTTGTGTACAATCCATTTTTCAGTTAATAGGGGCAAACTGGAATTTACTGCCTTCCAAATATCTTTAACATCATTTGCCATTAATTTTGAAAGGGCAAATTTATTTAACTTTCGGCGAGAATTCTCCATGTAATAACCATATTGAATAATCTGGCGGAAAGTAGGGATTCTGTTGTATTTAATGGAAAAGGTATGCCCACAAATTGTGTAGAAATAGTTCGTTTCCGACTCATGGTTAGAAAAATATCTGCAAAATACATATTTTATGATATTGTAAGAAATTAAACAAAGGAAATTATGAATTAAATTTAAAATTTGGAAAAATTGGTAAATATCAAAAAAGAAATAATAAAGGTTTGCTAAGATATAAAATGCAAAATGTAATAATTTCTATATTTGAATTAAGCTCCGGTTAACAAAGTAAACACACGTGTGAACACGAAAATGAAGCCGATTACTTGGCAGTGTAGACAGAAATAATAACCGGATAAAATAAATCCCTGGTTTATTAGTTGTTTAATTCATTTTAAATGAAATATTTTGCAGGGTGTCTTTTTATATCAACACTCAATTAGTTTTCTAAAAATAAAATAGATATTACAAACAAAAAAAACGTATTGTTTATACTCCCTTCATATTTTTTTCTTCAAAACCGGCATGAATATGACATGCTTATTCTTTGATTTAACACCGGCACCCTGCGACATAGACGCAGCTTATTGAGTTTTTCAATGTTTAAATTCATTTTAGCAAAAAATGATTGAGTTTTAGAAAAAAAGTATTTTGTGTTGTTATTCTTAAGGCTATTTAACAACTTTCTCTGCATAGACCTAGTCACAATGCCAAAATCGACCTACCCTAATGTACATATACATATATATATGTATGCATGTACTTATATATATATATATATATATATATATATATATATATATATATATATATATATATATATATACAGGGTGACCCCCCTCCCGCCATTCAATTGTTTTTCTGAGCATTTTACAGTCAACGGAGAAGAAAAAGGCCAAAGACCCTAGTGTTTTGATGTGATGTTTTGAATATAATAAACTAGTTATGACAAAAGTTTCATTTCATTCGGACAAAACAATAAGAAACGGAGCCTAATTAGAGTTGGGCCCATATTTTTTGGTCACCCTGTATATATATATATATATATATATATATATATATATATATATATATATATATATATGTACGATTTATAAATTTATTTTCATGTCCATTCATGTATCGTGCTTTTTCCATTTTATTTCCACATCATTAAATCGTTGCACATCTACACTTAATCAAAATGCCAACCTCCAGCCCCGAGGCGACCGCTGAACCCCGGCAGATGGGATTTTGCTCAAGTGGAGACAACATGCCCTTTTTTTTTTGGTTGCTTTTTACTAAGATTTTCTTCTTTTTCCACTTCGTATTATTATTTTATAGTTTTTGCCTTTCTTCGTATTCTCCGACTATTATCCTTACCTCTAACCACCCAATAAAGAAAGGAATCACTAGGAAACCGAGTGTGACAAAAGCAGGTTTTCTCATCCGGATTAAAAAAAACAAAAAAAAGATAAAGAAAAGAAGAAGCGACTGTCAGCTGAAAAGAGTGTTAAAGTAATCCGTCGCTCATGCATTTGAGAGGTCTACGCTGCAAGATGGAACTAAATGCGATCATCATTGACTTTTACTCTCTGTTTTCTTCGTTATTATCTCCCTTTAATCTATGGCGTAATGTTTTTTTGTTTTTTTTTCATATACATACAATATGCGTTACATGGGCATTTGCTTTTAATACAAAAACGTGAATACTAGATTTTGGGGCCTCGTGTAACATTGTGCGTATGGTCACGTGGGGAAAATATCAGCAGCAGCGAAGCATGACTGGCTTGCGAAGAGATAAGCAACAGCAGCGGCGATAGCCGAAAAACGCGTGTATGCAAATTAGGAATTGCGCGCAAGAGGAAAAAATGAATAAAAAAAGGATAAAAATGCACTCCGTGAGCGCAATCAAAAAAAGTTGATGTCAAAGAAAATTGACGTGCAAAGTCGAAGGCACGACGCGGTTTGCTATGGCCGGCGTGAGGTCGAAGAAGAAAAGGGCGACGTCGAAAAAAATAGGCGTGTAAAATCAAGGACGAGAATTGTCCGGTTGTGGCCAGCATGCGGTCGGAGAAGCGAGACATTTTTAAGTGGTGTCGAAACGGAAGTGGTGTCGAAACGGTAATGCTTTTGTTAAAAATCAAAAGAAGCCAACCCGTTTCGTTTGTTTGCTCCTGTAACATTACAGTGACACAAATGGGAAAATGTAATCGTCTGATGTACATTGAATGAGTGTTTTATAATAAATTAATAAATATAATAAATTTGTGCTAATTTTTTGCCTTAAATATTTATGCCTATTAATCCCTATTATTTCTCTAACAGTGAACCAAACACATACTATAATGCTGTCCTTGCTGCACTTTCTCATGCGATTGATATATAAGGCCCCCCATTGCGAAACGTTCACGAAAAATGCTCGTCTACCTGAAACCACTATCAATAATTTCTTTATCTGTGCCTAAACCTTAATGAACAAAGCTTCTTTCTTAGAACTGCACAACGGTTAAACTCTGTTCCGTTTGCCTGGTTTCCAGCTGGATACAATAATATGATCGTCTTCAAGTCCAACGTAAACAAGTTCTTTTTAAGCCATCCCCTTAAGTAATCCAATTTACCAAATTTCCACTACTAATGATTACTACGATATTGTCCTATTCACTTCCGCGCACTTATTAACCCTTATCCTTGAGTGGCCCACGGGCCTTAATAAGTGGTGACTCCTTTGTAAAAAACATACTAATTTCAGCTAGACCGGTCTAGTTGTTACTGAGAAAACCCAGAACAAAGAGACTGACAAACAGTCAGACAAGCACATTAAGAGAAATATGATATAGATACTAGCAGAAACGCTCGGAGTTTTTTTTTTCGGATTTATTTAGGAAACCTGTGTCTTTTGTGTCTAGCAAACACCATATTACATTTTTGTTTTATTCTTGAAATAGTAGATCCTTATTGGTCAGGGTCGACCATAGATAAATCATCCTTAGCCATGTTTGACTGGTACTGCTTGTGACTGAAGAGACCAATGCCGGAGTGGAATATTATCGTAAAGGTTACAGACACGTGTATTCAGTGAACCGTTTACAATTGTGCTTTTTTTTCTGCGTACACCCTTCTCTACAACACCGTGTATCAGCTTCTTCTCTCCCCCCTCCCCGCTTTCATCCGTTGGTTCAGAGTTCCTTTCCATGTTGAGCGGTCATCTGCAATACGCTCCTAAGACTCAATATTGATGTTCATCGCCTTCATATCTCTCATATTTTTGTATCGAATTAGGGGCAGTCACTGGACATTTTTCCAGATGCCAGCCTTTTATGCAGGTTGTCTTTTGAAATGTGCCTATCTGTCGTACCAACCAACATTTTTTAATATCGAATTTGGGGGACTAAGTATATACACAGCATTAATTCGATTCGAGTTATCGCCAGAAGGAATGTAATTAAAGTGAGATTTATTGAAATAATCTATATATCTATGAAAATATGAATGTTTGTGAGTGTGAGGACAATTTTCAACTGATATACTCACCGAATTCTTGATCTACAAACTTGAAATTTGGTATATAGGGTATTCAGACACGCGGAAAACATTTTAATTCGTTTTAAACCGGAAATTAAAAAAAACCGGTACTTGGAGCTAATCGGATATTTATCTGTTTGCCAACTGTTTCACGACTTCCCATGCGCGAATCGTTCACATTATATTAAGAATATGTAGGTTTGAAATCACTTTTTAAATATTATGTCAAGCTGGCCTAACGGTTATCGTACTTGACTCACTGTTTTCTTTCGAACTCAGCTCGAGTGTTTTTTATACTTACAAGAAGCCTGTTTAAAAAAAAAAACATAATACTCGCATGCATATTCTCAGTTTCTTTTTTTTTATTTCATTTTTCAAGGTATGGTACATTATGTTTAATACCGGGCAACGCCAAGTACATCTATTTTTCAATAAAATAGGCAGGTCATACTCAGTGTTTCCTGAGGATCAATAACAACTCTTCTCTAAGTATTGGATCATTTATTAATAAATCGTAACTATTATTACTTTTAATTTTAATAACTTTCACATTATAAATAAAATAAAGTAAAACACAATGATTGCTTTTTATGAATGGCAGCGCGAACGTAGACACCACGATAGTAATTTATTCCATTTATTCCCTATATTTAAAATGAAATATGCTTATCTAAGTATAGCGAAGAATACAGTTTTAGAATATACTAGACCACCTGTGACCCGTTGGGTCAGTACGTTATATTAGCTATGGAATTCATGTATGAGCGTGACACTTGTGGCATAAAGAAAATAGTTTTTTTTTACATAACAGAAGCATTTCTATGAAAGTATATTAAAATGAAAAAAGAATATAGATAGATTTCTATGAGTCGTTCTGTTTATTATAATTGTTATTTTTTTTTAAATTACAGTTACTGAATTATAAGTGGTTGGTCATACTTATAGGTAAATATGCACTGAACAGGTATCATAATCCTTATTATAGTTAAATTCAAATTTTGATATATCATCTTTTAAATGAAATTGTTAGTTGAAAGTACAGA